>NW_021604632.1:7079250-7083774 GCF_004785775.1 Grammomys surdaster
AAAAGCAAGAAATATTTATATAGTTTATTTGGACATTTATATATCAGTATATATTACTAATGACTTAATTTTCTACTTTCCTGCATACTATAGTTTATAAAATTTCTACAATGAATTATGTTACCTTGGAAAGAGTCAAATAGTATGAAGATAAACCTATTATACCAGGGGCTAGGGAGGTGGCTCAACAGTTAAAAGTGCTTTTCTAGAGGGCCTGGGTTCAGTTCCCAGGATCCACATGGCAGTTCACAACAATCTGTCTATTACTTCTGTTCTAGCCATCCAATGTCCTCTCTGGAAGCTGCAGACACTGCATATACCTGGTACACATATAGACATACAGCAAAAGACTCAGACACATAAAAATAAATAAGTATTAAAAAAAAACATAGCAGCAACAAGAAGTAATTGAGAAGCCTTGTTAAGCAGGTCAGATATTTTACAGGGGGACTTAAAGGAGGATAGCAATTTGAACAGAGGAATCAAATATAGAGGAAGGGCGTCCTAGCTGAACCTGTCAGAGTCAAGTTGGAAGAATGCTTTAAGGAAATCTGGGATCCTTGGAATCTGATATCAGGAAACAGAAGCTGCTGCCTGGTTAGAGACAATGGGTGTCGGCAATTGATTAGTGATGTCTGCATGGACATAAGAATGGAGGGAATAGCTGTGGCCAAACCACAGACTTCCTACCACTAAAGGGCACAATGTAAAATCAGCTCAGTTTTACTCTTCAGACTTTGAGAAAACATGTGGTGATTTCTATATGCTGAAAAACTGAGAAAACATGTGGTGATTTCTATATGCTGAAAAACTAGAACTCCAGCTCTCATCTAAATTCTACAAATTCCCATGGATAGGATTCAACCTAGACAAGCTCTATTTGCTAACACTGGCCTTGCCTGAGGTCACCCAATGTCATGTGGTATTTCCATTGTGCCTAGGAGAGTGAAGATTGCAAACAGGGAAGAGGAGTAGGGTGGTGAGCTGAGAAGGGGGTTAGAACTACAATCTCCCCAAGCCCCGAGTTACTGAAAATACCCTGTATGACAGCTGGATGCAGCCATCTCTCCTTGAAAGACAGCTTCCCTCGAGTCCAATGGAAGGTATTTTTAGTATATCCTGGGTACCAAATAACTGCTCCTGTGTCCTGAAAAATGATGAATACATTCAAACAACAAGTCAGGACCCTGGGTATCACTCAACTCCAGCCAGTCATAACAGCTGCCAAATATAAAATATTACATGTACCCTGTGAGCCTTAGTTTGCATTCTCTTCAACATGCATATTCAAGAATCTCATTCCATCTCTAGCTGTCAGAGACGGTGACAGTTGCATGAGGGGCAGGGGGTGGGGTCCTCTAGCTTTATCGAGAGAGATTATTCTTTAACCAAAATTATTTTCCATTGTAAATGTTTAAATCCATATTAAGTCCAGATTAATGCAGGCAGCAGCTTCAAAGGATATCAACTGGGGTGTGTGTGTGTGTTGGGGGGGGGGTTGGATGTTAATAAATGAAACGGTTCAGGACGGGTCCCATCACAAGGAATATTTTCAGACTAGAGAAGAAAGTTGTTTGGATTTAAAAAGATATCTAAAGAAAATATGTTTCTCAGGGAGAGCTGGCTCCTTTCACAGACACCCAAACTTTGTATACAAACCGGGGCCTCACACTTTTTTTTCTCCTTTCTTTTTCACATGATTGGAATTAATAATGTAGATAAACCCTAAATAAATCGGGATTAGCGTTAACTGCGTCTTGAGGTTCAGGATGCAATAGGAAAATGGAGAAAATGGAGGGGAGGGGGGCTTAAAAAAAATCCAAAACCCTGAACAACTGCCTGAACTATGGGATGGAGAAAGGAGTCATGGGAAGGGGGTGGGGGAAGGGCGAAGAGTAACAGCAAGAAGGAGGGACCAGCTGAGCTGGCTAATCAAAGCCCTTCTAATCATGGCAGCTTTGGAGACGTGTTCAAAGGCTCTTTCCTGACCACAGGCTGGGCGAGGTCACAAGTGAAATGCAGTTGCCGGGGAGGGGGATGGGTGTCTGGGATTTGGGGAGAGAGCTCTGCCTTCTCACTCTGTGAGGGAAGGCCTGTTGTAGCATCTCAGGAAGCTGGTCCAGCTCTCTCTAGCTGGGAAGGAAAAATTCCACCCCGAACTTGCTCAACCTGTAAAGAGATGAAATATTCTACCCCAGCGTGTTTGTTCCTGCCTGGAAAGTTCTTCCTAGTGCACCGGTCCCGGGCGTGAGAATAATTTTCTTTTCGTGGACAAATCATTGGATGACAGAGTGAATTTTAATGAGGTCGTTTAGATTCTTTGATGTAGCTCCTGCTTGAGTCATTGAAAATGGCCCCAGCGCGTGGAATCAGACTATCCATTTCTTACCTTTTTACCCTTAAGGTTCAAGATGATGCATACTGAGTGCATTTCTTTTCTGCACCTTTTAAAGCTTAATTCCCAGTAAATACAGGATTCTGTGGCAGCTCTTCTTTTTAGCTGAAGGAAATAGTAGTCTTCAGACACACTCACATGGTTGTAGAGCTTGCCATGCCGCCAGGGTGATGCTAGGACATGGGGCAAGCTTTGTAAGCATGTCAACCTTCTCCACCATGTTGGTCTCAACGGATGCAGACATGCTTTAAGTTTCTTCTCCCTGCATGCTACTGCTGAACTGCCAGCTACATCGCCACCCTGTGACATGACCCCTCTTGGTGCCGGCCTTTTAGATGGCTTCTCTTTGTTTCTATTTTGTCTTAACCTTCCAGCAAGCAGGCTGGTCCGAGGTTTCTTGGAACTTTTTGGGAGTTTTGAGACATCATGTCCCCCCATCTGTTTCCTGTTCCGCTTTTCAGCGTTTCCTCTTCTCTCCCGAAGCACTGAGAAGCATGCACTGTGAGGGACATCCACTCCCTCTCCCTGTTTGTACAGAAGTTTATTATCTTTGTAGGTTTGTTGTTCCCTCCTCCCGGAGATGTATCAGAATGGAAGGAGCCTTGGGGGGGGGGCGGGTTGGGGGACTTTTTTTGTTTTGCAATGTCTGCAGCCATTTGTGACTCCTTATAACTGTGCAGTAGATTGATACCAAAAAAAGCAGCATGCATTTTAAAGGACTCTTGATAGTTACCATGGTGATTTGAGATTTTGGTAAATAAAAATATATTCCGGGGAATAAGAATAAGTCAGAGGTTTAACCTTCAGAAAAAACCTCATTATACTAATGATGGGTGAAAAATGAAGGAGAAATGCTAAAATCATGGACATGCAGTAGCGTGAACACAATTCCAGCCTAAAAATAAAGGATTTTTTTTTTCAGTTGGAACGTATATCCTTACAAGCAATTCCAAAGCCAAAACAATGCACCGTTAGGGGTACATGATCTTCAGGCTTCAGAGAATAAAAGACATTGTCTTACAGATAACATCTCCCAGACACCAGCTCTTTGTTTAAAGAAAAAGCTGAGCCACCTACCTGGGACCCACTGCTCTGATCTCCACTGGAACACATCCACCAATGGTAATACCACATAGTACATTTGAAGTGAAATCTACTGGTCCAATGAGACACAATTACTCACACATGTATTGTAGAGGCACACATACCATTTTATATGTAGATGTATACACACAAATACACAGCTAGCTTTTCTTATCTCTCAGTCCTCATCTGCTGACTCAGCCAAATGCATATTTAAAATACTTGAGAAAGTTACATTATATAGGACCAGTCCAGACTTTCCGTCTTATCAATGTTTCCTGATCACGTGCAGTAAAACAATCTACCCAGAACCTACAGGGCATTAGAGACAAGGGATATAGAAGTGACCTAGCATGTAGTATGTGTGTAGGTTGCATGCAAATACCATGTTACTGTACATGAAGGACTCAAGCATTCACACACAGACTTTGGTATCCTAAAAGGGTTTTTGAATCAGTCCCCTGAAGATGACTGTTGAAGTACATGTAGACACACACACACACACACACACACACAAACACACACACAAAAGATTGGGGTGGGGGTTGAGCATGTTAATTCAAAAAAATTCGAAACCCAAAAAGTTCCAAAACTTTTTGAGTGTCAATTTGACACTACATGTAGAAAATTCTTCACCTGACCTCAGATGACAGATTGTCATCACAGTGCAGTTACACTAAAAATACTGTATAAAATATCATCTTCAGGCTATGTGTATTATGTGCAATGGGGAAGGTAAATAAGTATCAGATTAAGAAGGATCACATTCCCACAATAACTCATTATGTATATGGAAATATTCCAAAATTGAGGGGGGGGAGTCTGAATTATCAAATATTTCTGGCACTAAATATTTTGGATAAAAATATTGAGAGAGAGAGAGAGAGAGAAAGAGAGAGAGAGAGAGAGAAAGAGAGAACAAAATTTTATTCTGACGATACAAAAATCAGGCTCATTAGATACATGTATATAGTTACATGTATATAGGAGATACATGTATATAGTTACATGTATATAAGAGATACATGTATATAGTTACATGTATA
>NW_021604632.1:7083784-7085663 GCF_004785775.1 Grammomys surdaster
TATAGTTACATGTATATAAGAGATACATGTATATAGTTACATGTATACAGGACCAGTCCAGAGGTTCCGTCTTATCAATGTTTCCTGATCACGTGCAGTAAAACAATCTACCCAGAACCTACAGGGCATCCACCCAGAACCTAGACCATAAGTCCTAGTAGATAAGTGGTAATTTCTATTTAACTAAATAATTTTTGATACTGAAATAACTGTCTAATTAAAAATACCATGACCATTAAAGGCAATGATAGACTTGGGGATGTAGCTCATTGGAGAGAGGGTTTGTTTTGTATGCACAAGAACCCACATTTGATCTCTACCACTTCATAAACCAAGTGTGGTAGCACCCCGATCCCTACCCCTGCATTTGGGAGACAGACTCAGGAGCACTGGGGCATCAAGACCATCTTTGGTGACATTAAAAACAAACAGATGAAAAGATGATGGTCCGGATGGTAAGGCAGTCTGAAATAGATTTTCAGAGACTTGATCCTAGGACTGTGAGGAGACATCTTCCAAAATAGGTAGGAACCCTCCCTCCTGGCCTTGTCTGTCATGGTCCTGTCTGTCACTGGACATTCTCTTTCTGCCTGCACTGAGGATTTTATTAGCCTTGTAAGAAATGAGTGATCTGGGGCTGGGTCAGAAGAGGCCAGATGTAACCAGTTCTGCAACTGGGCCATTCACAAGGAGAAAAATGCCATTGGTAGGCAGGGCCGCAGGGACATCCCCAGGGTGCTGACCCCTTCCGGTGTCCTTTCCTTATGTGGCTGACAGTGCAGACTAGCTCCACATTGGTTTAGGGGGATGGTAACTGGTAAGTCCTGGAGTTTCAGGACAGTTAGTTTTATTGTCTATATCCACCCACTAACAAAGACCTTTTCTAAAGGATCTAAGCTCTCGGTGACCCACGGAGACAGACATCAGGACTCAACACAAGCTAATTCCATTCTGTTCATGATAAAATCTGTCCCAGGTGATTTAGGCATCTTTGGCAAAGAGCTAGCCCATCCCAGAAATAGCAGGGCATCAGGAAGAGACCAGAACCCTGGCACTTTTACCACTGGCCCTTCAAAATCAAGCTCACTCACCAGCTCTTAGCTGTACCTCACTGGTCCTCATGCTACAGAAGTGAAACAGAGAAAATTCTTGAAGTTTGGACAGTGATAATTAAGTCTGAACTGGATGGGATATTTGTAATTTTGAATGTTTGAATTCCGAGAGGAAAAAGCTATGTCATGTTGTTGGCCAAATGACCCTAGTCATTAAGATTCCTATGGCATTATTTAGTTAGCTGGCTTTTTATAACACTGTGGGGTTTGCTGTGAGATGTGGAGGAAGCCACTGGTCTCAGGGGGGTGCAGAGAATTCCAGGGAATATCTGCTCATCTCAGAAGTGGCAGAGCCTTCACTCCACCCTTGTCACTTATGTTAGCCTTTCTGAAGTCCTTCAGATCCAGGGATAGAGGCAAGTTGAAGAGAGCTGCTGCTGAAATAACGTTTTATTTTTTATTTTTTATTTTTTACTTTTTTATGTGAAGCCAATGGAAACCATGTCCTGATCCAGGAAAAGAAAAGTGAGACAGGAAAGGGAGGGTCACATTTTTAAAGGAAATCATGCAGTATTTTGGTAAATCATTTGTTGATGAAAAAAAAAAAAAACCAGCACATCAATTATGTCCCCAAGAATGGAACATTGCTAGTTTTACATCAGGCCTTTCCTAGGCTAGGTCAGCTGTCCAAGTGTTTACTAGCCAATGGATTGGAGTCTTCGGCTCCTAGACGAACGTTGTGAACATTCCCACGGTGTTGCAGTTTGCCCGAAACAGAAGATAGGATGACATTTTATGAGACATGACCCAATTGTTTAGGACCCTTA
>NW_021604632.1:7085763-7087125 GCF_004785775.1 Grammomys surdaster
CCTCTCTCTCTGCCTCTGTCTCTCTGTCTCTCTCTGTCTTTTTCTGTCTCTTTGTCTCTCCTGTCTCTTCATGGCTTAAAAAAAAATTTATTGCCGGGCAGTGGTGGCGCACGCCTTTAATCCCAGCACTTGGGAGGCAGAGGCAGGCCGATTTCTGAGTTCGAGGCCAGCCTGGTCTACAGAGTGAGTTCCAGGACAGCCAGGGCTACACAGAGAAACCCTGTCTCGAAAAACCAAAAAAAGAAAAAAAAAAAGAATTTATCAGGGGGTTGGATGGCTCAGTGCTCAGTGGGCAGAACACTCACACACAAGTGTGAGGAGCAGAATTTTGATCCCTAGCACGAATATAAATGCCAGGATAAGTGTGCAGCCTGCCTGTAATCCCAATGCTTAAAAGGCAGACACCAAGTATCCTTGGGGCAATCTGGCTATGTAAATTTGCTGACTCAGTGAGAGACTTTGCCTTAAATAAAAAAGTGGAGAGTGATATATAGAGTCACCCGAGGTCAGCCTCTGGCCTCTACACGCATGTGCATGTATGTGTGTCCATAACCTGTGTATGTGAACACTCATATACACATGTATGCACACCATACACACTTAACACATGCAACATAAATACATAAAGATTTCCTAAGAAATGATTTCACCAAAGTTGAAAACTTCACATTTGGATGGGTATTTCAACATTCCAACATTGGGTGTCCTCTTCTAGAGGATAGGGACCCAAACAGAGCATGGTGGGTGTGGCTTCTCACTGTTGTCTTTAAGCAGAGTCAAAGGGTAACTGTCCTTTCACTGGAAGGACACACCGCACTACATAGAAAAGTGGTCACACGCTTTCCTCTCCTTCATCTCTGCCTTGGGTACAGTCTGTTGGTGGACTCTGGTCATGCCATGGGATTTTCTTTGGCCTATTGGCTAATAACAGCAGATGGGATATCAGCCCAAACTGGAAGTGTGTATGTGGCGTATTCTCTCACTCTGTTTTGGATTCATCATGGGAGGAAGCTTGGTGTTTTCTTGTGGAGAGACCAGAGAACCTTTTCAGTTGCCGTCAGGTCCACTGCCAGCCGTGACGTTCAGGCTGTTGCTGTCCACCCATCATCGCAGTCAAACTGACTCAACACAATAGGAGAACCATCCAGTTCTTTTGTAATAGGGAAAAAGGATTTAATGTTTTAGGTGACTACACTCTGGAGGTGGTTTGTTAGATAGTAAAAATGTCGCTTCTATTTGCCTTTATTTTACCACTAGGGCCGCCTTCTTCTCCTTCTTCTTCTTCTTCTCCTTCTCCTTCTCCTTCTCCTTCTCCTTCTCCTTCTCCTCCTCCTCCTCCTTCTCCTCCTCCTCCTCCTCCTC
>NW_021604632.1:7087225-7112394 GCF_004785775.1 Grammomys surdaster
TTCTTCCTCCTCCTATGCCTTCTCCTCCTCCTCCTCCTCCTCTTCCTCCTCCTTCTTCTTCCTCCTCTTCCTCTTCTTCTTCCTCTTCCTCTTTTTCTTCTCCTCCTCCTCCTCCTCCTCCTTCTTCTTCCTCCTTCTCCTCCTTCTTCTTCCTCCTCCTCTTCCTCTTCTTCCTCTTCTTCTCCTTCTCCTCCTCCTTCTTCTTCCTCCTCCTCTTCCTCTTCTTCCTCTTCTTCCTCTTCTTCTTCTCCTTCTCCTCCTCCTTCTTCTTTCTCCTCTTCCTCTTCTTCTTCTACTTCCTCTTCTTCTTTCTTCTGTATATTTGATCTCTTTTTTTTATGGTTTTTTCGAGATAGGGTTTCTCTGTGTAGCCCTGGCTGTCCTGGAACTCACTCTGTAGACCAGGCTGGCCTCGAACTCAGAAATCGGCCTGCCTCTGCCTCCCAAGTGCTGGGATTAAAGGCGTGCGCCACCACCGCCCGGCATTTTATTTCTTTATATTTCTTTATATTGAAATGTTATCCCTGGGGCTGGAGAGGTGGCTCAGTGGTTAAAAGCAGTGACTGTTCTTCCTAGAAGTCCTGAGTTCAATTCCCAGCAACCACATGGTGGCTCACAACCATCTGTAATGAGATCTGATGCCCTCTTCTGGTGTGTCTGGAGACAGCAACAGTGTACCCACATACATGAAATAACATGAAATAAATAAATAAATAAATAAATAAATAAATCTTTAAAAAAAATACCTGGGGGTCATTTAAAAAAAAAAAGAAATGTTATCCCCTTTTCTGGTTTCCCCTTCCAGAAACCCCCTATCCCATCTCTCTTCCCCCTGCTTCTATGAGGGTGCTCCCCTACCCACCCACTCACTCCTGCCTTGTCATCTTGGCTTTCCCTTACACTGGGGTATGGAGCCTTCATAGAACCAAAGGCCTCTCCTCCCATTGATGCCCAACAAGGCCATGGGGCACTCTATGTGTACTCTTTGGTTGGTGTTTTAGTCCCTGGGAACTTTGGGGGGTCTGGTTGGTTGATACAGTTGCAAACCCCTTCAGCTCCTTCAGTCCTTTCCCTAACTCCTCTATTGGGGTCCCTGTGCTCAGTCCAATGGTTGGCTGTGAGCATCCACATAAAGCCCTGTTTGGAAACCTGGTGGCAACTGTTGCTCAAGGGGAATGTCCCTGTCTGGATGGGAATCTTATCAGGTATTCAGGAATGAAAACAGCCACACCCTGTTTTTCAGGAATGGCATTCCTCAATTTATGTAATGCTCTAAAGGTGGAAGCCAAAACACTGCAGGACAGATGTGGCTTCTCCATTGTCCCTTCTCCCTTCTCCCTTGTCACTGTTCTCCAGCTCTGAGCCTGGCTGAAATCCAGTCTTCTATCTGCACATCCCTCACGGGTGCTATGATAATCTCCCTCCTTAATTGCTTCTTTCAAGTCAGTATCTGTCTTATCTAGAATGCAAGAAAGAACACCAGGATTGCTTTAGCCTTTTAACTAAAGTAGGAATTTTGTTGAGGCAGTTTTATTGTCATGGGGGTACTGATCCTAGGTCCTCCAATTGGTTTCTTTATCTCTAATCTTCCAGATCATTCTAGTTCTCCAGGCTCCAGCCCTGCTGTTATCTCATTCCAAAAATGCTCACTGTGCCTTTCTTCCAGATTCCTCTTTTGCATCCCCTGATTCAGCCTGTTTTGCTCCTGTTCAGAGGTTCCCAGAAGCCCTCATGCTCTACAAAGCACCGATCTCTTTGCCAGCCTCCTAGGGTCTTGCAAGGCCAATTTGATCTACTCTGCCTTACCAATGGTGATCGTCTTAATTCACATGTAAACACAAAAAGCTCAGATCAAATCTGTGCCATTTTCCTCTCCAGATCCTTTCACTTTCCTCTTTACAAGAGTTTAGCCAAAGGGATGTCTCACCTCCATAAAGTTTTCTCCAGCAAACATCTCTCTTGGGGCTATCTGCTTTTCTGAATTCTCTGTGTGGCCCACAGGGTCCCAGCTGTTCATTTTTATGGATACTAGTCCCTCTGTGTGGTCAGTTGTTAGTCTCATATATTTTTTTAAAAAAAATTATTTTATATGCATTGGTGGTTTGTCTGCATGCATATCTGTGTGATGGTGTCAGACCCTGGAGTTTCAGATAGTTGTGAGCTGACATATGGGTGCTGGGATTTGAACCTGAGTCCTCTATAAGAACAGTCAGTGCTTTTAACCACTAAGCCATCTCTTCAGCCATAGTCTCACTTTTTTTTTTTAAGTCTCCCAGACTCAACTTGGTACTTCTAGTTAGAGGGACTGAGTCTTCCTGGTCTCCAAAGCTCCTTGCAAAGCAGAGTATGGCCCTCTGCAAATACTGGGTGACATGTCGATCTCTAGCCCTGAGCACGATTTTTTCAAGTACAAGCAGGTGTCCAAGTAACAGAATGACTTGGGTTGGTCAGTAGACACTGTCTCCCTAGCTTTTCCAATGACTGGATTTGCTTTTCTTTTGGAAAGGGTCAGGAATCTACACCAAAGACAAGGTTCTAAGGTAACTCATACTCTCTTGGAAATCGGGGCTGGCAAGAGGGCTCAGTGGATAAAGGACTTGTTGTACCAAGCAGAAGACATTATTTCAGGTCTCCACATCCACATAAAGCCCCATGCCATGGCTTGTGAGTGAAACCCAAGCACCCCTGTGGTGATATAAATGATGAGATATGGGGAATCCCTGAAAACTGGCAGCCTCTCTCTACACCCTGATGGACAACAAGAAACCGTGCCTCCAAAAGGTGGAGATGAAGGCCAACACTGGAGACAGGTCTCTGGCCTCTGTAAGTGCACCACGGTACGTGAGGACCCACAGGAAGACTGCAGAACTACACCTGGCCAGACAGGAGTTGTTTCCATCCACTTGAAGTTCTGTAGTAAAAGAAGGATTTTCAAATGTTTTTATGGGCCCCCTTATATATGAGTGCGTGCATGCGCACTTGTGTGTGTGTGTGTGTGTGTGTGTGTGTACATGAGTGCAGGTACCCAAGAAGTCCAGAGAGGTTGTCGAATCCTCTGAAGCTGGAGTTATAACAGCTACTTGGGTGCTGTGGACCGAAATTAAGTCCTCCACAAGAACGGCAAGTACTCTTAACCACTGGTCTCTCTTTCCAGCCTCCAGACACATATCGATTACGTTTTGATGTGTTAATTCGTTTTCTTAAAGGCAATGTTTTTTTTTAATTCAATATTTTATTTATTTACATTTCTGATGTTATCCCCTTTCCCCATTCCCCCCACGAACTCCCCATCCCATCCCTCCTCTTCCTTCTTTTGTTTTTATACCATTTAAATTACATGCAAGTATTAAGGTCAGTTCTAGGTTGAGGAACTAGAAATACAATAGATGCAAATAGTCAAGGACCAAGCAAAACAATAAATCCAGATAGTTTAAGAACAAGCTGGACAATAAACAGAGTGAACACTCCAGCTATCACTATTTCTAAGGGCTTATCAGGATGACCAAAATATTTGAGCCTACTTCCCTGTCCTAGTCCAAAGTCATTTTTATGAATGACAATGTTTTCAAAAGCAACAGTTTTGTTGCCATAAAATTAACTCTTTTAAAGTACAAAACTCAATGGGTTTTAATATTTTATAGAATATTCAGCCATTACCTACTCTTAGGGCATTTTTGTAATCCCCCAAAGAAACTACACTTATCAGCAGCCACTCTTTGTTCCTTCTTTTTGCTTCTGGCAACCTCAAATCAACTTTCCAACTCTGGCTCCTTACTTGATTAGGAAATCTATTCCAATGGACTCATAACAGACTGTCTTTGGTGTGTCTGGCTTTTCCCCCTCAGCCAAGTGTTTTCAAGGTTCACCCACATTGTAACAGATCAGTACTTCATTACTCTTTATGGCTGAATAATACCCCATTTTATGGACATGCCATATCATATCCCTTTGCCATTTGTTGAATATGTAGTTTGCCTTTACTCTTTGGTTACTGTGAATAACAGCATTTCTCTGGCACATATTCCTGGGAGTAGAATTTTGGATCAGACGGTAGCTCCATGATTAAGGAACCACATTTCGTCTCTGCTCGTCACTAACCATGTCGTCACTAGAAGCTAGGAACTGTGGGATATTTACTCTGCTCTAAGCCCTATAATAAGTTCTTCACAAATACAGTCTCACCTAACCTTCAGAGAAAAAAGTCCCACTTCACAGAAAGGAAGACTGAGCCTTTACCCAATAAGTTAGCAGAAGACTCACTAATGGGGACTCAGGTCTAACTCCAGGCTGTGATTATCCCAGCCTCTGCTCTATCTAAGCTAGAAATATATTTCCATAAAGAAAACTATTTTTATATGAATCTAAAAGGGAAAACAATACAGAAGTGATTTTGAGCTGATGGCTAATGATGGAAGTGTTGGAGTCGGTAGAGCAGGATAGTCTTCTGAGAGTTCCTGTCAGAACTGGATTCCGGGAAAGCACGGGCGTACCCAAGTTCCTGCCCTAAGATGGCATGATTCATTCACCTACTGAGTTCAGATTCAGGGGACACGTGATCTTCCTCAGGACTTGGAAGTGAGTGTACTTCTGCACCCATGCCTTTGACAGCAGGTGGCCCTCTTGCTTTCACTAGGACAACATGGTTCTTTCCACACTTAACCTTTGAGGGCCCTCCACCTGGCTTGAATACTCAAGTTCATCTTGTCACTACAAATTTGCAATCTTCCTGTGAGGTGCTTTAATCTGGCAAGCATGCACCAAGAAAGATGCTGGCTTTAAAAGCAATGTGGGCTGGGACATCCTAAGAACCTAGAGATGCTCATGTTCTTGGGGTTCTGGCAACCCAACCGCTTAGTGGAGAAAAAACAAAAACAAAAAATTGTAGATAAAGGGTTTCAATAACAAACCAGTAGATGGATGAGATGCTGCATACAGTGGTTTGGAGGCTGACTTTGTTTTTTTTTGTTTGTTTGTTTTTTTTTGTTTTTTTTTTTTGTTTTTTTATAAGTAAAGTTTTATTGGGAGAGGGCCATGCTCACTGACTGACATACTGTTTCTGTACTACCTACCACTGCAGAGTTGAGAACTTGTGACAGAAGTAGTGTGACTTTCTAAACCTAAACTAATTTATCTTTGGAACTTTAGAGACGTGGTGTGTTGACTCCTGGAAGAAGATGATTCAGCACAGAAACCAATGGATACAGCAGAATTCTTGTGGGACAGTCATTCAGGAAAGTAAATGCTTACTAGTACTCCTGCTTCTGTATGTGTGTGGGGCTCTCAAAGGAATGAGAGGCTTAATTGGTTTTTAGTTTAGCTAAATTACAGTGTGTGTATGTGTGTGTGTGTGTGTGTACTTGCATGTGGGTTCCTGCAGAGGCCAAAGTTGTCAGATTCCCCGGAGCTAATATTACAGGCTGTTGGGTGCTAGGAACCAAAGTCAGAGATGTCAAAACCATCTCTCTAGGTTGTGGTTGTTTGTTTTGTTTTGGGTTTGGGTTTTGAGATGAGATATCACAGAGCAGCTCAGGGCTACTCTCACACTATCTTGCCTCAGACGAAATGCTTCCATTGTAGGTGTGCAAATCACGCTCAGCATGGCACATGACCTCAGTGTGAGCCCCAGAGAAGGACAAGGACAAGAAGGGGAGAGCTTGGACAAGGAGGTAGCAGAGGAGTCCTCTGAGGTTATTCAATAGAGTCTTCGATAAATATAAAATACAAAATCCTGTTGTTTACTTCAAGGTGGAGCAGGTAGCATAGGTGATGTCTACTAACGATGCTGATTCAGGGTTCCCACATACTTTCGTTCCTTTGTTTGCCCCAGCCTTGTGTGGTAGGCATGGCGGTGTGTGTCCTCAGTTTAGCAGATGAAGGTCAGAGGGTGGGGCTGGAGATGGCAGAGCTGCTGAGCCCACCCTGCAAATCCAGATAAATTTGGCTTCCCTGAACTCACATCTTCATGCTTGCCTAGCAGACACTTGACTCTCTGGGTCATCTCTTTAGCCTGAGCATCTTAAATCTTTGAAGTACTAGTTCATCTCAAACCCCAAAACAAGGTGGCTAATATGTCTTAGAAAATTTTGGATCTAAATCATGGTGTGTGATTTTCGTTTTTATAGCTAATATTTATTTATTTATTTTAGTTAGTTAGATTTACCCGCCTCTGCATCCTGAGTGCTGGGATTAAAGGCATAGTGCCACCACACTGGCCTTATTGATTTTTGGAGACAGGGTCTTACATATTTCATGTTGTCTTTAAATCTCTATGGAATCAAGGGTGACTTCAAACTTCTGATCCTCCTGCCTCCACCTGTCAAGTGGTAGGATAAAAGGCACACTACAGCACAACTAGTCTATTTGGCAGTGGAGGTCAAACTCCCTATCTCTGTGTACACTAGGCAAGCATTCCACCTCTTTGAGCTACGTTCCTGCCTCTAACTATATTTGCTGAGCCACAGACCAAGCACTGCCATTAACCATTATGCATGTAATCCCTTCAATGACTCTCAAGAGGTAGATACTATTCTATCTCTATTATTAAGACGAGGCTAGTAAGTTGCCAGGATTTAACATGCTGGAAGAGGAGGATGACAACTGCTTGAGTCTGGTTGTGAACACCAGTGGCAGAGCTTCTGAGCTTGCGTTCTTAGTCACTGTCTGAGGCATACCACCACTTTCTGACAAGCATGATGTTGTGACATTTTCAACCATGCTCAAGAAGTCAAAGGATGGGATGCAGAAATCAGCGGGAAAGAAGGACCAAGCTTCCATCGTGGAACAGAGATGCTGTTAGATTTAGAAGACGATGACTCCAACATGAAATGATCCTAGCGGTGTCTTTGTCCTTCGGTTGTCTCCAAAGGAAGCCAGAAGGGAAAGAAAGATACAAGGTGCAAGCTGGAATTAGCCCCAGCCCAGAGGCAAAAACCTGACAGGTTCAGAGAAGAAAGAAAGTGTGTTTTTGTTCTCATCTGGAGACTTAAGAAGGTCTTCAGTGCAGAAGGTTTCAACAGCCCCCATAAGAAGGTCTGTACAACCCTGCTCAGTATCTGGATTCTTCACATATTGGACTATGCCCCACTTAGGTTGGTGATAGGCAAGCAGGTCACACTCTGCCTGGCGCCTAGCTTGTAGCTAAGGCAGGGAACACTATGGAAGAGCATAATGCAATTCACAATGCCTGGGATATATTGAGACTAAACTTAATAACAGGCTAATTGACTCTTGAAACCAGGAAGGTAAACAAGAAACAAGGCTGCTTTTGGAGGCCTTGGGATGGGCATTTAAAAGCTATGGCAGAGCATCCTTCCCAAAAGGAGAGCAGAGTTGCTGGTCACACTGAGCCTACACAAATGATTCTCATACCTATGTGGCACATATTGAGGTTTTATGTTCACAATGTACTCTGGGGCTTCTAAGAATGCTAAAAGAGGTGGGGGAGCAGGGACTGTCCCGAGCTCAGACATCTCTGAGGTGTCTGTAGGACGGAGACACTGTTAGGACTGTGTGAGTTTGGATTTATCATCTTCTGAATCTAATGGTAGCTGTGTTGTGTGGTGGGAGCACGATCTCTTCTTCCCTGTGATTTCTCTGTGGCTTCTCAAGAATGATTCCAAATGTCGCAAGGTCATTTGTGTTAGAACTCGGTGGATTGGAGACAAGCAGTGCTTCCTAGACCCATGGTGGGAAGCCTTTGGTCTGCTCTCTTGAAAAGGAAAAGGCAGAGAGTTTTGTTTAAGTATAGGACAAGACAAATAAGGTTATAGTAGGTCAGGGCTAGGTCTAAGCTGGGTGTATGTGTGTGTGCATGCATATGTGTTATGTGTTCATATGTATGCAGGTGCCAGTGTATGTGAGTTACATGTGCATGTATATGTATGTGATTGGCCAGGGTAGAGCTCATCCTCTACCAAGCTACCATCTACTGTGATGTTTTTGAGATAGAATTTCTCACTGGGACCTGGAACTCGACACAAGTGGACAAGGTTGACTGGCTAGCAGGCCCCAGGAAGCCACTTCTCTCTACCGCCTCAGTGCAGAGATTCCAAGTGTACAGCACCAGGCCCGGCTCTTAGGTGCTTGTTGGGGTAGGAACTCAGCTCATTAGGCTTGTGTGGCAGCACTTTTCTGGCTGGGCCATCTCCTCTGTCCTATTTGGAAGTGTTTTTGAGAATGACAGTGGAGTATGTTGATCTTGAGGCTGGTGGGGACCTGGGGGACCTTGTTTAATACAACCCCTCTTGTTGTGTTAAACAAGGTTTTTTTTTTTGGTCAGGACAACGCTCAGTAAAACTAAAACTAACCAAGAGTAGCAGCGACCCAGATTGGAAAGGGCATTGACCTGAAGTGACTTGGAGGTGTACTGCCTGACTTCTTTTTTAGCATGAACTTCCAGAATGTTCCTCAGGTCAGGGAAAGCCAAGGAGGGTGCTTTCTCTTTGCAAGAGTAGAAAAGGCCATTTTCAGCTGGTTTTAGGGAGGGAGGAACACCAGCATTCCTTTCTCAAACCACAAGAAACCTTCAGTAATGTGGCTAGAAATTGAAAGTAAAATTATGTTTATGCCATGCACGAGGACAGGGGCTCTTGGAGTTGCCCCGGAACCTTAGGAGAGAGAGAGCAAGTTTCCATGATATCTCCATGGCATCAGGACACAGGGAACCGTCTTAACACACCAGATAAAGACAACGCAATGCCCAGCTCCCTCACCACCATGACTCTAACATCTAAGCCATTCCTGAATGAGATCCATTTACTACCTTGCTTCTAGCTTGTATCTATACTCCCCCGTCTTTGGCAGACCTCCAAATGCCTTATGTCTTTCTCTGCCCTGTATTCAGAGTATATAATACCAGTTTTCAGGGGCTGTTATGTGGCTAATTCTTATTTTCTTATGCTGTCAAGCTCTCCCTGTGTAGACCAGGCTGGCCATGAGCTCACGAGATCCACCTGCCTCAGCCTCCAGTGCTGAGACCGAAGGTGTGCGTGGCCTGCTCTTAAACTTTGCTGTTGCTTTAAAGGCTCAATTCGAGAAAGTAAAAGAAACGGGCTTTGTAAGTAGATTCACATCGAGGCTTACCTGGGAAACAACACCGAGTAATAAGACTGGAAATTGTCTTAAAAATTTTTGCACGTTATTTGGTTACAGTTTCCATATGGCGCACACAAAAAAAGGAACCGGGGGAAAAAAGAAACCCTTCCATTTGGTGCATCCCCTCCCCCAAACCACATATTTAATCCATGCGCTTATGTCAAACTTAATTATGGGACTTTTGGCATAAAATAACAGTCCACATCCTCAGAGAGAAGAACTTAAGAAGTTAATATGTGCGACTGAGTGAAATTGCTTGGCCCAATGTTTATGAGTAACTCAAGACCAGTGAAATGTGCCGATATTTTAACCATTTCAGGGCTCAGCTTGTGCCAAGGGACTGTGAAGTAAAGGGAAAAAAAAATTTTTTTTCTCTCTCAATCCACCGTGTATCATATTTCTAGAGACAGAGAGGGTTGGGTTAAGGCCATTTTTGGGACTTTCATGAATAGGTTTGTGGAGAAAAAAAAAAAAACCCAACAAACCCAACAAAGTCAGAACAATTATGGAACTTGTCACCATCGCAGGGAACTACAGGGGTTTGACCAAGGAGCAGTGACTTTAAATCATGTCTGTTCTGAGGAAAATTCTTCCAGCGCTCTCTACCAAGGACAATAGCTCTTGCTTTAGGCTTTTTTGCTGAATCTCCACCCCCTAACCCCTCCCCCCCCAGTCCCCTTTTCTTCTTCGAACTTTTTCAGATGTTTCTCCATTGATCTCCAGTCTAATGTGAGATGGTTTTAAAATGTGGAGATCCACCCTGCTCTAACAAGAGACTACACTTCCCACCATCCTCTTTAATGAAATAAATATCTATTTAAACATTTTCCCCCCCCTCTAAATTGTTCCTATTAAGTCCTGCTTCTGGGACCTGAGGGATGGCTCAGTAGTCAAAAGCTTTTCCTGCGTTTGTCCGGGACGTGAGTTTGGTCTTCAGCGCTCATATGAGGTAGTATATAACCACTTATCACTCTGGTTCCAGGAGGATATTTTGCCTCTGGGCTCTGGGACATATGTGCTCATGTGCAGAGAAAACACACACCATTAAAAAAGTCTTGCTTGTGATAAGTTTCACTATATAGCACAGGCTGGCCTGGAACTCACTATGTAGACTAGACAGAGACCTGTCAGCCTCCTAGTGCTGGGATTGAAGGTGTGCACCACCACATCCAGTCTGTGTGGTGTTTCAGGCTGAAGCCAGAGCGGCCCACTGCTGGACAAACAAGCTCCCAAAACTGACCTACGTCCGTGCCCGAGTTGGCGGAACTACCTCTGGGTTTCCACTATTTCATTCACGTCAGAATCCTCTTCGTTCCTGTTTGTCACATATGGATCTCACTTCACCCCTTCTGAAGTGTCTGCACTCCAGTGTCTCTGCGAGCTCCCGTTCTATCTACTTTCCTTATCTACTTTCCTCAGTCACAACCCCCTTGACTTTTGGTGTGTCTCCAGCACTTGTGCTGAGAATGACGGGGGTGCGGTCACATCATTCTGTCTACAGGACGCTCAGTGGGATGGTGCGGCCTTTATGCGCATCTGCCTCATTCTGTCTCTCTCTCTCTCCTTTAAAAATAGGCTTAAAAAATTTATTTATTTATTTATTTATTTATTTATTTATGTATTTATTTATCTATTTATTTTGTATGGGTATTTAGCCTGTTCATGGATCACCCAGGGAGGCCAGAAGAGGGTGTTGGAGCCCCTGGAACTGGAGTAATACACACTTATGGGCTGCCATGAGGGTGCTGAGAATCAGGGTCCTCTGTGAGAGCATTCAGTGCCCTTAACCACAAAGTCATTCCTTAACAACAGAGTCTCTCCAGCCCCTAAAAAATGTTTTTTTTTTTGGGGGGGGGGAAAAGGGGTTGGTTTTTTTTTTTTTTTTTTTTTGACATAGGATTTTTTCTATGTAGCCCAGGCTGGCTCTAAATTTGTGACCTTCCTGCCTCTGCCTTCCTAGCGTTGGGATTACAGGTGTGCATGGCCACAACTTGATGTCTTCTGTTACCGCTTCCTCCTTACACTTCTAGGGTGTCTGTAACCTCTAGTTAGCTAGTTAGCATCCCTTCTTGTTATTTCAAAATAGTCCCCAAAAGTCCTTTTGTCCCCTCCTTACTGTTTCCAACTTTATTTATTTTGTAATTACTTTCAGAGCTGTTGCTCCGTTCTGTACACTGGATCCCATCTTCAAGAAGGTTCAATGAAACTATGGTGCTGAAATGGCGAGATGCCCATGAATGAACCCAAAGTAGGGTCTGGGGAAGACGTGTCATGAAGAGGCATTGATTTGTCTAATATATTCAGAGCAATTAGCACATGGCACCATTATAGAGGAATAACCCTGTGGATTTTGCTGGATGTTGGGGGTTCAGATGTAGGAATCTTTCATTAGTCAAAATAGTCTCAGGGAGGCAAACACCATGGTCTGGGAATTTCCTACATTCAAGTCCTGAATTAGGGGCATTATATATAACAAACACAAGCATATTGTGCCATCCTGTATTGGTTTTGAGGAGATTATGAACATAGATTTGCAGGTCACGCGTGAAAACTCTTCAGGTTTTAAAGTGAAATCTTTTGGTAGGGCATTTAAGTGCACGAGTGTAGAGCAGAGAGCTACACTCTATTCTTCCTCCAGGTCCTTGATTGAAGCTGATTTTTACTAGGAGACTCCCTTCCACACCCAGATTTAAGTTAGGCCCTGTGGGTGCCATCTCTCAGACTGGCATTTGACATTTGACAACTGGTGTGTATGTTTACTGCAAGGTTACTCCTCTGAAGTCAGTCTTTCTCTTAATGCCATCCTTTGCCACTGTCAGCTTTGGAAAGCAGGGACTATATCTATATTGTTCAATACTCTGTGGCCAATCCTAGCAGAGTGCTTGGCACACAGTCAGTATCCTGCAACATTTACTGAATAACTGTTAACGTCATAATGTTAACTACAAACGTGAAGTCAGTCTATCATCTATTTTTACTTTGGAATCAGTCACATGATTTTTTTTTTGACGTCTCTTCCCCTCACGCATTTCTTTTATATAGTTTATTTCTGAGGTACATTTGAGATCCCCGTGGCTTCTGGGACAAAGGGGACAAAAGCACTGATCACCTCCCGATCCTCCCCAGAACAGTGAAAACACAGAAGAACAGCCAGAAGTTGTCAACTATCTGATGAGTCTGGGAGGAGGGAAGAGTCGGACATGGGAAGAGGCCAACCTCAGTGTCTTCCTGTCCGAACTTCCTGTCTCCCCAGGAAGTGTCTGTTAGAAACTTTCAGGAAAGGGAGTTGTCATGGTAATTTGGGCTGGCTCTTCCCCTTTATGTCCTGGGATAAGTGCCATTGTGTGGCCCAGCTGGCAGGGGAGGACAGCAGCCAGTCTGAGGTTTCATACACAACGTGGAGAATTCAGAGCTAACATCTGCAAATGGCGTCACTATACTACACAGCAAGAACTCCAACCCAGAGTACAGTGAAGCCTTTTCCCAAACTAATTAAAATTTAATCTGCTAAAGCCATTTTCTTGATAATCTGGGAACTCTCTCTTGACTTCAGCAAGTTATAAAGAGACTATAAAATAGAGGATGTTATATTTTTACACCATCATTTCTATGTATTGAAACACACACACACACACACACACACACACACACACCCCAAAATGGGACCTTTAAAGGAAGGACTTTAGCTAGCTACAATATTATATAATTTACCATTCAAACTGGGACACTTTGGTGGGTGAGAAGTAGAGCTATTAATAACCACATAGGGACAATATTAGGGCTATTATTTACAATTACATAGAAAAGAATCTAACTAGGGTGTTGCAGGGTCAGGGACAGGCCAGTTGGGATTTCAGTTCCAAGATGTCTGACCTGTGTCTGTGTCTATGTCTCAGACAGTGTTTGGTATACAGTCAGTGCTCAAACTGGTCTGAAGACAGAATAACTGCAAGTTTCACAGACAGCAGGACTGTGAAGGAATGGCCGCTGTTAGGCAGTTAGGCAGGTACCTGATGCCTAAGTAGATGTGTATTCCGTGTTTACTCATTCCTAACTGCTGGCAGTTCAGTGCAGTCTGTTGACAAGCCCCAAGGGACGTGTTAAACAGCTCTTGACATTTGCATACGAATTGTCTGCTTGTACATTTTACTAACTCTCATTTAATGGGCTCCAGTTTCCTCAAATTCAGATTATAGCACCTCACATCTCACAAAGATACCCATACTGATTGCCAGTCTGAGGGCCAGAATAAGCAAGGCTCTTTTCCTCCACATTCCCCTTAGGGTCAGTCAGAAACTTCTCCTTCAGACACAGGGTTGCCCTGACTCTCTAGGACACACTCGTTCCCACCCCTCCTCCTCTGGCCTGCTGGGTCCTTCAGGAAGAGTGAACTGGTCCATTGACCCCTGAGGAGCAAAAGGGCATGTCCAGTGTTTTCAGAGATGGGGACTCTCTGAGTGACACTGGTAGAGCCCAAGGTTTGAACATAAGCATTTGAGTCCTGCTGGCCTGCTGTGTAGAATAAGCCTTACCTCCTTACTTTTGTCTGTGAGGATTGGTTCTCTGGTCCTCCTTCTCCCTGCTCTCCTCCTCCCTACCCTCCTTGAGTGAGTGCTGGGTCCGTCCTCTTCCCATGTCTTGGAAGAGATCCGTCTCCTTTGACAGACTCAAGATTCCAGGCCGAACTTTCCCATGCCACCATCCCTCAAAATAGCCCGTGCACGCTGTATTTATAGCTGTGTGAGACTCTAATGGGCCAATTTGTTTGAATTTCCACTGCTTTTGTATTGAACTTACCCCTCACCCGTGGGCAGTCTCTTCAGTCCTTTATTGATGGGGTGTGTTAGGGTGGCAAGGGCCACATTCAAGATGGTAGCTGTACAGAGCTCGGGGCTGCTTTGCATATTTACTGTTCTTTAAAGCTGTATTTTTTTCTTTCCTTTTTCTCTTTTTCTTTTTTTGGAGCAAGCAAGAGAGAAAGACACAGAGAAAGAGGTTTCTGTAAGTAGCCCGGACAATGAGAACAAGACCGGCTGTATGCCGAGCTCGGGACCCTGGCCAAAACACATATCATTAGCTTGGACCAGCTATAAGCAAGGAAATGAGAAACATATGTTGGAGGGAAAGGTTAGGAGTGAAGGACTATGGGTCAATGACAGTCGCCCTAAAACTTTTCCCTTGTTCTTCAGCTGTGGCCTGGCGGTGTCAAATGTCATTTGGACTGCCTTGATTTCTCATGGCGGGGCCTGCCCTGTACTTTTTTTCTCTCTTCTTTTTCTTTCTTCTGCCCCCTTTTCCTCTTCCCATTGCTTCTTCCTGGGACTTTTTTTGGGGGTGGTGGTGTTTAAGACACAATAGGCAGAGAAGGGTGTGTGTGTGTGTGTGCAATATTTTTCTCAGTTCTGGGAAAGTGACAACCTCGTTTCCCGTGATGTTGTCTAGAACTCTTCGCTTGCTCTGAAGCCACCCTGTTCCTGTCTGCTTAGCATTTGGACTCATTGATTCTTTTTTTAGGGAAAAAATGGGGGAGGCTTTTAGGGTCGTTCTCGATGTTTCTTTCTTAAATATAATTAGATGCGCCTCATTACCTCTGCTGAAGGACTTTTGTGCTTTCTGAGCTGTGTCTCCTGAGATCTCCAACGGGCTACAGCTTGTTGTATTCTCTTTGCATTTGATCATATTAGCAGTTTTTTTTTCTTCCTCTTGACACATTTGTTCTCTGTGTTTGCTCTCCCTCAGATATCTGGAGTTGATTTTGCTGGTTTGAAAGGCCACACCCGGGGAGTGTGTTTGGGGCCTCCATCGATGAAGGGTCTGTATCCGCAGGCTCTTCCCATTTTCCCTTAAACTTTTTTCCCCTCTGGACATTTTGTTAACAAGGCTGTACTCTAGTGTGTTCCAGGGTCAAGACCTCTGGTTCTCTGTAAAACCCAGACGAACAACTATATCACATGAAACTCAGAGGCAGTCCCTAGGGGACATGCTGCGGCTACTGTTCTGACGCTAACCGCAGAGACCCAGACAACTCACCAGGCACATAAGCACAGGTTTGGCCAAAGTCACAACATGGCTACTGATGTATCCACCTGTGCCCAAAACGGTGCAGCCCTGGAAGTGGGCATCTACCCAGGGCTGTCGTACATCTGAGTGAAGAGGGAAACCAAAAGGCTCCCATGACAGTTCCCCATGATCTTCATTCCTGTAAGATTTGGGAATGGTGTTGGGGCAGCAGTGATGGTAGTGGTGGTGGTGGGGGCACTTAAATTAATTGAAACATTCAGTCCTTGTTTATTTATTTTGCTTCCTTCTTTGGGCCTTGTACTGAAAAGAAACGATACTCAGAGTTTCTGGGATGCAAACATTCTCAAGAGTGTGAGTGTCTTCTAGACCTTCAACAGGGTTGAGGAATGGCTTGAGAGTAGCTGGGCGTGTCTCTCCCAGGTGAGCTGTGCTCTCGTCCTTGATATGTTCACGTGTGTGTGTGTGTGTGTGTGTGTGTGTGTGTGTATGTGCATGTGCTTCATTTCCCTTCTTTATTTCAACACAGGGTCTTGTCATGTAGCCAAAGCTCTTCTAGAACTTGTTATTTAGCCCAGGTTGGTTTCACTTTGAACTCCTGACCTTTCTGATTCTATTTCCATGCTGGGATGATGGGATGATGTCATCCTCAACTCTACTTCCCCCTCCTCCACATTGGAGTTTCTGGATGGTAGTTCTCTCTTCCTTGGGGGAACTTGGCTTGACTGTTTTATTGGTTACTGGATCAAGTAGTGTGTGTGTGTGTTTGTGTGTGTGTTCATCTTTTTGTTTAAGTATATGGAAATATATAGGGAATGAAAGCCAGCCATAGGCAGCAGCAGGTTCTTAGGGCAGAGTGGATGAGACAGGGTGCTGGTGAACACATCTGAAAACCCTCTCATTTTGGGGACTCTTCTTTTTCAACCCTCGCTTTCCTGTCTTAAATGGTAGAAATGACCAGGGGTTCAGGTTAGAGTCTATGTGTCTTTTTTCTGTGTCCTCCTCACTCTTTGGCCATCTCTCATTTCTCAACACAGTCAAAACATGCCTCTGTTTCCCTCCATTGCCTCTACTAAAAGCTTCTGGACCCAATCACAAAGTCTCTTGCTAGAAGCCTACCAGGCCTTCTCAATGGCCCTTCACTATGTCTTGGACCCTACTGAAGTCCACTCAGCCATGGCAGCCACAAGGGTCCTTACAAAGTCCACAATAGACTAAGCTTACTGCTGAAAGCCATGTTGGTCCTTGCCTTGATCTTGTCCATTTCTCCTTTGTCCTTGCTACACCAGCCCTGTTAGCCTTAATTTCCTCATCAGTGAAGTGGGAGGATAGCAATGCTGCTTTCTGCAGGGGTAGGAGTGACGAATGCATGAACACACACACACACACACACACACACACACACACACACACACACACCTGTACCCAGTGTCTCCTCGAGGCGGTTGCTCCGTAAACAGAAGTGCCATTCACATTTGCCAATCTGAATTCGCCAAGGACTTTCCTGATTCAAGGCCTTCATAAAGCCCTCTGTCAGTTCTCTCTCTTTGTACAGTTGACTGTTCCTTATCTTTTAAGTTCAAGTTTAAATGCTAACCTTTTCCAAGTCTTCTCTGACTAGTCTATTCATACAAACTTAATTTCCCTCTCCCATTGCTTCCTCCCGCAGCACCCAGCTCATTTCCACCACAGCACTCTTTTTCTACCTTGTGACGACACATTGTTTGTTTACCTGGGAGCAGGCCTATATTTAATGTCCTTATCTAGTACAGAAATATTTGTGCAGCGAATGCACGGATGACAGAGCCTCGTGCCTTTCATCTTCCTACATCAAAGCCACCTTTCTTATCTCGTGCATCACGCTGTTCTTGCCAAGTTCGGTATTCATCCATTTTCCCATCCTTTGGCCATTGCTGACCCGCTAACGGCAGTGAGACCAGAAGACCTCTCTCAATCACCCGGTCCAGCCCATACCACTCTATCACTTGTCTGCTCTTCTCTCTGGCTCCTGGACCAGTTTCTCCTTTGAGAGCCTCACACTTTCCTTTATATGTAAATGATAAATAGTAGAATATGGAATATGCTGAGTGCAGCCAATGACTAATAACTCCTCATCTGCCAAGTTAGAAGAGTTTGGGAATAAATTAACTCATCCTCTACCATTAAGAGATCAATGCCTAGGCAATTAGTCCAGGAATAGCCAAGAACAGGTATCTCACACACCTACCTGAGAGACTCAAGAGATGGAGGAAGTCACACAGAAGAAAAATCCTAGTTCCCAGACTTGGTCCTCACCATGCCCATCCTGTGTGCACAGAGAATTCTCTTGAAGCTCTGTCACGTGAGCTAAGAAAGGATGACCTGACCCAGCCCATGAATTCCTCCTTTACGCTTGCTTTCTTCCTTTCTCTCTTGCTCATGGCCAAGAACACCAAGATGGAAAATGCCTTCGACTGAATTTTTTATTATTTATTGATTGATAGCCTGTAGTTGTTTCTCCCTTCTAGAGCCTCCATGCACTTTGCTAATTACTTCTCTGGAAGCTATCTCACTTTCCACTCCGCAGCAGGTTTCCACCTTTGGAAAGGAATGTGGTAATGTGATGGACTGTAGGCCAGACAATAGCTAGGCACCAAGAAATGTCTTCTCACTGAAAGGGTGGTCCTACCCTGCCCACAGTCATCTTATGCCCCACGAAGGCAATGATGCCATAATGAGAAATGGCACTGGCCATCCATCTAAGCTGTCTTTTTCTTTCACAGATGCAGCATACAGATAAATGTCTTTGTCATTCATTTTGGGTCCAACCAAGACTCATCAAATGACTCAATCTCTCTCATTTGCACATTCAAGGCTCTCTGACACCATTGTCAGATCAGCAGATGAAACTTGAATCTCCCATAGATGAAAATGTTCAATGATTTGAGTTATTAGGAGTAGTCCAAATATTAATTTGTCTAAGAAGGAGACAATAAACTCAACTAGTTTGGAGATGCTCGAATGGGTGACACTTCAATGGGATTCACTGACATGAACTTTCTAGAATTTCACGGCGAGGGCTTGAGGGAAGAAAAGATAATGCCAATGCTGAAATCTCCTCTATTCTGTTATAGATTCATTAAAAACAAGCTGGGAAGATGGCTCAGGAATTAATTGCCTGTCAATCAAACTTGAGGTCCATGGTTTGGATCTTAGAACTCACGCAATGAGCATGGCAGAGTACCTGTAATTCCAGCCCACATAGTCACCATCTCTGCACTTAAACCTAGACCAACAAAATTTATTGTGTTAGACTTGAATCAATGAGGTAAGCCAAGATTGCTGAATGTCTACTAGGCATAAGAAGTGAGAAAGGCATGGGTCTTGTTTGCAAGGGTTTTGCTCCCCCACCTCTATGTTTCATATGCAGTGTGTGTGTGTGTGTGTACATGTATGCACGCACATGTGGGCATGTGTGTGTAGATGTGCATTCACACAGGTACACACGCACGTGAAGGCCCGTGGATGATGCTAGAAACCATTCTCCATTGCTCTTCCATGTAGCCATTGAGGCAGGCCCTCTCAAGCAAACCCAGAGCAAACCGATCTGATTAGTCTTGCTTGTCTGCTGGCTTTGGGGATTCTCCCATCTCTGCCTTCATGGGCTGGAATTACAGGTACCCTACCATGCCCATTGCAAGAGTTCTAAGAGCCAAACTCTGGTCTTCCAGTTTGATTGACAAGCACTTGATTACTGAGCCATTGCCCCAGCTTGTTTTTTAAGGAATCTACAACCAAACAGAGGAGACATACACAGAAATGCCCATGTGAAGCAGTACTAATTAAAACATACTGGAAGTCATGTTGTCTATAAGTTACAGAGGCACAAATGAAGAAGCCCTGCTCTGGATAAAGGATGCCTGGAGCAGCCTTCAGTGAAAGACTCATCAGTCTACTTCCCCACTTGTGCCAGATCTTTTCTTTTTTTCTTCTTTCTTTTCTCTCCTTTTTTAAATTAATTAATTAATTAATTAATTAATTTATCTATCTATTTATTTATTTTGAGACAGGGTTTCTCTATATAATAGTTCTGGCTAAAACTTTCTCTGTAGACCAGGCTGGCCTCAAACTCACAGAGGTCCATGTGCTTCTGCCTCCCAAGTTTTAGGATCAAAGATCTGTACCACCACGCCCATCTGAAAAAACTTCAAAATGTATAGAAGGTCAAGAGGAGTCTTTGCACTGATAGCCTCTGCCAAGTGCTTCTTGCATCAACCTTTGACATTCCTAGTCTGAATGGAGTCTATCTTCTCTTTCCCTGTGAGTCTTCTTAAACACTTGTTGGCCATTTTTTTTTTTTAAATTTCAGATCAAGTGTAACAATCAAGTTCTAAAACTTACTTATCCATGGCATGATCCCCAAATCCTTCACTTCTGGGGCATGGTTCTCTTGATAGACTTCCAAACTTGTCATGTTCATCCTTAGATGTAATTTTGAAAATTTAATAACAGTGTCTGATATGTATGTAGATTACTGAGTTAGTTTTCCCCTTACTGTCCATTCAGCCATAGATTCCCCTCAGCCCCTCCCTTTCTGTACTTCATTGATGCTTCTGTGATTTAAAGCGCTCTTGTAACTACTTCAGGGATACAACCAAGAAAAAAGTGCAATGAAAGACAAGTCTTATAAGATGACGGCCATAGGGAACTGTACTCACGAACATGATCGAAATTTCATGAATATTTTCTAGTCACCTGTTACACAGCAGCTACAGAGCTTGTTAACATCTGACTTTCTAACATAGCCTCAAGAAACTTGTTTGTAGACGTTGCTCTTGGTGGTGGTTTGGTATTTAAGTTCTTAAACCAAAGACCATTTGTTTTATATTAATTTTATCTTGGAGGTGTGATCAGTCGATCATTTCAACTCACTGTAGTTTTTCATTTTTAATTTAAATGATAATAATGATTTTTTAAAGAATCTAAAAATTCTCCTCCAGTATCTAGCTACTCGTTTTAGTCATAGACCAACTACAGATGATACAAGTCACTCAGTATGCCACCGTGGGGCACGCCAAGGCAATCACCCAGCTCTATGACTTACAAACCCCCATTCCTTTATCTCCATCATCAGATCATGAACATTTATGGTCAAATGAAATATTAAAATCTTGACGCTATGAAGCCCAAGTAATGCAGTTTACAAGTATCTATAGGGAACAAAGTAAATATGTCCACTGATAAAAAATAGAATGGAACCAGATGTGGTGGTGCATCCTAATCCCAGCACTTAGGAAACAGAGGCAGGAAAATCTCTGTGGGTTTGAGACCAGTCTGGTGTACAGAGGGAGTTGTACAGAGAGGTGGTCAGTGCTACATTGGGTGACCCTGTCTCAAACAAACAGAAATGTAGACTTTGTAAAGACCTACATTTGAGAAGGAAGGCCTCTTTGCTACAGTCAGATAAACTGAACCTGTGGGGCCCGTCTCCAAGCTGTCTCTGGGCTAGGGAGAAGAGCGGTTTCCCTTACAAACCATCTTGGATGTCTATGTTTTAAAATCCACTGGGTCCTATTGGTCTGTGGTTTCTGTGCTTCGTCTTTGGCAAAGTTGAGATGAGATTGCGCTGTGATTGGCTACAGCACTCTGTGCTTTGGAAGGAGAAACCCACTGACCCCTGACCACAGCCTGGTCATACTGAGGGTGTAAGGAGGACTGAGAAAAATCAAACAGAGGTAGGACATGATACGGGGAGAAAAACTCACACAGCGGGCCCAGCATTAGGGCTGAAGCTTAAATTACCACCATGTCAATAGAAGGTGATAAATCAAGGGAGATATTTACTGATTAAAATTACAGACTCCTACGGGAAACCGTATAAACAGATTGAAGAACAAAGCCCATAGGGACTGAGTTCAGGCAAACCCATCCGCCTTTGGCCAGTTATTTCTGCTTCCAGTCAACTCTTGGACCCTGGGGGGGTCACCAAGAGAGCAACTTGCTCCGTAAAGCTGAGACTTGCTACATATGGATCCAAGTATCATATAGGGAACCATCAAACCTTTAAATAATTGGGAGGAGGCTGGGGACTCAGTGCCATTCACAAGTGACCCTCTTATTTCATTATTCCCATCTTATTCTCAAGTATGGCCTGAAGTCCACAGAAGGAGCTAGAATGCCAGCTCTGCATATGTTATTTGCCGACAGAGGCTCCAAGCTTACAGGTACTGAAGGGTGGTGGATAACTGGCCCTGATTCTCATCCCGATATAAGGTTGGCAACTTGTAACGATCACCAGTTTAGTGTGCTCATGTTGGCATTCTCAGGGGACCCAAAGCTTTGCTCTTTTATTCTGGCCTCTTCAAGTTCATTGCATGGTTACTATTATTTTGCTTCTTAAATACTTTGCACGCGTGCGCGTGTGTGTGTGTGTGTGTGTGTGTGTGTCCGTGACCACAGGCCACAGCTTGAATGTGGAAATCAGAGGACAACTCGCAGGAGTCAGTTCTCTCCTTCTATGCTTGTCTTGGGGATTGAACTCAGGTTGCTGGGCTTGAAAGTAAGCAAGCACCGTTACCTGCTGAGCTACCCAGTGGGTCACATCTTAACTTCTTTAGAGCCTTCTTGAATAACAGAGGTGTGTGAGATCATGTCAGTTGGTTTTCTCACTGCTGAGACCTTCTGGTGGAAGCAAGTCAGGGTGGGAAGGATTTATTTTGGCTCAGAGTTCAGAAGGTGTGGTCTCTACTGTGTCAGGGAAGATATGGCAGATGAGGCAGCACAAACCTGATCTCAGAGGATCAGGAAACAGTGCTCCAGGCAGTGAGTGGAAGCAGGCATCTTCAAGATTCATCCCCAGCAATCTCCCTTTGCTAGCTAGTCCATAGTCCTAGAGGTTTCTTAACAATCTTCCAAAACAGTGCTACCTGTTGGGGACCAAGAGTTCAAAACCATGAGTGTGTAAGGGACATTCCACATTTGAATTATAACAATGGGTGTGTATGACCAGAGTACAATATATACATCCATGTATGGGAATATCATGATGAAAACTGTGAACGTATACAATTAATATATACTAATGAGAAAATAAATGAGACACAAATGCTTCTGAAAGGTCCTACTGGGGTCGGAGATGCAAGGGCGTCCTATTTTGCAGTCTCCCATGAATTTCCTTTTGCCATTGTTGGCTGAGCAAGTAGGAACATCTCCCTGAGCTGCTCTGATCAGCTAAGGGGCAACGTGAGTTTCTGTGTGATGGACAGGGGAAGCCCACAGGAGGATGTGTAACATCATCTCTGGCTCCATTATCTCAGAATGGTCTTGGGGTCAAGTTCTGCCCTTGTAACCTACAGTGCTTTTCTTTCCTTTCATGCCTTGGACTGTGGATCTGCAACACTCACTCAGAGAGCATCAGGCTAAAACACTGCGTGACAAATGGGTTTCATGACCAACAGGGGCAGGGAGGACCATTTATGGGAAGCCTGTCGGTGGGAGATGAGTGTTGGGGATGAGAGTCTGGGAGGCCTCTGTGTGTGGTGGGACATTCTGTAGCTGGTGTGAAGCCGCTGAGAGTGTTTAACTGTGGCCCGAGAGCAGCCAACATCCAAAAGCTCCATGTGTGCAGACACAGCCCAGGCGCCACCCAAGGCACACGTGGCGTTTTTGTCCTATGAAGGTCATGCGCTTTTGTCAAGCTAGAGTGCGGATACCCTCGTCCTGATACCCTCGTCCTGTCTCTCTGGAGCCCGATGTCAGTTTCTCAGTGGCGCTGAGATTTGGATTGATCTGGATGAGTTTTGAGCAACCCTGACCTTGTCCTCAGAGCTGGGAAAAAAAAAGAGGTATAAAGGACCTCAATAATAGGGACCACGGTTCTCAGCCTGTGGGTTGCAACCCCTTTTGGGGGGGGTATCAATAACCCTTTCATAGAGGTTACCTAAGACCACTGGAAAACACAGATACTTCCATTATGATTCACAACAGTAGCAAAATGACAGTTATGATACAGCAATGAAAATATCTTTATGGTTGGGCTCACCATGACATGAGGAACTGTAGTAAAGGCTCTCAGAAGGTAGGAAGGTTGAGGACCACTGGTGTAGATACTCTGACTTGGCCTTTGAAGAAGCTGTGGTGACTGACTGGTACCTGCCTCCTTATCTTGGCCTGCTTCCCTGTTCTTAAAAGATCTCAAAGTTGAGTTACTGTGAGTTATTGCTCGCTTGTTCACGCTTTTGGGTTAATTTCCTGTCTGGGAGTGTCTCTGAGCCCATCTCTTCCCATCTGTCCAGAGGTGGTGTCGCTGACATGGCAGAAGTCACATGTTTTTTTTTTTTGGTTCTGGAAAATTCTGAACTGTCCTTTCACTGTTTGTTTTTGGAAGTTGTGTTCAGAGCTGCTCAGTTTGGCTCCTCTGTCCCCTAGAACTTGTTCTGACTGGCTTCCAGGGCATGCTCATCTCCCCCCCCCCCCAACACACAGTGGGGATTGGTTAGCTTTGGTTAGGCAGTTTCTCTAGCAGTTCACGGGGCACTACCATCTTGTGTTGTTGCTCTGTAGCTCTTTGATACTGTGACCTGGAGCCCTTTAAATGAAAACCAGTTGCAGAATCGGCAGCAATTTCAAACTTCTGCCAGAGCACGAGTCTACAGGGAGCTGGACCTTGGGGATCAGGCCATGTGTCCGGGAAGAGGCCTGGTTTGTGTCCTTGGCTTTGACCATTCCAGTCTGCAGGCCTTGGCTTCTTGTCTTCCACAGTGGAACCTAGATTCTTTAAGGCATGGCCAAGCCTTCCTTCAGACTTGACTTGTGCCTTGTTCCATCTGAGACTGGAGGGTTTTCCTTTTGCCAAGTGGTATTTTTTATAACCTTTGCTAGGCCAGGCCTAGAAGCAGAGGCCTAAACTTCCATTTTCAGAGTGACCAAAGGTCAACACCTTGGCAGTGAGAAGCAGCAGCCGTGTAGCTAACAACAAGGCCTTCACAGATGACAAGAATTCGTACTTGGAAAGCCAAGCACAAATAGAAGATACCCTACAACACACCCCTTTGCTCTCAACTGTAGGAGAAGGTTGTAGAACCGGAAACATTGACAATGAAAATGAAGAATTGAAGATGAGCCAGCAAAATTCTTGTGTTTATGGCCTGCTTTCTTTGAAACCAAGAGGTACTCTGTTGCTCCCCACCCCCAACCCCCAGCCCCCAAGGTGTGTGAGTGTGTGTGTGTGTGGGTAGTCAGAGGGTGGAGCCTACAGTGGAGGTGACTCATTTTCATGAGAAAAGTCTTCCTTCAGATGCTTTTTCTGGCATTCCAGGGTGGGGTATTTTCTTATCCTGCTGGAACATCCTAAACTGCCTAGTATCTGTGACTAAAATATAAGATCCTTCTGTGAGCATGAGGAAGGAGGAGGATTTAATATCTGTGAAATCATCTTTGGGAGAGAAAGACTTTAAACTTAAATCTAAAAAATAAATAAATAAATAAATAAAAATTAAAAAAAATACCATATCTCGTTCCTTAATCAAATTCAGAGTGATATCCAACAAGTCGTGCTGACAAATGTTGATTGATTGTCTCCTACCTGTGGTATCGGGAAACAGGCTTGGCAAGCTTGAAGAGTTTACAGAAAACAGTGTGAGCAAAGCTAAGGCGTTCGTGCCGACTCTTACAGTGGATTTTTATAAAAGAGATGACTTGAGCCGAATTATGCTTCAGAAGCCACATCTTTGAGCAATACTGAGGGCATACTGAGAAGCGGACTCCTCCCCATCTTCCTGTTGCTCCTCCTCCTATGCCTACTGTCCTCCTCTTCCTCCTCATTTTCTGTTTTTCCTCAGGACAACTTACTAGACTACAAGATGTGGACAATATTATCTGCTTAGAGTGTTATTGTAGGATTTCCTGGAATGATATAAAATGCTCAGTACAGTACTAGGCATACAACAGGTGCTCAATAAATGCTTTGTGGATGAGCAAACAATTCTCTAGTTTCCAGATAAAGTTTTCTTTTCTTTTTTCTTTCTTTTCCTTCCTTCCTTCCTTCCTTCCTTCCTTCCTTCCTTCCTTCCTTCCTTCCT
>NW_021604632.1:7112404-7125278 GCF_004785775.1 Grammomys surdaster
CCTTCCTTCCTTCCTTCCTTCCTTCCTTCCTTCCTTCCTTCCTTCCTGGAAAAACCACCCAACTGTTGAACATTTACCCACCATAGAACTTGGCTTTGTCCTCCTGTAGAAGAGAACCTTTACTGCAGGCCCCTCTTTGATGCTTCAGGCAGATTATGTTTAAAAACACCACTCATTTCCTCTACTGATAAGCCGCTGCATTAAAAAGAAGAAACAAAAATTAAAAAAAAAAATCCTTAAGGGTTTGAAAGCGGCTCAGTAGATAACAGTGTATTCTGCACATGCACAAAGAACTGAATCCAAATCCCCGGCATCCACAGAAAAAGCTGGATATATGACCATGTGTGCTTGTAACTCTGTTGTTTGGAGGCAGGGGGATTACTGGATCTGGCTGGTTGTGAGAGACCTGGTCTCAAGGGAATAAGATGTAGGGAAACATAGTAGAACACTGGCATCTTTTAGTTTCTGGGTGTGTGAACACACAAGTGCGCACACACATACACACCACCCATTACTTCTGTCTACATTTAAAAGCCAGAGCAAGAGAAACAATGTCCATTATTTTATCTTCAAGCCTTTACTGTGTAGGTAGGAAATGGAAACTCAGAGAGTCACACAATTTCTCTCTGTAAGCACTCTGTTCTCTGTCCCCAGCGTGGGAGCCATCTCTCTAATAAATACAGATACATACACTGGAGGGTGGACACTATTTCAGGTCTCAGAAGTTCTGTGGGAGGGAATGTGTTCCCAGCTCTAAGGCCTGCAAGGCTGACTCCTTCTGGATCTTTGCATGGTTTGGAAAGACCTGAGAAACAAATCAAATCAAATCAGGCCTCAAGCAGCACTCTTGGGACAGATGTGGAGGGACAGATGATTGCGTGTGAAAATTACACACTCAGCAGGAAACATATTTGTCTCCAAACATTAGATTAGGAACTTCTCCGAGTGACAGCATTTCTTCCTTTCTTGCCTTCATTTCTAGTTCATTCTTATCTGACTCCTGTCAGCTCTCAAACTGACATTTTCCTCTTCTGATCTTTTCTCAGATAGTAAAGAGGGATTTTTTTTTCTCCCTCCATTGGCTTGATACAAACAGCAGTTCAGCCTACAGAGAAGGGCCAGGGACAGTTTGGAGTCCTAATCCCTGACCCCTTGCACTCTTCTAACTAGCTATTGACATTGAACTTAAAAAAAAAAAAAAAAAAAAGCTTGCCATGCTGGGATGAGATAATATTTTAGAGGTCAGGAGAAAAGGGCTGTGGAAGGGAGTGTGGGGGATGGAAAGGGCTGTAGTGAGGAACATGGGGTCTGGAAGGCTTTAGAAAAGAGTGTGATGCTGGCCCCAAAGTCAACCTTCAGACTTTTAAAAGTTTAGCTTTGCTGATACGACCTAGCATAGAAAAGGTTCCAATGGTCTGTGATGGCTTATGCCTGTCATTCTAGGCACTTGGAAAGCTGAGGCAGGAGGATCTCAGGTTTGAGGCAAGCCTGGGATGTTTAGTGAGACCTGGTCTCAAAATAATGACAATTACAACAATTTGGAAAGACCTTGCCTTTTAGGTCAGGATGGGGTGGATGGTCCTATTTAAATGATAGACACTTGTCCTTTTGGGGTGTGAATGTCAAACCGTGACGTTTTCATGATGCTGTGGTGTCCATATGATGTGATGTGATAGAAATAAGCTTTATAGTTCCTGTGTGTGTGTGCATGTGTGTGTAAGATATTGGACTTGGAATGTAAGATTTATTTAGATTTAAAAAATGAATTCTGAAACACCCATATTCTCTCTTTCTCTCTTATAGCTATTTGTTTATAGAGGGCCTCTGTCTAGATACTTCCAGAAGGCTACAATGCTTAACAGAAAAGGCTGAAGGCATTCTTGGATGTCTCTACCTTCCAGACAGTTCCATTTCCTTCTTGTATAAGACTTGGGAAGTTCATACCAAGGGCCAGCGAGTAGCCTGGGGAATTTGAATCATATGATCGTCGTTCCCTGTGGTAGGCAGAAATTTCACTTTCTGTTTCACGAGTTCACTGACTGAGACCCTTGAAATGAGGCCTGATGTACCACTAACAAATAGACTGCAGGGAACCAGCCTGCACTGGGTCCTAAGGAATGATCTAGAAGACTTAATAAGGCCTTTTCTATCTTTCATTTCCACGGCTCTGAGTATGTTGGCTGTTGATGAAGCATTAGATTGGCTTTTCAGGCATATCGGTTGGTTTTGAGAGTGCTCAGTAGAGGAGTTTAGTTTCTTTTAGCCATAACTCCATGACCCACACTTGAGAAGCTTCCAGAGAGCTACGCTTCCGTATCTTCTCTCATTTCCTTGTGGCAGAGCGGGAAGGAACCCTAACGTGCTGCCCTGCGCCGTCTTTCAGAGTGCAGACACCAAGTACTGTGGTTTCTATGTCCTGGGACTCTTGCTGTCCTACCTGGACTAGCAAAGAAGGAATGAAGGGCGTTAAGTGATTCACTACTGTTTTCTGTCTCCTCTGAAATAAGCCAAGGTTTAGGCACAGCATAGAGCTCTTCCTGGAAGAGTCCACTTGCTTCCTCAGAAGAGACAATAGGTATGAAGGTCACAGCCAGACAAGAATCTAAGGTCAGGGGAATGACTTCCTGGACCCAATAGGAAGTCTCCGATGTGCCTGGGATGGTGTGATCTCCTGCTCCACAGCTGGCAAGTTCATTTGGGAAACGACTGTTTTGGGAGAAGACTGGCTGGTTTTTCTGTTGGTAATTGTTCCCATTGGCTTTCATCATGTCCCGCTCCCAGCGAGACACAAGGAAACAATTACTGACAATAAAAAGAGACAGGGCTAAGCTTGAGGAGAGGGGAAGGGTCCTGGGGGTTTCCAAGTTTTCTTTGCACTCATACACGGAGTGTTTCCCACCATCCTGGGTGCAGAAACGAGAACAACTTCAGCTTTTCCATCCATAAAACAGGGATCTTAATTATTGTTTGTTTCCACAGAAAATGCTAGAATTTCTGCTAGGATGCTAGGATGAATTAGTTGGTATATATATCTCACTATGGAGAGGAACTGTAACTGTGAAGGATCTTTTGGGATGGTGAAAGGTACCAAATTTCAAATACTTCTTAGAAGTATTCCAGGAAGGAAACTGTGACCCTTGGCATTCTAAGATTAATACAATGGGTCTCTCTCCTTCCTCCTCCCTTCCTACCTCCCCCCCTCTGTCTCTGTCTCTGTCTCTGTCTCACTCTCTCTCTCTCTCTGGCATATGGACACGTTTGTGTGGGATAGGTGGAGGTAGGTGGAGGTCAGAGATTAACATAAGGAAGAAATCTTCCTCAGTCACTTTCTAGTTTGTGTTTTTGAGATAGACTCTCTCACCGAAACTGGAACTCAGCATTTTGTAGGCTGGCATGCCGAGGAGGTCGAGGGTCCTCTCTCTATTCTTCTCCCAACCCTGGAATTAGAGATAGATGCTTGCACTTTCCTTGTTTGCAGGTGTTGTTGGATCCAAACTCAGCTCCCAGTGCTTGCAAGGCGGGCGCTTTAAGGCGGGCGCTTTATCAATGGAGCCATTTCTCTAGGTCTGACGTCATACTTTGAAACCCTTTATCCAGATGCAAGGGGTCAGTTCCCAGTGGATCAAACCTCAAGGTCACTCACAGAACTATTGCTTCAGGTAGAGTAGGGTTCTTTATGAAGGGCGGATTGGAGAGCCAAGGGAGACAGAGACAAGTACTGAAGAAGAATGTGCTCAAGTAGTTTTTTTCTTATCAACTTGACACACACAGGCTGGGGTCATCTGGAAAGAGGGAACCTCAACTGAGAAAATATCTTCCGTCAGACTGGCATGTAGGCAACTTCCTTGGTTAAAGATAGATGTGGGGGGGCAGTCCACTATGGCAGTGACATCTATGGGAAAACGGTCCTGCGCTGTATAAAAATGCAGGCTGAGCAAATCATGGGGAGCAAGCCAGTAAGCAGCACTCGTCCATGGCCTCTGCTTCAGTTCCTCCAGGTTCCTGTTTGAGTTCCTGTCCATGATGGCCTATAAGCTTTAAGATGAAATAAACCTGGGCTGGAGAGATGGCTCAGCGGTTAAGAGCACTGACAGCTCTTCCAGAGGTCCTGAGTTCAATTCCCAGCAATCACATGGTGGCTTACAACCATCTGTAACGGGGTCTGATGCCCTCTTCTGGTGTGGCTGAAGATAGCTACAGTATGCTCATATAAACAAAATAAATAAAATTTTTAAAAAAGGTGAAATAAACCCTTTCCTCCCTGAGTTGCTTTTGATCCCGGTGTTTATGACAGCGATAGAAGGCAGCCCAGGACAAGGCCCATATCTGTTTGATGTGCATCATCTCATTTGGAAGACTCTCTGGCCAGCAGGAGCATGCCAGCTTCTTGGAGTTCTGTTTTCAGCCTGCCATCCTCTAAAGAGAACCCTGTTCATGGCAGGAAAGGATCTTGCCTTCCTCCCAGCTGGCCCCTGGCTCTTCCCAGCCTGCATGTCAGAGGCATGAGTGAGGCAGGCCTGCCCCTCCCCATCTTCTGCTAAAGCAGTTTCATCAGGATTCTGCAAGCTTCCCATGTAACCCCCTTCTTAAAAAAAAATCTGAAAATGAAACAAGACATATTTCTAAGGTTGTCAGCAGGTAGATCCACTGGCTTGTGGTAAGTACTCTCTCTGGGAGGAGCGCTTCGTTCTGATGTCTGTGTTGAATGCTCTGTGGCTCCCCCTCGGCCGCCCCCCGTGTATGTCTGTTCACTGGGCAGGGGTGGTGGTGATAATATCGTTTCTAACAACCAGACTGAAGCATAGCCTCAGGCTGTCTTGCAAAGCCCCCTCCAAACAGTGTCTAATTAATTTTTACCCTGCCATTCCAATGAGTCCCGGGAGTGTATCGGCCCCACAACAAAACCCCCTCTTCTAGTGGTTTGGAGACAGCTTTGACGTAACACTTGGTGGGTCTTAGATCTCCAAAAGAGAAACCGCTGTAGAAAAAAAAATTAAGGAAACTGTCTCCTTTTAGTCTCTCTACCCCACTTGATATTTGTGTTCCTCTGGCTTCGCTTCTTCTTTCCCTTCAGTGATCATTAATCTGAATTTTCCTGGACTCCCTCCTGCCCATGGCGCTTTCAGAGAGAACCCTGGAGATATTATATATATATATATTGCTGCAGGAAAACCCTGGTATTCTCTGGAGTCTAGGGTCAGGTAACTGCATGGGTCTGCCCTGAGAACCTTTCTAGGTTTAAAAAAGGCAGGAAAGAGAGCAGGCAGCTAGCCTGACTGGCTTTCATCAGCAGTGTGGCCAGGTAACAGTGGAAGCAAGGGAGAGGTTTGTTAAAGAGGCCTACTCGCCGGTCACATCAAAGCTGCAGTATTCCAGTACCCCCTCCCTTCTCCTGGAAGCAGGCATGGAAGAGGCTCAGTCTCACTGTCTAGCTGTCCAAGCCAACTCCCTAGAGGCTACCTAGGTTGCTTTCTTTCTCATTCTTCAGGGAATTAGAGTTGGGTCAGGGGCTTCCAACCTGGCGCTGGCCCATTCCTCTCCCTGTTGGCTCCAGGCTTCTCCCTCCTGGAGCTCAGATTCCCTTGAGCAGTTCCCAAATACTGTATCCCCCTCCCTTTCAGCGCCCACTGCAACCCTCTTTCATCCACCCAGGCTGCTTATCTTTGGACCTTGGAATGAATTAAAATTCACAAAAGCATCCATTTAACGAGGTATTCAGAGATGCTGCAATCTAAACCGGCACTGGATAGAGGCTTCCTGGGATTTCTGGACCAAGAGATTGAGTGCCTGTTCTGTTCTCAAGGACCCCTGCAGAGGAGACTGATCTCCTACAAGCCTCTTGGGTGCTAATTTCACCATCACTGGGTGCCAAAGACGTTCCCTTGGGACCACTTGACTTGGCACCTCCTGAGAAATGGGGTCATTGTTCCTAATGAGTTCGAGCAGTCTGGCTCCTTGAAATGAGTTAATCACAGAATTGCAGGCCTAGGAAAGATGTCTTTGATGGCTGGCTTCTCTGTACCCCGTCCAAAGAGTGAGAGCCAATCCTGTTTTTGAAGACACCCGTGGAGCCACACACCAGTGACTAATTGCTCGTAATCATCCTCTTTAATTTGATCCTCATGAACTGGTGAGATTTCTGTTTGCACCCTCTTCAAGGAAGGTACAAGGCATTGCTTACCAACCAGACTGTTCATATGCTCATCCTCCTCTTCCTCCTCTTCTACTTCCTCCTCCGCTTCCTCCTCTTCCTCTGCCTCCTCCTCTTTTTCCTCCTCTTTCTCTTCTTCCTCCTCCTTCTCCTCTTCCTCCCCTTTTCCCTGCCTATTGGGGTTATAGTGTGGCCCACTGGCCAAAAGGAGATTCAGACATATCTGAATAACTTGCCAGCTATAAGCTGGGTGGTGGTGGCACACACCTTTAATCCCAACACTTAGAGGCAGAGGAAGGCAGATTTCTGTAAGTTCAAGGCCAACCTGGTCTACAGAGCAAGTTCCAGAACAGACAGGGCTACACAGAAAAATCCTATTTCTAAAAAAACAGAACAAAAAGGACTAAAAAACAAAACAAGAAACCAAAACCAAAAACTTACCAACTATGCTACAAAGCCTGTGTTTCTGTGCCTTTATGATCTACAAATCAAAAGGTACCCTTTGTAGAGGAGCTCAATGCATGTGGAATAGCCTCCTTCCCCTGGGTCTCATGTAGCCCAGGTTAATCTTGAACTCACTACTTAGCTGAGAATGACCTTGAACTTCTGGTCCTCCTACCTCTATCTTCCAAGTGATGGGATTCTAGGTGCACACCACTATGCTGTGGTTGTGTGGGGTCTCTAACCAAGGGGTTCGTGCAATGCTGGGTGAGTACTCTATCCACTAAGCACATCCTCGGCTTGGTCATTCTTTAATGGCAAGTGATATGTATGCAAAGAACAGTAGAGCCCAGAGAGACTTGGGCACTACACATGGTTGCTATAAACCAGGACTATCACCTTGGCTCAGCAAGTAAAAGAGCTTGTGTTCAAGCCTGGGTTCAGTCTATAGAAGCCACTTGGTAGAAGGAGAGAAGAGACTCCTGCAAGATGTCTTCTGATCTCCAGACATATATATATTATGGCACAAGAACCTATCCACCCCTCTCACATACACTCAAATATATAAATATAATTAAAAATAAATAAAGAATAGTGTCTTGGTGTATGGTAAATGCTCAATAAATGTTGAGTATAATTAATAATAATGGCCATTATTATTAATTCATTTTATGCCTCATCCATGTAACAAGAAAGCCTGATCAAGAGACCCTTGATTTAGTTCAGAAAGATTTCACTATTTCCATATTCTCTTGCTCAGTGAGGTCCTAAGTTTCTAGGGACTGTTGTTTGTTGGAAGAAATGGTAAAATGTTCTGGGCTTTCTGTAGAAAGGTTTACACAGACTCTTAAATTTCACATATGTTTTCCACTTATTTATGGAATTGTCATTAATAAGGGATTTCAACTTTATTTTCTTATTTCTGAGATCATCAGAACCAGCCAAATGTGGTTTTGGAGGCAGAAAGGAAAATTATACTAATAGTTATTGTCAACTCGAAATCCCCAAAGGAAAGAAAAATGTATGACATACCTGAAGATAAACTAGACTATATGCTTATATTTAATAATGGTCATGTGTATGTGATGTGTGTAGGTACATGCACGCCACACTGTGGTATGGGGGTCTGAGGACCACTTTCAGGAGTCGGTTCCTTCCTTCTGGGCTTCAGGCTTGCCTGGGAAGTAACTTCTTCACTCACTGTGCCATTTTACCAACCCAAAACCACACCATTTTAACCTCTATTTCTAGAATACTGTGCCTTAAAGAATGCCATTGCAGTTACTTAAAAAAATATACATATATGTAAATTTTTGCTTACTGATTTGTATGTGTGTATTCTTAAGTTTCTGAGTACAAGTTTTTTTTAAGCTTTATTTTTTATTTTTTTATTTTTATTTTTTGTTTTTCGAGACAGGGTTTCTCTGTGTAGTCCTGCCTGTCCTGGAACTCACTCTGTAGACCAGGCTGGCCTCGAACTCAGAAATCCATCTGCCTCTGTCTCCCAAGTGCTGGGATTAAAGGCGTGTGCCACCACTGCCCGGCTGAAGCTTTAATTTTAAAAGAACCCTTGATGCTTATCCATGGTACTAAAAATATAAGCACTACACAATCTAGCTTGGGTTCTGTGTGTACACATGCGCATGCGTGTATGGAGGCTGGAGGAAAACCTCAGCTGCCATTCCTCGGAAGCTATCTATCTTGTTTATTAGGACAGAGTTTCTCTTTGGCCCATTATGAGATCCTACCTAGCCAGAGAGCTCCAAGAATTGGCCTGTCTCTATCTCTTTCCAGTGCTGAGATTCTAGACATGTACCTTCATGCCAAGCTTTTAACGCGTGGGTTCCGGGGATTGAACTCAGATCCTCATGCCTGTGTGGCAAGCACTTTACCAGTGGATCCATCTCCCCTTCCCAGTTTTGTTTCTTTACACTTGTGTTCAGATAATAGGGATAGAGAGAGGAAGAAGATGGCGATAGAGACCATGCCATCACAGACAGGAAAGGGATGGGTGACAGAAAAGCATGCTGGGTAAGGCTGTTATGCAAATGACAAGAACAGAGATGAGGATGTACCTTTCCTATTTAATGTCTTTGTAGAGCTCCCTCATTGCTTCGTATATACTAGGTACTCAATAAATCAATGCAACAGCAACAAGAATCCATTCGATAGCACAGGCTTTGAAATGAATGTACGACACAGAAGCCGATTTCATACCGACTATGATCTTGGCATCACCCACGATGATCAGATGATCACTTCTTTCCCCGGGAATTCCCTTCCCACTTCCAGCCCCTTTTGTAGTTTAAATGCCGTTTACAGATCTTCATAGGCTGTAAGCTTCAGAAGCCCTACCCCAAATAAAGTAACAAGAGCTTCCAGCTTGAGGTGGTGTAGCGGGTATGGGGAGAACCATCCTTTCGTCTGTACTATGAATGAGTAGGCAGAATCGTTCGTAGCCCAATGGGATGGGATGGGAGGCCCCTGTGTACCCAGGTCTCCACAGTCTCCCTACCTGACCCTGGGGATTGTGACTGAGCCTGATGATCTCTTATTAGTAGATGTCAGATAGCTACTAAACTTTCTTTTATGGAGAATAATTTCTGAATTGGGGATGGAGAGTACAGAGTGAAGAAAGAAAAGAAGAGGCACTCATTTTATAATCCACAACTCATAGGAACATCAGCCCAGGAAGGCAAGTGTTATCTTCCTCTGACTGAGGTTGGTGCCAGTAGATGGTGAGTCTGGAATGCCAAGGAGCTTAGGGATAAATATATCCCATGCTGTATCGGGCATGGAAGAAATGGCGTCTAGCCCAAAGTAAGGAATGAACACATGTAGGTAGCCCTTAAGACGTAACTGCTTGGAATGAGTTTTGGAGAGGACTCTACCTCATTAGTTCAGGTTCCATTTCTGAAATGGTCACATGTCATGAACCTTCAGCAACGTGCCTTGAATAAACTGAGAGCCAAGGTCCGGATGATGGAGGGCTTTCGGAGGGCAATGGAGCTGGGACACTGGTATTAATATGGCGCCCCCTAGTGTTTTTGTGGTGGTAGTGTGACTTGGAATCACACCAGCACACTGGTCTAAGTAGGGCCTCCTCGTGGTCTTCCGATTGAAGGAGTCACAACCGTTTATGTCTTTTCAACCGTCATGTTAAACACAATTCTCTTCAACTTTAATGCACTTTTTCCTGCCCAGTATCCATTTCCAGCCTGTGCTGAGTAGAACCGAGTCTTCACATCGTGTCGTCCCCTCATTCTGTATGGCCTCCTGTCTACGTACTTCAAAGATCAAGACGTTCATCATTATCGTGGCTGCAATGTCACACGCAGGGGATAATGGCATCAGTGGATGAATCGTTGGAAGAGGTGGGTATTGCTCTGCCCATGGCTAGCAGGCAGAGGACAAGTAAGCCATCGGGGCATGCTGAGTGCTACAAGTTTCCGGTCTATCATTTGCTAGATTTGTTTTTAAATCTTGGCAACCTTGTCTGTACAGTATAGTCCATGAAGGACGACACAATGAAAGCAGTCGGATTGTACATGGAAGGAGGTGAATCAGCTAACTGGAGCCATATTGTTTACACATTTCAAGGAAAAGTGTTGTTTTTTTTTTTTTTTTGGAAGGGGAGGGTCTAACCGAGTATCCTTCTGTTTAGTGTAACGTGTCTTTATTTTCAATATTGCACAATATAGCAGACACGGACGTGAGTCAAAAACAATAAGGAAAGCCAGTTAGTTCATTAACTATTGGGAAACGTGACACATCATGAAGAGACAGCCAGTTGGGTTCAGTCCTACTGCTCTGTTTATGGTTATTGCCCTGTTTTATCAAGTATAAAAAGACTCTTATTATCCCTGTCGCACATATGTATGGGGGCCAGAAAAGGGGAAGGAGATAAACCAGGCTACTATATTTGGTGTCTCAAGACTCAAATCATAGTATCATAAAGACTATAATGAGTCATTTCATTACACAAAGAAGTGATTATTTTCTTCACCCCACCGCGGTATCTTTTTTTTTTTTTTTTTTTTTTTTTTTTTTTTTTAATCTCAGTAGGTAGAGAGACACAAGCTGACCCAAAAGAGAACTTGGGAACATGTCCCAGGCTCCACTTTTCTACCAAGAAATAAAGGTCAGATGCTACATCTGGATAGGACATACCGACGGTATAAATGTACATTAATACATTACCATGTAGATAATTTTCGATTGAAGATTGTTTATATAAAGATATGCAAAACGCAGGCCCAGCCCCTTCATGTTTGTGAGCTCTGTGGTGACCCTGTGTAGCTTCCTTCCGTTTGGTCAGACCTGCAGGTTTACTTGGTTGCCCTCCTCCCCCAGAGGAAATTCCTTTATGTTCCAGATGGCTATTCGAGGGGCAGAAGTCACCTACCCAGAAGCGTGGGTTGGGTGTACTTTCAAACAATAACTAAAAAGAAACAAAATCATCAGATGATGTTTCAGTCTGGAGACACTAGGTTTTATGAATGCTTTATTCGCAACAAAGCCCTTTACTTGAAGAGTGGACCTGGTGAGGGGCTTTCGGCCATTAGGTTGCACATGTCTAGCTAGACTCAGTCATGAGCAGTAGGAGCCCTTGGGAGCCGAGGTCCTGGTTCAGTCACACTGCTGGGGGCCTTTGCTCATGGGTGATCAGGAAGGATTGAGATGTTCCACATAGGCAATACAGAAGGAGGAAACTGGGTGTGGTTGAGGGTACCAATCCCCCCGCCCTGCCCCCAAGGGGCAGACACTTCATAGTCTTGAAATACATCAATGACATTGCTTTATTGGGATAAAATCCAGGACTGTTTAAAATAAAACCCAGCGCTGAGATGTCCACAGTCCACGGTACCTCCTGCAGCACATGGCTAGCTCGACTGCTATTTATGCCCAAAGCGTCTTATTTCCTAGGAAGTCTGGTTTTATAGAAACACATTGGAACATCTTCTTTTACCTTTTGACAAAATGAAGCTGCATCCTTGGGAGTTTCCCACCCATTGCTCTCTTGGCGACTTCACTCCAGTACTATTTCATTACTTATTGATTTTTTCCAACGCCTCTCTGCATGGCTGTAATTTACACAGGTCCTACAGCCCTTAGCAATTCTTAACACCTCCAGGTACGAAGATCACGAGTCCACTAGAGAGGGAACGCCAGCTACTCCCTTTTCGCAAATGATGAAAAATTGGTGAATCTCATCGCTCCAACAAGTTCCTTGGGAGGCCGCAGTGGGTGGGGAACGCCACAATAGTGTGCATGCTAAGACCGGGAGATGAATGGATCTAACTCTAGGACAGCGTTACCACGATCTTGGTGTTTTAGGGTGCGGCACAACGTTCGCTTTGGCTGTAGAGTCAAGGGTGTTTTGTTAGGGTATTAGTTTGGGAAAGGAAAGGAGGGAGGGAGAGATGAAGGGAGGGAGGAAGGATAGCCCATGAGATCAGCTTAATGCTGGTAAAGCTGGATTTATTATGATCTTAAAAAAAAAAAAACAACCCAAAAACTAATCACCGTTCCATGTCAACTTATGAACTGTGTGCTTGCCTTTGTTTCAATCAAGGTTTCACATGGAAATAAAAAAGCAGCATGCTATTGTTCTAAAGAAAAATACAATAAAATGGCATGTGTTCTGGAAAAGTTCTTATTTAGGTAAAATACACCAATGTTTGAGGGAGGGAAGCAGACTGAAAAGTAATTATTTCTAAAGAAGTGCATCACTTAGGTCTATCATAAAAATAATCAAGTGTAGTTGGTAGAGTTCTAGTCTCATAGGCAAATTTCTTCCTTTTGCTTCTGAAAGCTAATAGTTTAATGGGGCCAGTGAGGTGGTTCAGCAGATAAAGACACTTGCCGCCAAGCCTGGTGATCTGAGTTCTATCCCTGAGACTCACAAGGTATGAGGAGAGATCCAACCTCTCAGAGTTGTCCTTTGACTTCCACTCAGGTACCAGGACATGTATGTTGTCCCCATTAAATGAATACATGTAATTAAAAAGAACTTTAAAAGCTTATAATTTAAACATATATTTTGGTTAGGTGGTGGTGGTGCTGCATGCCTTTAATCCTAGCACTCAGGAGGCAGAGGTAGGTGGATCTTTGTGAGTTCCAGACCAGCCTGGTCTATAGGCTGACAGCCAAGGCTACAAAGAGAGCCCTGTCTCAAAAAACTAATATATCATCTCTATCTGAATCTCTACCTGTATCTCTATCTATCTATCTATCTATCTGTCTATCTGTCTATCTGTCTATCTGTCTATCTGTCTATCT
>NW_021604632.1:7125288-7149622 GCF_004785775.1 Grammomys surdaster
TCTATCTGTCTATCTGTCTATCTGTCTATCTGTCTATCTGTCTATCTGTCTATCTGTCTATCTGTCTATCTGTCTATCTGTCTATCTGTCTGTCTGTCTGTCTGTCTGTCTGTCTATCTGTCTATCTGTCTATCTGTCTATCTGTCTTGGTGATAAACCCTCTCTTTGTAGCCAAGGATGCCCCCAAACTCATGACCCTCCTGCCTCAGCCTCACAAGCATTGGGATTTCAAGTATGTATCATCATGTCTACCTTGTGTGTGTTTTTTACATGGCTGGGGAGATGGGGTGAGGGAGGAATGGGAAAAAATCAGTCAGTGGACATAAAGAAATTACAGTTAAGTATAACTCAGAAGTTCTGTTATGCTACCACACAGTGGGAAGCTATAGATAGCCACGCATCCTGTGAATCACAAAAAGCCCGATAAAAGGATTCCCTGTGTTTTTTTCCATAAAGCAGCTGTAACCATTTGAGGACACAGTTACACAATGACACAATGTATCGAAACATCACAAGCTCACCATTTGCATGTACAATTTTTTATATATTTATGTACACTGAAAAACTAACCCAATTTAAACATTAAAAAAATAAATTCCTTAATTCTGTTGTATATTTCTATGGAATTATTTTTGTCTTACCTATAACAATCAATGCATGAATTTTTGTTTAATATAGAGCTACGGTTAGGATAAAGTTGATAAACCTGAAATAATTTGATTATGAAATAGCTAGAAAAAACGGTGAGATGTATTTTCCTCTAAAGATAGAGTTGACTCCTTTGTTTCTTCCACAGTGCAGTTTTAAATAAAGGGCTGAAGGACTTGTTCTTGCTTGGCCTCTGGGGAATCTGGAGTCTGAAAAAATAAAGCCATTAACTATCGGATTGTTTATGCAGGATTGTGTTGTTTACCAAACTCTGTGACCTGAAAGCAAGTCTAGGTGGTTCTAAAACAATGACATCTTCGCAGAATGGACAAGGGTGTCTTCAGGTGAAAGGATAATTTTTGCTCCATTTGTTGAAATCAGTGCAAATGATTCAGGCAAAGGAGCCATTCAGCACTAAAGATTGAAATTAATAAGCAGTTTTTGTGATGACTTATTTTCTGTTATTTGTCTCATTCATGGCTATTATTTGTGATAAGTTCTCAACTGACTTCTACCATCTGATTTTCTTTTCTTTCTCAAAAGGAAAAGAATTAGAATTCTTTGTTCTTTCTGTAAAAATTTGTGTGTTCAGTATATGTACTTTGTGTGTGTGTGTGTGTGTTCGTGTGTATGTTTGTGTATGTATGTATGTGTGTATATTTGTGTATGTGCGCATTTTTGTGCATGTGTGTGTGTGTGTGTGTGTGTGTGTAGAGGCTACAGATTGACATTGGATACCTTCCTCTACTGCTCTCCATCATTCATTCGGAGGCAGGATCTCTCACTAAACATGAAGCTCAATGATTCAACTGTGCCAACTAAGATTACCAAGTACACTGCTATGCCCAGTTTTACGTGGATGCTGAGATTCCAAATTCAGGCCCTCATGATTGTGCTGTGGGCACGCTTACCCATCAAGCCCTCACCCCAGGCCCCATTCCTTGACTTCTTACATCATAGTAGTTGTGAAGAAATGAAAATAAACAGGGCTTGTTGCTTGAGTATCCTACCCTCAACTTTGGGGACACAGCTCCGACATTTCTTTGCTGTGGACACACCTCTCACATCGCTTGTCTGGGACAGACCATCCCTGTGGCTCTAGGTTGACTTGAGCCAGACCAGACAGGTACAATCCAAACCTTTTCACAGTGACGAACCCAAACTAAGAGACAAAGAGCCCCATTCTGGGCCTCTCACTGGAACGTCTGAGCTCGAGGAGTTGATTTAATGTCATCTTGGAACTGACAGGGGCCATTTCAAGAAAATCCCCACCTATGGTGAGGAAAATATATGAGAAAACCATCCCAGGTGAGCGTAAAAAGGAAGCAGTGGGTTAGGTGGTGCCGTTGGAGCCATTGAATCTACCTGAGCCCAAAGCAACCCGTCCAGGTATCTTAGCCTATGACTTAATACAATCTCAATTTTACTCAAACTAATGTGTCTTGTGTTCTAGTTGCTCTCAATCACTGAGCACCTAGAAATGAGGGTAACTGTGTTTAGGAGCAATCTGCATGCTTCAAGTAAATTTCCTTTTGTTCTGAAATAAGTCTAGAATGTAGGTAGGCTCATGGAATTAAGAGATTCATGATTTTGTTATCAACGGGACGAATGCAGTTAAAACATCTGAGGCTTGACCTTGTAATTCCCATGATATGGGAGCAATCCCTGCAAGACCAAGAATGAGAGACTTTGAAAAAAAATCCTCAACATCTGCTGCAAGATGTTTCTCTGATGAGGGATGAGTGAGGTATCGATCTACGGGTGTAGCAATGTGTTCTTTATGAGCTGTTTTATGACTAGGTTCATTTAACAGGATAATTGTAGTAGGTTTTCTCACAGGGCTTTATGTCCTATCTAGTCTCAGGTTCTTGGCCTCGTTCATAGTGTCAGGTATGGGTTCCATCTCATGGAGTGAGCCCTCAACGCAATTTTAAAAAGTGGTTGGTTGCTCCTATAATATCTGTACCACTACTGTATCTTGCATGTAGGTCTCCATTGTAGGGCTCCGGTTTGCAGATAGGTGAGATTGAGGATAGTCTTTCTCCTTTGGCATTGCGTATAACATCTTTCAGCACTGTGAACGCTAGTCAGAAGCTGGTTTTCAGTTCAATACCAGTTCAATTTCTCCATGTTCTAGGATGTAGTATATGATGTCTTATTGCCAGGTAGTAGAGGATAGACAACAGCATTGACAAGAGTTTATATTGTTTGCTGGGGGAGTGCCTATGGTAATTAACATAGAGACCCACAAGTGGCTAAGGTGTAGAGACTGAGAGATTTTAGAGCACTCAACTTTAAAGGGGAGGTCTTTATCACCCTCTTCCCCTCAAGGCTCAGGAATCTTTCTGTGTGGAAGACTAGGTGGAAAGATTGTAACAGTCAGAGGTGGTGGATGATTTCAAGGAAAAGACGTTTTATAGATACAACAGGGCTGCTGCACACATAAACTCACAGAGACTGTGGTAGCATATATAAGATCTGTACAAGCTCAAGCCAGACAAAACCCCAGCATGGAGAAGAGGAGGTGGGCACAAAGTCCCACCCCTAGGTAAGAAGTTATTTAGTTAGAATAATAGCCTCTGGGAGAGGGAAGAATCATTCTCTTCATTAGAATGGTTTTATCACCCACACTTGGGGTAGGCCCTATGGTCAGAAGTAGCTGGCCAGTAAAATTTGGTGTGTTTCTATGTGTTCACCTTTGTTGTTGCTGTATTTGGTTTTGCTTTTTTCAAGAGCAAAAGAAAGAACATGAAGTTGAGTGGGTAGGGAGATAGGGGAGGAACTGGAAGGGGTAAAGGAATACAATAAAAATGTATTGTATGAGATTCACAAACAATAAACAAAACCATAAGAAATCTTCCAGTTTTTCTTTATTTCAGGTAGTATTGAAGGGTACAAAACCTTGTAGTTGTAGGCAACTACAAGACCAAAAAAAGAGCTGGGTGGCCAGGATGAACTTACTTCATTAAACTTACAAGAACTAACTGTGGTCATCTATTATTAATGGCTACCATATATTAAAAAGTGAATGGCTCTTAGGGCAAGCTAATATTTCTAAGGTGTTTAATACAATCTGAAAAAGATGACTGTTCTTTCTGAAGATTGACAAAATTCCCAGAAAACACCAAGAACGCAAATCAGCTGGCTGATCTTCATTTTCTGTGACTCACAGGAACATCCTCTTATAATAAAAAGGCATTTAAATGCAAAGACCTAAGCTGACTTTAATCACTCTACAGCCTGAAGCTAACCAACATTTCTCACCTCAGAAGATGCCTAGGAAGAATAGGCACCTTGTTAAAATTCAACCATGTGTTCCAAACCTAGGTTGGACTGGGGATTTCTCTGCTCTTAGAATCTTCTAGCATGAGCACTACTAAAAGAACACATTCCTTTTCGAAGCAACTGTCTCTTCCGTGTTTATTTCTTAACCATCTTATCCTGATCCTACTGTTGCTCAGACATGAGCCCAACAGCTACGCGGCAGCGAGAAAGAGAAAGGACACCGAGAGGCGACCTGGGACATGGCCCAGGGCAAATGGCTCAAAGAGTTTCTCTTACTGAGGCAGCCCAGCCATATGGCCAGTTTGGCCCAGAGTCAAAAATCAAAGTTGTAAAACCATCACTATGATGGGGGGAGATGTGTGGGCAGCTGGAGTTAAAATGCCTGTGTTGTCGCTCTGAGATCTGGGCCAGCCAGATGGCATGGAGGGACCCAGACAGGAATTCCGCAGCAGGAAGATGAACTCCGGGTCCACGCTACCTTTGCAGATCCTCCCCTGCGCCAGAGTGTTGATTGCTTTCATGTCGTGCGCTTTGCACATCTCCGTGTCTTTGATGGTGCCGGTTCTCCCGTCTGTCTGGAACGATCACTTGTTCCACCGTCATCTAAGTCCCAAGCATCCCAGATACCCCTGCCCTACTTTCATCACTGACCCTCCAGCACATCCTGAAGTATCTGGAGTGCCACCAAGCTCCAGCTACCTACCCCCAATTTCGCCTTCATGCCTTTACGTGGCTGTTTTCCTCTTTGTTCTCAGTCTCACAGTCTCTTCTTAATCGTCTGTATTTTTTTCCCCCATCATCTCTTTCTGCAAGTTTCCCTGGTCTCCCCTTACACTGGAGAAGATCCTCTTTGAGTCACCTGGTACCTAACTAAACCATCAGGTCTTAACAGACCGTCCAGCACCATAGAGTTCCACAGAAATCCCTTCCATATGCCTGGAATACTGAAACCAAGCAGAAGCTAGACTCGCATTCTTAGTGCATAGCGTCTGGGGCTCACCAGGCAGAGGGAGGTAGACAGTAAGAAGGATACCTCTACTTTCATGTTGCTTCCTCTGGAGTGTTCCATGACCCAGCCAGTCCTCTTGTATTCTGCATATGTATACAATTGAGATAAAATCTCACAGACAGATCTGCATGAGAGCACAGCCCACTCTCTTTGAGCAGGATATAAGCTCTACGAAGCCAGGGTTCAAGTTTTATTATTATTGTTTTTAATCTTCGAGCATTAAATCTGCCTCGGGCATGGGGCCTATTGGTTCCTGTCTCTGTAACACTGATGGGAATTTATACAGTGCCACAAAATCAGAAAAATCAGAAAGCCAGTCAAATTGTCTTGAACTGACATGAAAACCTTGGTAGCTTTGGATATGAAAACTGAACTGATTGGGGATGGCGAGATGGCTCAGTGAGGAGAGGCACCCGCTGCCAAGTCTGATCACCTGAGTTTAATCTCTGGGCTCCCCCATGGTAGAAGTGGTGAGCCATCTCCTGAAAGTTGTCCTCTGACTTCCGCATGGATACAGTTGAGTGTGTACAAGCATCCGACAAAGAAACAAGCAAAACATAAAATTTAAAACAAGTCAGACACTCACCTGCTTCATCAAGCCTGAAGGCTGAGGCAGGATGGCCGCAGATGAAGTTCGTCACAGTAATACTTGGTGACACTCAGGGAACACCCACCACAGGAGCCAGGCTGTTCCCAAAGGTCACTATGCATGCTAAAATGCCATTTCCTAATGTGTGGGGAGGCCTGAGCATGTCCCTTTTGCAGTGACAGTCAGGTACTGGTAACTCAGGAGAGAAAGTTGAACCTGGTGCTTCTAGCTTCTGTGTGGAAGCCGAAATGGTATGAGTTTGTACTGACTATTGGTAAAGACTTTTTCCAATTGCTGTCTGCCCCCACTGGAGTACTGAAGTAAAATTCCATTAATCTGTGATTTTGTAACAGAAAAGGTTCTTGTCTGGATTTGAAGGTTTTTTTCTTTTTCTTAAGATGTATTTATTCATTTAATGTATGAATACATTGTTGCTGTCTTCAGACACACCAGAAAGGGGCATTGGTTCCCATTACAGATGGTTGTGAGCCACCATGCAGTTGCTGGGAATCGAACTCAGGACCTCTGGAGAGCAGTCAGTGCTCTTAACTGCTGAACCATCTCTCCAGGCTTTTTTTTATTGTTGGAAACAAACATCAGGTATTCAGACAGGGAAGGTGGACTGCCAGGCTAGTTTTCTCTACAGCCTGGTATCCTGCTAGCAGCCATCCCTCACCATGTAGGCTAAATATAAACTACACCCAGAAAAGGGAAAACAGCCCAAGCCATGAAGTACTTAACTGAGGAACTATTATTCTTTCATTCTACACAATAAACCTGGGAGTTCGGGCAGTTTCTTCCTGTTTGTGTGTGTGCACATACAAGTACATACAATCACATAGTCACATGTGAATGTTTATATCAAGGTCAAAGTTCAACTTCTCGTGTACTTCCTCTGTCCATCTTCAGCCTGCTGTTTTGAAACAGGGTCTCTAACTGAGCTTGGAGTTCACTGATTCAGCTAGAGGGATGGGAGGGTAAGCTTCAAGGATCCTCCTCCATCCTCTGCAGTGCTGGGGCTACAGGTATGAGCCCCAGTGCCTGGTCTTTCACATAGGTGTCAGGGGTCCAAACTCAGGTACTCATGCTTGCCCAGCAGGGACTTTACCCACTGAGCTGTTTCCCCAGCTTCAGGCACTCCACACTTTAAAGATGTTGATGATATGGCTGGGTGTTTGTCAGCCCAGAACCCTGGAGGCTGAGAGGACCAGCATGAGCCTCTGAGATATAGAACACAGCCAGCCTGAGATATAGAACAAGACTTTGTTTCAAAACAGCTAAGAAAGAAAAATGTGGACAGTGTTTAGGGGTGGAGGGAGAGGCAACTGAAGTGATTTACCAAAGCCAAAGGATGAGTAAGAAGCTGGGTCAAGATTTGAACCCAGGGTTCCGTGCGTTTGGCTTAACCATTAACTTCAAGGGTGACAATGTCACTACTGCCTAATTGCTTTACAACCTCAGGAAAGTGATTTCCTTCCTGAACTGGTGTTTATTGTGGAGGAAGAAATAAAGACTTGACTCATAATAACGAATCTGGGCCTGGCATAGATTCTGAGTCCTTATATTCAAGGTGACTTTGATCTATGGCCTACTAGAACATATTCTTGACTTGAGGGATGGACCCTCGATGTACACATATAATGCAATTTAAGAAGCCTTGGGAGAAGGGTCTAGCTGACCCTACCTCGTGATCTCAGAGGGCTGTTACCAGGAATAACTAATAAAAAAAAGCCCAGGATGTGTCCAAGTGCCACAGTGACAGATGCCACTATACATAAATTAGTCTTGCAGAAAGCTCCTTGCCTGGGGTCATCATAAATTTCTAAGGGTGTAAAGCAGGGATGATTGTATTTACTTTGTTCCCTGTCAGGTAGAGGAGGGTGATAGGCTAGTAAAACGATTTAGTTGGCTGGTAAATTATCTGTGAGATTGATTAGGAATAGGAAGCGGGCAATCTGCAAATTGTCAATGTACAGAGAACAATACCCAATAACTAGATGCAAAGATTAAATTAATTTACTACAAGTCTGCTGTTCTGAGAGGAGGCTTCATTGAACTCTTGTGATGTTATTTGGACTGAAATTACTCTGTGTGTATGTGTGTGTGTGTGTGTGTCTGTCTGTCTGTCTGTCTGCCTGTCTGTGTTTCTGTGTGGTGTGTATGTGAGAGAGACAGGGTGATCCCATTGGCTCTGAAATATTATTTGAACTGAAATTACTCTGTGTGTGTGTGTGTGTGTGTGTGTGTGTGTCTGTCTGTCTGTCTGTGCTTCTGTGTGGTGTGTATGTGAGAGAGACAGGGTGATCCCATTGACTCTGAAATATTATTTGAACTGAAATTACTCTGTGTGTGTGTCTCTGTGTGTGTCTGTCTGTCTGTCTGCCTGTCTGTGTCTCTGTGTGGTGTGTATGTGAGAGAGACAGGGTGATCCTATTGGCTCTGAACTCAAGAATTGTTAAGCAGTAAAGAGAATTCACAAGGGATGGCAACCCCTCCTGTGTATCATTCAAGAAGAGATCATTTTGTGGAGATTAGAAAGAAAACATCAGCCATGTAATAAATTACCCTGAGTGTCCCAAGGATTGGAAGCTGTCTGCTATTGTTCCTCCTTCCCATAAATGATGTGTCTCGTTGTTCCATCACTTTAACATGATTATGTATGCAAATGATGCCGTCCCTTCTGCCATTTACAATTCGGCTGAAGTTCTTAAGGAGCTGGCAAATGGACTCAGCCCAATCGCAATGTAAGGTTTCAAAAATGAACTTCTATCGCAGAGCAGAGCAGAGCTTGGAAACAACAGGCATTGAGCTGTGCTTATGTAAATCCGTCAGCGCTGTATGTCTCACAGAACAGACATGCGAGGGTGGCACGCTCAACGTTTTTAAAATGGGCATCAACTCTTCGCTCTTGTTGGAAAATGGATTACTCAAATATTGCTCTGGTTGAATCAAATATTGAATTAATAGGGAATTATCATATACACCACACATGGATCACCAATTTTAAAGGAATTAGACCTCCGCAAAATACATTTAATTTAATATTTCTTTGATGAGTCAGAGGGCACTTTGAGATCTTGCTGTGCCCCGGGGTCATCATTATGAACCACTATTGACATAGGCAAGCTTTGGGGGGTGGTTAATGAAGCGATCTGGTCAGCAGAGCACAGGAAAACAGGGAGTCTGCTGGGTTTTAGACATTATGGCAGGGTGCTTCCCTTTTGATTTTGATCTCTTTCTATCCCTAGGGAAACCCACAGGTCAGTCTTCCTTTCCTATCTAGGCCAGAGCATGGTTACATCATCAAGGACCTCTTGAGCAGATTTTTATAGATGACTGTAGCCTTTTCCTTTACCATTAGTATTGTATCCCCTTAAATAGATCATGTTTCTCCTTTCTTCTCCCCCTTTTCCCTATACACTTGCCATCTCTATGTGTATAGCCAGCCATCTGTGTTTACAAGTCTCTCATCTGTTGTTTCAACAAAGCACATGCCTGTGCACACACATGCACACATACACACACACACACACACACCATATTGTGTCTATATGACAATTGTGTGCATGTTCTGTTCTTGTCATTATTCTTAAAACAATATAGTATAACAGTTTCTTCTATAGCCTTTGGTTCTATTAAGCACAGTAAGTGACCCAGAGGTGATTTAAACCATATACCAGGATGTGTATATGTTCTATGTACATGTGTAAAAGTGCAACTTACACATTTTAAGCATCTTAAAATGAGGTATTCCTAAGGATAGCCTGGAAGTGATTCCTCATGGATCCTAAGGGCAGACATTTAGCCCAACAGACTGCTTAGGAAGTACATCTATAGTCAAACAGAATGTTTAGAGGGTACCTATTTGTATGCGACTGTAGAAGTGGACTAACACAGGTCTCTTTGCTGCAAGATTTTCCACCCCAGTTATTTGAGAGCGTATGGATAAAGAAACTCAAACATAACTAAAAGAGACAGAAAGAGACATCACAGACTTAGGGCTCACCCCTCATGATTGACAGATGTCAATTCTAAACCAAGAAAACAAAACAAACTTTACCTTGACTCTTCTGTTTCTGCTTTCTTTTTTTTTTTTTTAAAGCATAAGTTATTCACGTTCCTTTCAAATGAAAGGGCACATGATTAGACTGTGGAAGGCAGTCTGCTAAGGCAGGGCATAATGAGATGCCTTCTTGTGGTTTCAACATTTTGTGTTTCTGGCCAGAAATTTCTAACAGTGTTGGGTTAATTCATTTATTGGCAATAAGTAATAATGAAGCCAAAAGCACAAGTTCAGAGCTCACTTGTTTCATCACTGTAGACTAGGAATTAAGGTCGGATGTCAACGTGAGTCCGCCATCTTGAAGTCAGCCATCTTAAAAATAAAAATGACTCACCAGAGGGGCAAAAGCAGAGAGTAGAAAGAGATAATTGGGAAAACAATGTCTACATCAGGAAAAATCAGTCATGCAAATTGACATAAAGTAACATTTTGTTTATTAAGTTCATCTGGAAACCCAGAGAAGAGGTAAGAAGTAGAACCCCAATCCCAGCATGAAAATATGAAAGAGCCCCTCTAATGAGGCAGGTGGGAATGCAAATTAGGATATTTTGGAAACCAATTTGGAAACAAAAGATATAAATGTATGTCTACTCCTTTTGTCTAAGTGGTTTAACCTGGAGGAATGAAGCCTACAGAACTATTGAGTTTCCAGAACGTTCTCTCCACTACTTTCTGATTTTATCATCAAAGGTGTCATACATACATGGTAGAAGCCGGCAGTAATAGGCAAAGTTAAAGTGTTTATGTCTGGCTTTAAGTGCAGTGTATAGCAAAGCCTTTCTGTCTGGCTTTGTGTGAAATGTTTCAGTAAAGCCTTTGCTGTGTTTGCATTAATCAGAAAAGGCTGAGAAATTGTTTTGAGATTGTTTGAACCTTAAAGAAATGTTGTCTTCCTGGACAGTCTGCACTTGGTGCTATGTGAGAGCTTGCCAGGGCACACACCTCGGTCCTAAGACACTCCTGGCAAACGTGGAGCTCTTACTTGTGATTACGGCTCGCTGTGATCGGAAGGGACTGAGATGTGTGTGGGTCGTCTGCTCTCTCGGGCAGCAAGGGCAAGATAACTTTGGTAGTTGGAACCTTTTCCAGCCCCAATTAATTTTGTGTAATAACTGAATAAAAGTAACTGGAGTGGGCAAGTTGGGGGTTAGTCTTTTTTTTCCAAGAAGGCTGAACCCCTCTGCTCCTTCAGAAAATGAAGGCTTAGCATCTTGGTGAGTTCTCTCTCTCTATTGCTTTATCTATGACCAACATCAAACAATAGAGGCCTTCAAAGGCTAACTGGGTGATGCTACTTTTGAGAAATGAAGTGGAAAACCTTCAGTTGAGAAAGGAGATGTGTTTGCCCAAAGACTTTTATAATAATACACCAAGTATGCCAAACAGTCTGTGTCGACAGAGAACTTTACACGTTATCACAGGTACGATTGTTTTAGAATGGTTTAACTCTCTACGTTATCATCCGAACTTAAGGACTTAAAAAAAAAAATGAACATGTTGGTTTCTTTTATAATCCAAATAAATATTTACGTGAGTTTAACAAGGTGATTTAAATAAAATGAAAAGCGTTTGCATAATAGTGCCTAACGACAAAGGTAGGACTCAAGATGAAAAAGTAAAAGTTCTTAGTGATGCAAATGCACCCAGGAAAACGGAGTGAAAGGAATATATTCTGAAGAACTGTGGACAATGGGGATGGAGAGGTGGTTGAGTGGTTAAGAACACTTCTTGCTCTTCTAGGGGACCCAGGTTTGATATGGAGTATACCCACAAGGCAGCTCACAATAGATAGTAACTTCACCTCCAGGGGATTTGGCTTCTGAGAACACCAGACACTTAAGTGGTAGGTACCCAAGCATGCATGTAGAAAATAGGCCCCTTTCCACCACATACACATTTAAAATAAGAATCTTGTACAAGGGCAGAAATAAGCAAACCCACTGTTTTTTTGTTGTTGTTTTGTTTTTTTAAAAGGGACTCATGGAATGGGGAGAAAAAATGGTAGGAAGTGGGTGATGAGAAGCTGGAGGAGGGGGGTTGGGGGTAGATTTGACTAAATAATGATGGTGGCGGCGGTGGTGGTGATGATGATGATGATGATATAATAATAAAGACAGACAGAGAGAGGAGACACAGAGAGAATTGCTGAATTTTAGCTTAGGATTAGGGCAAATTTCCAACAATTTCTGAAAGGGCCCTAACCGCATTTTCACCGTTTTGTACAGTGCATTTATGTGAAGTGGTATTCTCAGCACTGACAAGTAGAAATCAAAGCATCAATCAATCCTGGAGAAGTTGAAGATGCCGTATGCCTTGTAGCATCAAATATTAATCTGAGATTAACTTGTTATGTGAATATAAGCACACGTGTCCCATTAGCAGGCAATTCTGTTTTGTCTTTAATAAGGGAACATGGTATACACAAAAGTTTTGTTTCAAAATAAATTTTATTATTATTTACTATCACTGGGGGAAAATGGCTATTTCTAGATGATCACATTACCAGTGCTTTTCTGTATTTTAGTCAAATGATGCATTATCTTATCAGCAGAAATAATGAATAAAAAAAGAAAATGTAATTTTATAAAAATAATCTGGGTTATACAACATAGTGAAATTCTTTTACCCAAACACATGCAAAATTTTAAAAAGAGTGACCCATATACAGGACTAATACTGTATTTCTATTGGGTTTGACCAAAGAAGTTACCATTTTTTTTTTTTTGGTAAGCAAATAATGGTCAAACATTAAAATAATTAGTTCCTTAGAACTAGTTGGTAGGGCCCCATTGCTGAAGATACCACACACCTTGACTGGAAGACATAAAGAAACTAAGATGGAACTGGGCTGGGAGCCTCTTGTCTGCTAGCTAGGTCTCACAGCATGGATTGGGGAAGAACTTATCAGCAGTCTTAGTCACGTGCAACCTGTGTGTAAGAATACTGAGTGTATGAACAAGATGAACTGGAGAATCCACAGCTATAATAGTGGCAAACTTGTTGTGACAGTGAACCACCTTTTAAAAAAAATTGATACCTGCTTTCATGAGGGAATTCTCATCTTGTACCGTAAGCCTGTTCAAAGATCTATGGCTAGGAGGTCACAGGTCCTAGTAGATAAGCCACTGCTGTTTGGTGCAGTGGACAGGAGAGCCTACGAAAGTACCTTCATTGCTACTATGTCCACATTTACAGAGTAACCCTGTTATCAGCTTCAGTCAGGGAAGCTTCTTTTCCCAGCAGGCAGCAGTAACCACAGAGCCTCTAAATTGGCTGATGTGTAGAGAGTCAGTGACTGTTGAATGTCCAGTCACAATGGGGCATCTGTAACACCCTCTCAAGGATCAGGTACCATCATAAATGGAGGATCAGAGAGAATGCATGAGCTGGGAGAAGGGAGGGAACATGGCACGGAACGCTGACTTCAAGGTATGAGATGGTTATCGTCTTCTTGAACTCACATCAGCTGTGATTAACTGCACAGGAACCCCATAAGATAGGGCCTGTCAATACTCTATTATGGAAGGGAGAAGGGTTTGCGGTTCCCCTATCTCCCTGAAGATTTGTACATAGATAACAGTTTATGGGGGAGGAGAGACATTTTCTTGAGTGGTGTAGGTACATGGTCCTATAAAGAAACTCCCAGACATGTTCCTATAAAAGATCCTAAAAAAAACCCATTGGGCCACAGGAAGAAAAAAGAAAAGACATACAAATAGAAGAAATATTAGTTGGGGAAGAAGAAGGAGATTAATAGAAGTCAGAGAAGGGCAAAAGAGGGGGATGGGGCAAATACAATTGAAATATGTTATATACATATATGAAAAGTCATAAAGAAACCCATTATTATATATACTTAATGAATGCCAATAAAACATTAAAAATAAAGATAATCACATTAATATAAGTAACAAATTTCAATTAAAATAATACTTGCCAACCCAAGATAACTTAATGGGAAGAGTTAGCATTGCCTTAGTCCGTTTGTACTGTAAGTTTGTGCCACGGACTAGGTAAGTTATAGGCAAGAAAATTAATTGTACAGTGTTCTGGAAATTGAGATACTGAGTTCAAGATGGCAGCTGCTCCAGCATCTTGTGAGAGTCTAGTCTATGTCTAATGTGGCATCTTTTATGGGGAGGAAAAAATCACAGAAGAGAGGGGCAGACCCATTCCCACAAGCCCACTTTCATTTTGGTGGGGCTTGTGATTGAACCCAGGGCCTTGTGAACACCAGGCAAGTATACCTCTGCAAAGCAGTGTCTGTTGCTTCAACAATTCCTTTGTAGGCCTTCTTTATAAACATGACTGTTAGGCCTCATCTTACAGTGTAATTGCACTGGTAGTAGGATCCCAATAGGCTTTGCTGGGGACAAATTGAAATTCTCTTAAATATATTTTTAAACATCAAACTTAGCAGAAGACAGTTTATTTATAGGACTTTTTATTTAGTGTCTGTCCCTGTACCATACACATCACCGTGTGTGTGTGTGTGTGTGCGCGCGTGCACAATATCACATAGCTGTCAGAAAACAGCTTTGAAGAGAATTTAAAGTGAACTGGGCTAAAAATCTTTGTATATGAATATGAAACTTCCTTTGACCCCAGATGTCACAGAGAAACCTGGAGTCCCCAGAGAACAACTTATAGGAACAAGGAACAGCCTTTCAGGGTCACAATATAACTGGTGGGAATCATGCATCCTCTCCCCTCTGCAAGAAATGTGCAAGCACGCATATATGTGCAAATAACTTTGGGTGTTCACTAACACCATAGAGTTTATGGACATCTCAGATTAAGAGTGTTCCACCTGGCTGTATGCATGTGGAAGTGCACAGGTGAAAGCTGTGGCCAGTTATGGTATTCAGTAGATACTACGTGGGAAGAAACACAGATTCTGGCAAAATTAGATAAATGTCTAAAATCACTGAAAGATGGGATATGATTGAATGGCAATAAGCATTGGTTTGGTTGGCTGTTCTCTAAAACAGACAGCAAAAGGGCAGGGGATAAATGCAGCCTTCCTCTCTACATTTCTCCCAGAAACGTATCTAGTCCAAAGAAGCCACCTGGCTACCATTCAAAGACATGTTGGGAAAAAAATATATAAATATATATTTGGGGGTTAAAAAAATCCATTACATTTTTTTTGATTGCATTGAGTTGCTTATCAGGGGTGTGTGAATAATGCCAGGAAAAGATACTTTTCAAAAAAATCAATAAGTTGAAAATGCTGTTTTAGGGTTGCTGTAGTTGTTGGTTGTGTTTCAGAGTTATTCCTATTGACCTGAATTCAAAAACAAGGTATTGATTTATAAAGTACCTTCAGTAAATAAATGCACATTCTCTCTGCTAACCCTAATAACCTGAAGCATACAGAGGCAGGCTTCATGTCAGCTCAGAAGAGCCACATTTACAACGCCACAGTTAATCCTCTTCCATAGCCTGCAGGCCAGTCTTCTGTGGGGGGAACAACTGAGGCAGCATTATAGATGAAGGGAAAACATCTTCCATTGGGGGGTTCCAAAAGATCTTTTCAACCATTACCTCCATTTTCTAAGCATTCAGGGGACACAATAACAAAATCCCACACCCCTGAAGATAGGATGATGGCCCATAGGATGCTTTTCTCTTCTCTTTCTTTTTCTATTGTGAGGCAGGGTCTTACTCTATATCCATTGCCAGCCTAGAACTCACTATGTAGACTACCTTTAAACTCACAGAGATCCTCCTGCTTCTCCCTCCTCAGTGCTGGGATTAAGAGTGACTCATGAAATTCTTATACTTTGTGTTCCTATCTGGCTTTCCTCTTGAGACCCAATGACCAGATACGAACAGAAAAGCATCTCTCTGAGTTCCTTCTACAGAACAGAGCCTGAGGCTACCAGCGGCTGCTTTCGATTCAAAGGCCACGTTAGGACGATGTCACAGGCTGACTTTCATTTTATACCACTTCCATTTATCATCTCAGAATGCTGGTTTACTTGTTGGTTCGACATTTTATTTAAAACAAAACAGAAGAGCTGAAGGGATGGCTCGTTGCTTCAAGATTCTGGCAGGGGACTACAATTTGATTCCCGGTATCCACAACTAGTGGCTTACACCAGGCTGTGCTCCAGGGGATCTGATGACTTCTGGCTTCTGTGGGCACAGGCACACACATGCACATATGTACACATAGACACATATACACACACAACAATAAATACATTTTAAGTACAAACTAAATCACCCAAGTGGTTGTTTCTTCTTCTCCTCCTTTTCCTCATTCTCCTCCTTCTCTTCTTCTCCTCTTCCTCCTCCTCCTCTTCCTCCTCCTCTTCTTCCTCCTCCTCCTTCTTCTCCTCTTCCTTCTTCTTCTCCCCACCCTCTCTCCCTCCCTCCTTCTCTCTCTCTCTCTCTCTCCCTCCCTCCTTCTCTCTCTCTCTCTCTCTCTCTCTCTCTCTCTCTCTCTCTCTCTCTCCACATAAAGAAAAGAGCCCCTGGAAATCCTTCTGTCTCTGCCAGCTACAGTGCTGCACTTACAGGCACACATGGTCTGCTACAGCTAGCTTTTTATGTGAGTGCTGGGTTGACAGCTGTGGTACTTATGTTCACAGGCGCTCTTACCCCCTGAACTATATCCCTCCAGCAACCTTCTCCCCGTTTCTTTTAAAATATGTTTACTTTTACATGTATGAGTGTTTTCATGTATGTATCCATATACACCACAGGCATGCTTCTTGCCTTCAGATGCCAGAAGAAGGCATTTGGATGGCTTGGAGCTAGAGTTAAAGACTCTAGTTAGTTAGAGTCGTCAGCTACCGGGTGGGTGCTGGGAACCAACTTTTGTCCTCTGCAAGAGCAGCAAGCAGTCGGAGGCATCTGTCTAGCCTACCTTCCCCGTTTCTTGATTGGATGGAAAGATAATATTGTTTAGATCCATGAACACATGTGAATGTTGAGGACAGCGTCAGATCTCCAGGAAGAAATAACAAGGTCAGTTATTACCATCATTGTAGTTTTGACTTTCTGAGACACCTTCTCATCTGAAAGACAGAATAGGCCCTGGAGCTTCGTAGCTCTAACTGTTTATGTGTTAGGACGATTCATTTGCCCTTTAGATGGTGGTCATGGGGTCAGAGCTAAGCCGAGAGCACCCAGCCTTGGGTTGCTACGAGGTGGTGAGACAACCTTTCTCACAGTGCCCACTGACTCGGGGAATGCTGGGTAGCATGGTCTTAAGCTTTGCGTTCATCCGTAGTTCCCTTTAAGAGATCCTGCCTTCCCCCCACACATTCCGCTCCTCTACCCTTTCCTCAGTTCTAAACACCAATTATTTGGCAAACAATCCCACCGAACCAGAGTCTGGGTTTGACCTACATGCACGAGGAGGAGAAAGCGATCAGTTTTCAGTAGTTTTCGGAGCTAACCTCAATAGCACATTGCAATATAATATGATAATTACCACTTTTTAAGAGACAGAAAAACAAGTTAATAAGCCTTCTCTATGTATCATGTGACTCTTTTGTTTTCTCATTCTTGGCCGGTCTCTGCAGTCTGGGGGACGTTCAAGGAGTTCGTGTTGAGCTGGAGATGCCTGTGTATTCGTGGACCTTGAAGTTGTTCTTAAAACACAGGGGGTGGGAGGCCATTTTTGTGAACAGCCATTTGTCTGTCTTTCATTTCTGTGGCTGTTGCCCTTCATCTTGAAGTTTTGAAGTTTACAGAGTGCCCTTTATGGGCCTGGCTCCCATTTTGACTCGGGCTCAGCCCAGATACATGTATCAAATTCTGGCTGCAAAATCATCCTCCTTCTCAGCTTTCAGGAGATGGCTCTTCAGTCCCTCACACAGGCTTTTTCTGTCTTTGTTCTCCGGTTCAATCTGTAGGCCATCTGCACCCTTGATTATTAAGAACATATTTACTGAGATTTCACAACTATTTAATAGATATGTATCTTATTACATGTTTGATACACCTCATTAAACAGACGATTCAATTGGTATTTATTTAATATTCAGTAAACACTGAGACCCCTTGGCCTAGATGCGGGGAGGGAGGGGCAGGACCCCAGCTTCCCATCAGTATCCTCTTTGTCCTCTGTTACTGCTCCATTGAAGTCTGGTGTTCTGTATTTAACCCTTCAACACTTCAGCTTAGATAGGCTTGGGCAAAGGATCAAAGCTGGGGTAGAAGCTGCAACCATAGCTCAGGGCTGTAGCTACCAGTCTGGATACAATCCACACTTGCCTCCCGCAATCTCAGCAATAGGGCTAAACGGAAAGCCTGGGGCCTGGCTTCCTTAGACCTACTACTGGGACAGGGGTCACTCATGTGGCTCAAGATGACGCTACAAACTCAACTCAGAGCAAAGGGGACAGGATCTGGGAACCTGCCAGCCATTCACCCAGACCAGACAGGATGCAAGGGAGTTACATGTAACTTCAACGTACATGAAGATGCTTAGAATCTATCACTTACAGTTGATGGTTTGAACCTGCTCAGTCTCAGACAGACATGTCCAGGCCGTGGTCCTTGGGTTACTGTGACAGAAGACAGCCCGTGAATGAGGGCCAGCAAAAAATCATAAACCACTTAAAATGAGACTTTTGTGTTTTTTTCTTTCTTTTGTAGGAACTCATCCATGGGCTGCTGGATTGTGAACTTTGCAGATAACAACACAGTGTTATAATGTCTGTACATGCCTGTGGCCGTTGGCTAATGCCATGTACCACTGCCTACTTTTGTACTTCACTATGGATCCTGTGATTGAGTCAAGAGAGGACAGCTAGATGACACAGAGGGAGGGTCTCACCCAAGGGCCTTTCTCTACACGGACAATCATTTCTTCTCAACTCGCTCAGATTTGCCTTCTCTTAAAACAGCTTCAGAGAGACATAACTTTACTCAAGTGTCTCAGACTTTTTTGTTGCTGTTGATCTTTACAATGTTCCCAAGATCCAGGGAGGAAAGAATTAAGCATCCTATCCTAACTCATCCTTGAGAAAAGTTTTCCTTAATAAAGCCACAGTCTTGGCTGAACAACCCATCACCAACCACAGACCCGAAATGTTTTCAGTGGAGGGGGCCGGAGGCAATTTAATTCTTCTTCTTCTTCTTCTTTTTTTTTTTTTGCCATAAATAACGGATTAAAAAGCTTAGCTGATGCTATAAATTAAAAACGTGAAACTAATTATCCAAGTCCTCATAAAAGCAAAACAATCAATTCATAACCCAAGGATGAGATGTGGCTGTGTGAGCCCAGTGAGGGTGACAGCTCGGGAGATACAGAGGGGGACCCAGTCATCCTACAGGAATCCGTCTTCTAGCCCAGAACCACAGGCCTACTTCCTTGCGGCAGAGCGAAACCGCTAGTAGCTCTTGTGTTCTCTCTACCCATTTTTCATGACAACGGTCCCATCCTTTCTCCACCCCTTCCGCGCAGACCCATTACTCAAAAGAGAGACTCACCCACCCAGCAGGCACAGCTGCACTTTTGCCAATTCAAACCAGATGGGCCTGCAAAGACAGCCGCTGCCAAGACTATAACTCAACTAGGAATTCCTAAGTGTTTCAACCAGCCACTTAATAACGCTCCAGCTAGTGTTCTATCCCTGTTCTAAATAGACGAACAAGGCCAGCTCGGTTGGATCCCTCAGTTTCAGAAGAGTTCTGTGTGTTCCTCAATGGATTGTTTCCTTCTGTTTTACATGGGGATCCTACTCAACATATCATAAGCGGCCTGTGGTTTCTCCACCCCCAGCTTGTCTTCTCCCTGGCGTGGGAGGAAGGATCGCTGTTCACAATTCTTCATGCCTTCTGCATCTGAGAATCATACGTCGACAGCCTTTGTCTTGTGATGTTTGCAGTTCTTCCCACTGAAGGTGCGGGGTGTGCTCCCTCGTGTGTTGCTGTGTGGCTCAATTGCATGACTGAGTTTGCCTCTTGGTGTGTGTGCGCGCATGTGTTTCTGTGTATGTGTTGTGTGTACGATGTGTGTGTGTGTGATTGTGTGTGTGCTTGTCCCTGTGTGTGTATGTGCACTTATATGTGCTTGTATGTGTATGTATGTGTGTGAGAGTGTATGTGTATATGTGCAAGCATGTACCTGTGTATGTATGAGTGTGTGTGTGTGTGTGTGTGTGTGTATTCTAGAGTGAGATCTCTAGAGACATTTTGTCTTTTGTCCCTGCGCTTATGCCCTGTGGATCTGTTATAGATGGGTATACCCTGAATAGTGACTGGGTTTGAAAATCCTGAGCAATTAAGTTCACTTGAACTCATCATGCAACCTGGAGCCTAGCCCAGCTGATTTCAACCCAACAGAACCAAAGAACATGTTTATGTTTTAAGACAATCTGAGGAAGATTTGTTACACAGCGTAACAGTGGCAATAGCTGACTGATACATTCGCTATCTAGGTTGATCTTTTAAATTGACAAACCATTATGCCAGTCCTTAGTTTGACACTTCCTGCTGCTTGCAGGGCAAACGCAATCTTTACTCTGTCTTTCAAGGCTTCTACCAATATGTCTGTAGCTTCTTAAGGGCCAGTTTCTCTGTAAAACCTTCCCTCTCTGAATCACTTTCCCTCCTCTAGGATCCCTAGAGCACTCCTATTATAGTGGAGACAGTTTTCTATCCACCCCAGATGGGAAACTCTACTGGTAAGTGTTAGTTCATTTACCTTTGGGGTCTGGGTACCAGACTGTGGTAAAACAATTTGAATTCATGTATGAATGATTATGGCTTGCCTGATTTTTATAAGAAACAGAGATAGACCACATTGATTACAACAGGTTCAAATATTGTGGGAGTATTCTCTCTCATTCTCTCTCTCTCTCTCTCTCTCTCTCTCTCTCTCTCTCTCTCTCTCTCTCTCTCTCTCTCTCTGTCAGGCTGACCTCAAACTCAGATCTCCCTACCTCTGTCTCCCCTGTTCTGCACCATACCGCCTTCTGATGCTTTCAAGAACATCACACAGCTTCACTTCCCCTTTAGTCCCTAAGTCTTGACTTCCGTGGGACATGAGGTTTGAGCAGGAGATGTAGACGTGCTGGTGTCAGTGAAGTGGGGGAGAAGGGCCACGGCCCACTTGAGCTCCCCCTTGGGATTTCAGACTGATCCTTGCTCTAATGTTGACCTATGGCCGTTGCCCAAATAGAGAAATCTGAAAGCGGGCTGGACTTGGACTTCTGCTCCCTGAGTTGATCTGGGCACAGTTTTGCTGGGCATGATTTTAGTGTTTTTCCTTGGACAGTGACTGTTGCTTTGAGCAAGACACAGCAGGGCTGGAGGCCTCGGCTGGATCAATGGCATCGATCCTCAAGGCTCTGTGTCATTTCCAGGGGATTTGCTAAAGAAGAGACTTATGTCCCTTTTTTTTTTTTTCCCATTTTCACCACCACATTACCAGCTGCTGCAGCCTTCGTGTGTCTCAGCAACACCTGGAGGCCTGGGACGCGCAACGTGGATTTGAGTACAAACACCTTCCTTCAAAATTAAACACAGGACAGCGTGCGACTCACCAAAACCTGAGCCCAGGGAGGAAGTCAGGTCACACTGGTCCACGGGGGGGGGGGGGGGGGCCTGGTATTTTTTTTGTTTTGTTTTGTTTTGTTTTGTTTTAAAAAGGGCAGCCTGGCCCGCCACTAAGCAATTGATCCCCCGGCTTAACTTTTAAATTAAGACCATTGTAAATTTGGGAACTTGAGAAGACATAGAGAGGGCACCCATAATTCTTTGCAAATGTCAAGTGCCTCTCGAGGCTGGTTACGTTTCAAAGGTAGCTAGGTTACAATGTACCCTGGTAATGAAAAAACCCGTCAGGCCCACTCCACGGGTTTCAGTCAATATACATAATATTATTGGGCTTTGCAAGGATTAAAGGTTGTTTCTCTCACAGCTTCACAATAGGTGCCCCCCTCTCTCTCTCTCTGACTTGACTGAAGGCAAAAAGAAGCCTTCTTGATAACAGAGGAATCCAGAACATTCTGGGGTCCCAGAGACGGCATAGACTTCCCTTCTCACACCTGTCTCTACTGATGGCTTTGTCACAAATGCAAACTTAGAGCTAATTCCTTTAAACTATAGATGTTGGGTCTTTAAAGAAGAAAAAGAGACTATTAATGAAGTTTATTGTCCATACATCATTTCTAGGAGACAAAATCGATGGTCGATTCAGTTTCCTTAGGAGAGTGAAAGCTGTTACGCCATCCCATCCCATATTTGGCTCTGTGTATCCTGAAGACCCAGGTCTAAGAATGTGGCCTAAGATGCGGTATGGCCTCAGTCTTCTTTTTGCTCCTTAGGAGGCAAGAGACAACACTGCAGGTGACTCTGTAGTCTGTCACAGCTAAGTCTAAACAAGAAGGCACCTCCTGGCAAACTTCAGCGTGTGCGATCCATCTTGGATCTCACCATAGAGATGTGGGGCTTACCTATCTAGTGGAGATTTGGGAATGAGGGAACAGAAGAAAATGGAGAATAAGAGTGGGCTGACTGTGGGGAATGAGCCAACTCACTTTTTGTAAAAGATAAATCTTACATGCATTCATTTGTTTATTTATATGTGAACACACATGCCATGCCATGCACAGGGAGGCCAGAGGACTGTGTGTTTTTGTAGGTTTCAGGGATCAAACTCAGGTCATCAGGCTCAGAGACAAGTGCCTTTATCTGTGAGGCCGTCTTGCTACCATCCTCCCCACTTGCTAATTATTTTAAGCATCTCTCTGATTTCCGGAGCTTTCTTTGAATTCGTTTGACTTGAACACAGTAAATACATCCATCATACACTTTACCACTGTAAAGTGGCATTAAATACATTTAAAATATTGCACTGCTATTGCCTCCAGAGCTCCCCATAACTCCCAGTGGTTGATCTATCCTGGGAGGCATCACCACCCTGTTCCCTCCTCTTCACAGTACTGATTACACAACTCTGCTTTCAACACCTATGGACTTGCCTATTATGGTTATTTCCCATAAATAGATTCATACAACACAAAGCCCACACTGTTTCTCACTTAACATGTTGTCTTCAAGATTTATTCACACCGCAGCCTGTTTTAGATCCTTGTTTCTTTTTTGTGACTGAGCAATATTCCTTTGTGCATGGATATGCCAGATCATGTATTATCTGTTGGCGGATGTTTACACCCACAGATATGACCTTTATGGATAAATAAAAGTCATAGAAACAGCAAAAGGTCTGGGGCTGTGGGTCGTTTTGATAGGAAGCTAACATTATTCGACATGTTTGATCAACGTGGCTCGGTCATTTGACAGCCCAGCCTCTGTGGGTTTCTGTTGGACAGACCAGAAACAAAGAACCACATCTGATTCTGAGAGAGGGGAGCAAGAGATACAGGGATGAGTTGTACTGTGGAGGAGGAGGGAGTTGAGCCCTGGTGTGGGAGCTGTCAAGTTGGCAGGGTGGCATCAAGGAGTGTCTGGTGCCCAGTCCACATTCGGCTGTCTGAAGGCTACTGCAATTTCCCATTAGTCTTCGACCAATGGTTGTTGGTAAGAGATCGTAAAATGAAAGGATCACCTACAGTCATATGAGCAGAGAATATCATGGTAGTGGGCTGTACACTGGTTTTGTTCAAAATTCTAGCATAGTAAAAGCTAAAGACCAGTAGGACAATAGGGCATTCTCGGAAATTGTTTTGAGGAAAATTAGGTAAAGTGTGAACAACTTGAGAGATAAAGGGATGGGATTCCATTAATATAAGGGAAATGCTAGGTTAATGAACACTGAATAGGAGGAGAGTTCATCCTCAAGCCAGTGTTCTATGGAAGTCAGAAACAAACCAACTACAGATACTCAAATACAATGGCTCTATTACCTCCACAGCCTCGCTCTACTTCCAAGGGTCTCAGAGCCTTTAACATCACATCATATAGATTAAGCTCCAAAAGGCCAGACAATATGCTGTTGTCTTAGGTAGGGTTTTTATTGCCGTGGAGAGACACCATGACCACGACAATTATAAAGAAAAACGTTTAATTGGGGCTAGCTTAACGTTCAGAGATTTAGTCTATTGTCATCATGGTGGGAAGCATAGCAACATGCAGGCAGACATGATGCTGAAGAAGGAGCTGAGAGTTCTACATCTGGATCAGCAGGCAGCAGGAGAGAGAGTGACACTGGACCTGGCTTAGGCATCTGGAACCTCAAAACCTGCCCCTAGTCACACACTTCCTCCAACAAGGCCACAGTTCCAATTATGCCACTCCCTATGAGCCTGGGGTCCAGTTTCATTCAAACAACCACGGCAGAATTTTCTAAAATTCTTCAATTGTTGAATCCTTTAGTGATGGCTATGCTCATTGTGCAGCTTCTGTGCTATCCAAAAACATCTGGTTAAGCGGGGCATTGAGAGCTGAAATGTGTATTCCTTACAGACTGTTAAGGCATGGTTCTGTGGGGATGTATTCACTGAAAGACCTTCTTCCTTCCTTCCTCCCTCCCTCCCTCCCTCCCTCCCTCCCTCCCTCCCTCCCTCCCTCCCTCTCTATCTTAGCTTCTTGTCTGTTACTGTGATAACACTCAACAACTAAGGCAATGTATAGAAGAAAGAGTTTATTTGGGCTTACAGTTCCAGAGGGGACCATCTTGAAGGGAGAGTGGTGGACACGGCCACCTGTGTGGAGAATGGAAAATCAAGCTGAAAGTTTATATCTTGAATTACAATCAGGAAGAGGAGAGAGAGAGAGAGAGAGAGAGAGAGAGAGAGAGAGAGAGAGAGAG
>NW_021604632.1:7149632-7230984 GCF_004785775.1 Grammomys surdaster
GAGAGAGAGAGAGAGAGAGAGAGAGAGAGAGAGAGAGAGAGAGAGAGAGAACGAGAACTGAAAGGAGTTAAAGTTTTAAGCCCACCCCTTGTGACATAATTTCTTCAGCAAGGTTACACCTCCTAAGCCTCCCTAAACAGTGCCACCTACTGGGGACTGAGTGTTTAAATATACTAGCCTATGTGGAACAACAATTTCATTCAAACCACTATAATTCTGTTTTTTCCTGTACTTAACTCTTCTAAAGCAGGCCCAGGATAGGTGAAGTTTGGGGGATTGTGGTGGTGGATGTGTTTATATAAGTGAAGGAGGGTGTCCCTAAAGGGATTGGTGGGTAGGTCCTACATAGGATATGTTCTACATTTAGAGAGGATCTCTATTACAAGGGCAAATGAACCAAAGAGGAGGCCCTTGAAGACACTGCACTACAGAATTGTTTGGGCAAAGACTCTTGGAAGTATAGCAAAGTTGTACTGGAGGTGATAGAGCCATCTGAGTATCTGTAATCGACTTATTTATAACTTCCATAGAACACTGGCTTGAGAATGAACTCTCCTCCTGGTCCTTGGTCAGGGCTGGCAGAAAAAATGGGGTTCAGGATGAAAGTCTGGAATACCAGAGATGGCACAGCAGGATGATGAATTTGAAAGGATAGAGGTGCAGATTCTAAAAGCCCAAGGACCCAGAGAAGGAGCTGTTATTAGAGAAATGGGGACCAGGAGGTGCCCGGGGAGAACTTGAGCTGGACATCAAATCAGATACATCTGTTACCTCTTGCTTCCACTCTTCCCTGACCTGAGGTCTCCAATGTGAAGAATAAAACAGCCTAGGAACATCCAGGGCCTACGAGATTCCTTCTGAATCAACTCAGGATGATTCGATTATTTTGATACTGTCTTAGTTTTTCATATTTATATTTGGGTTCTCTGACTGCTGCTACTGCATGAGGGATGGTTCTTTTTTTTTATAATTTATTTTTTCTCAAATCGTAATTCATTCACACAGGGGTTATAAACACAGAAAGGCAGGATGTGGGGAAGGGAATGACACTGGAGTGTGGGTATTCAGGGGGAATACAGATATCTTCAGAACCGGGTATCGGCTGGGTGAAGGTTCAGGGGACAAGTCACTATGACTCTGCCTATGACTCGCTTGTCCTTATCTAAGTTTGTATTATCTGCCAAGACTACCTATTTACAAGGTCTATGACTACTCAGGCTTGTAAATTTCCACAAAAGCTGCCTGTTTACATTAGCTTATAGCCATCTGTTTCAATGTTTTTCCACTGAGACCCAAGACTTGGTGTTAGTATACATGTATGACAGGCCTATTGCTGATTTTAGGCCAATGGCTGATTTTAGGCCTTCAGTGTGTAAGCAGGGCTGCCCCTGACATCTCCTCCCTTCTCTAAGTATAGAGGGGCTGTGGCAATTCTAAATTTTCGAAGGCGGGGATAGAGGCCTGACCTACAGTATTTGAAGGATGAGGGATGGTTCTAAGAAGAAAACCTGGTCACACATAACATTCGAATCTATGGCCCTGATCATAACAGAAAGCATGGTTTCTACGGAACAAACACACTTTTAGAATTATGAAGTCGGTGGTACTACAGCAAAGAGATAAAAGAAATACCAGCTCCTGGGAGAAACATTGTAATAAATGAATATATATTATTTCTCTCTATTATCTGTATGTCATCTATCTTTTATCTATTTATCTAGCTATTATATTTTTATTGCTTACAAAGATTTATATGACCATTGCAGAAAATTTGGAAAATTTAAAAACTACAAGATGAAAAATAAATAAAAAATGATACTTACATTCACAGTAATAATTTTAGCACATTATTTTATTCATTTTATGGCAGTATATACTTTATTTCTAGATATTTAAATATGCATAGATTTATTTTAAATGGTTTATATCTTTATAAACTTAAAAGTCAAAGCAATACCACATATCTATTCTATTTTATAATTAACTTACTATTTTAAAAAACACATATAAACATATTAAGTATACTTTCTATGTCCATATCGTGTCTCAACACGGTTGCCCCAGCACAGTGTTGTGTGGATATACTGTATTGTATCTTTCATCTGTAGACTTTTATTCTTCTGTTACTCATAACTCGGTGATAAGCTTTATCTTTAACACATTTCCAGAAAATTTCAGGAGACTCCTGTCTTCTTATAGTCCTTCAAATTCTTTGTCAAAGACTTTTTGGCTTTCTTCGTGTGGGTCTACTTCTGGGTTCTATTTGCTCAACTTGTGTGTTTGTCTTCTCACCAATATCACATTGCTGACATCCTCCTGTCTCCTCCTCACCCCTGGCTATCATGTGAATGTTAGGGACCTGAACTCAGGGCCTTATGTTTGCCCAGCATGCACTGGGCCATCTCCCATAGCACCCAGAGTGTTCTTATTTAGAGATATCTCCTTCAGCTTAAGCGGGTTTTCTTGGACTCTAGTCATTTGATAACCACCGTCTTGATTTTATTCTAGTTCAGAAAACTCTCTATTGTGACTTACTATGTTTTTTTTTTCTTGAATGGCCTTACAATTTTATTGAAATAGATTGAACTTCAGCTTTTAAGACAGTATCCATCAAGCTAAGCGATTATGGCCTAATTACATATATTTAGAAACACATGTTACAATTACAAAGATTATTAGTGTTCTGCCACCCAATGCATGTCACAGCAGGAGTAGGGGTGTCCCACCCTGGAGGAAGCACTGGTTAGAGGAAGCAACAAGTGCCTAACACTTGTTTCTCAGGATAGTCCCAGGCTGCCAATGAAGCCAGGTTTAAGATGTCAGCAACTGTCTAGAGGTCAGATCTACAGCTAGGCATCAGTTAGGATATTTTGAGTTACCGATTTCCAGAGGCCAGGACTCACTCTCAGTGAGAACTGCATAGTATGTTCCAAGCACAGGGTGAATACTGGGGCACTGTGCTCTTGTTCTGACCCAACACTGCATATGTGCATCTGGCTTCTCACCTAACACCAACTAAACCACCTCTTCCTGTTTCTCTCCCGTTCTTTCCCCCCTTTTCTTTCTCCCTTCCTTTCTTCTTCCTTCTCTCTCTTCTTCCTTGTTTCTTTCACTTCCTTCTTCTTTTTCTTTCTGGCACTGGGGATTAAGCTAGAACTTCATGCATGCAAGGCAAGAGCTCCACTCCTGAGCCACTCGCCCACTGTCTTTACTCCCTACCTGAATTGCAACTGCCTTTTCTTTTGGAAGCCCTAGAGATGGTTGCCTACTGTAGCCCATTTGAACCCAGATCATCAGCCTCTGCTTTGGAGCATCTGAGCACTATAGGCCCACCATCCCAACTCCATCTTGTTAAAGAATCAGTTGTTTGGACGGTATTCATGTCAATCAAATTGGAATATAACGCAGGGATGTATGAACACAGGAAGGCCTGCATGTAGGGCAGCGGCACTGACTCTGATGGCCTTCCTGGATGCCTCAGGCTCTCTTTTTTACTTCAAAGAAGCTGCATTTAGACAGAAATGAGTAACATGCCAGTGGTCCATGCTAAGATGCTGTGAACCCCCCAACAAAAAGGACCAGCAAAGGGATGCACGGATGCTATTGTACGTTAAACTATTTGAAGTCTAGCAATTCATAAAATATTGCCGACTCTGATCAAACTTTAAAACTCAAAAACGGGTCAGCTATCGATTGATGAATAAGATGCTTCTTATGGGCCTATGTGCTAGCTGTGTTCACTGCTGGTCCTGAAATAGCATTAGGCATTTCAGGTTCAGATTTTTCCCAGAAGGGGCATGCTTGCCAGTGACAGAGACTGCATATAAGCTATATTTGTTGATGGCACACAATACAGAGTCTTGGGGCTCCTGAGGACATCTTTGTCTTACTTTGCATTCCTTCAGGTTGGCTGTTCTTTCTACCTTGATCTTGAGCCATTCCCTCATCCCCCACAGTGGTTAGATAAGTAGGTATGTTTGGCATGAAGAAATGACTGGTAATTACCACTCATTCTGCTTGGACTTGCTAGCAAGGCTAAGGCAAAGGAGGGGACTTCTGACAGCCTGAGCATGACTGAGATATGGCTTGGCCAATTAAGGCCTTCATACTAGAATATTCCACGCATGCTATAGGATAGCGAAGAGATTCATCACCTATATTTAAAGTTGAATTTACTGATATTTTATGGTATTAGATATTATTTCTATTAACATTTTATGCTGAAATTACAGAATGATTCGTGAGTACTGAATTTTTGATTGCTTTTACAGTTGCTGGGACACTATTAAACTTGATTTACGTTAATAGTGCTGTAAGAAGATATTAACAATGGAAGTTCCAAAAGCACTTAGCATCTCATAATTGGAGTTAAATGACAAAAAAAATGAAGAGATAATAAAGTGAGGAGAGGAAAGGAGAGAGAAAGTTTTGACAATATTCTTTTCAACCTGTGGTTCTTAATAAGGTTTTTTTGCAGGATTGTTTTAAGTTCGGAAGGGATCAAACCCTCATCAGGAGAGGTGACGCTGATTTATTAAAGGGATTTTATAATATGGAAGTAAGACCTCGCTCCAGGTAGAGAGCACAGAATTTAGCACTTCTCTGAGAGAAAATGTTCCGATTTCCAGAGGAGAGAGGAAAGTCCAATTACCACATTCTTATTCCCTCTGTTATGTCAAGAAGATCGCCAAACTTTTTAAAGTGAAAATTGATTTAGCTGGAGCTGCTAGTGTAGAGACAAGGGGGCATTTGTAGCCAAGATGTCAAAGCTCGAGCAATAACAACAGCCATGGTAATGAATTTTACTGCACTATCATCACAGACAGGCTCTGTTCTCGGCACCTTCCGCATATGATCTCATTTAACCTCCATAACAGCCCTGTGCATTATGTGGTGGTGACAAATACCTGGGAGAAACAGCTCAAGGAAAGAAAGGTTGGTTTGGACTCATGATTTCAGTCTTTGGTGGGCTGGCTCCATAGCTTTGGGCCCAAGGCAAGGAAGAAGGATCATTATGACAGGAAGCAGAGCTGTCTGTTTATGGTAGGCAGGAAGCAAACATGAGAGACCAGAAGTGGGCAGAAGTGAGATACTCTTCAAAGTGATGCCTTTCGTGGCCTACTTCCTCCAAATGGGCCCTATTTCTCCATCTCTCCATACATGTACACACATATATGTGTATATATACATACATACATATATTCATATATACGTACATATATGTATGTATATATATAAGTATACATATATGTACATATATATGCATGCACATCACACAGATGTACACATATATGTATATATGCACACATGTACATATATACATATATGTGCACACATGTATGAATGTATACACATATGTATACATACACATGCATGTGCATGTATATGTATGTAGACATATGTGTACACATATATGTATATGCATGCCTACATATATGTACACATATATTTATGTATATATGTAAAAAAAGATATGTGTGTGTGTGTGTGTGTGTGTGTGTGTGTGTGTTTGTGAAGGGGTCAATACATTGACCAGGTCAGAACTCTGATAAAGTTGTATCTATCATCAGAACACCATGGCTTCAATACATGAGTGTTTTGGGAGTTATTTCATATGTAAACCACAATAGTTACTATTATGACTTCTGGTTGCAGCTAAAGAGAGGGAAAAAGTGAGTCACTTTGATTTTCAATATAAGGTCTCACTCTTTCCTACACTGGCTTTGAACTCATGGCACTCCTTCTATCTCAGCCTACCAGATGCTGCGATACGGATGTGAACCACCATCTCTAACAATTCAGTGGTAACAAGTACAGCATCAGAATTTGAACATCAGCAATAGTCTGGCTCCCAACAGATCTTTACCTTCTACACTTTTTGGGGTGTAGCAAGTTATAGTTACATGGGGAGTTAATTTAAATGTGACTCTCTTGGGCCCAGTGTGCTCTATCAGGAGATATTCCTTTCTCAGAAAACCAAGACATTTTAGAACTGTATACAGACGAACATGAGTTTGAGCAATGCTATTACTATATGTTAACATGTTTTTCCTGACCCAGAAGTTTATATTTTGAATGCTTTTTAAAAGAATTCAAGAGGCCGGAGAGGTGGCTCAGCACTAAAGAGCGCTTGCTGCTCTGGCTCAGACCTGAGTTTGGATCTCAGCACCCACACTGGGCAGCTCACAACCATTGATAACTCTTGCTCTGGGGCGTCAGACATCGCTTGTCTCCATAGGCTTCTGCATTCATACGCATATCCGACCTCCAACCACATACACACAATTAAAAATGAAGATAAAATTCTATAAAAAAACATAAGCAATCAAAGCACTTTTCCGGACTTCTGCAAGTGAGCCCTAGACATCAAGCAGATTGTACTGTCTAGAGAGATCATCTAAGCATGGCAAGCAAAAGCAGGATTAAACTTAAGATTGTGCCATCTCATTCCAGATTACAAGAGACTCTGGGGAATGATGGTGAGAAGGTGAGTGGAAACAACACAAGAGAAAAGACCCAGGTGAATTCTGACTCCCTGGCTTTTATGGGGGCAGAGTGAACAGCACGGCCTAGGTCTTTCTCCTGTCTCTTTGGCTTCAGTCTTGGTTTTTATGGTCTTTACCTCAATAAGTAGTCATCTTTCAAAATCTATAAGGTATTGACTTCTGGACCATTTGGGACAGTCTAGTTGAAAGACATTGAAGCATCATAGGAAAAATGAAGTTATTTACATGTCCTTTGTGATAGTCTCCTATGTTCTAATTGTTCTAGATGATTTGTAATGCCTGATTCAACAATATTTTCTTATGTATCTCTAGAGTATTTACAATGCCAAGAACAAGGTATGTGTTATGCAAATAAATATACATTACTTAGGGAATGACAACAGAGTCTGCACTTCCAATGTTTTTGAATAGTTCTCGGCCAAATCCCTGCATATGAAACCTGTGCACATAGAGGGCTAAACATGCTTTGTTTGAGTCAAACAAAGAGCAGAAACAAACAAACAAACAAAAAACAAATGGATTCTAAATTGGAAATGCTACCTATATGCTATCATAATATTGACGGCGAATATTGGCTACCATGATATTAACGGTGAACACTGGTAGAGAGCTGCTGTTTAGTTAAAATTCTGACATGGGATAATGCTTAGGAAACAATGTCCTGCAAACTCTGAGGGCTCATGGCCACCCTACTCAGTCTTGACCATTCAGAGCAATAATTCGGGTGTTCTGTCTTCAGTGGAAGTGACTCTTTTCATTACTCTCCCCATAAACCTATTTTCTTTGGAGCTAAAACTAGGGATCTGAGCAAGTATGGGAGCCCAAATCTCAGCCTAGACTGAAGTGCATTTTAACTATAAATAATGAGAAAAAATTCCAATTTTTGTACTTAGTTTTCTCCTGAAACCTATATGAATACACACATACATTATGCATGTACACACACACACACAAACACACACACACACACACACACACACACACTTACTCACATGCCCACATGGGGTCTTGAATCCTCTCTAGATAAAGAAGAGATCTAAATGCATACAACTACACTGCCATGTTAGGGTTAATATCTGTTTTGCTTTATGATAAAAGTAACCTCAAGTTGTTTCTGGCTGAATTGAATCATTTGCATGAAGGATGCACAGTGGTAAATATAACAGATTGAGTGAGATTTATGTTGTAAACATTATCTAAAAACCACCTCTTCTAAAGGCACGGTTCAAGGGGGAGCAGACATGTCTATTTTATTAAGCAAGGAAATTGCTCCAGGAATCTAGGGTAAAATATTTTCCTTGTAATTTTAACTCACTTAGAATCATGTGATTTTTACTGATTTATTTCTTTAGTTCATCCTTTTAAACTCAGGAACGGACAGCCAAGCATATAACATTTATAGACTTCATTTGGAAAATGGCCATTATTTACCTTAAAAGCGATTGAGAATGTGAATCCGGGACCCTGTTAAGATCATAGCTAACAAAAGGCACAGAATAAAAAAAAAGGGACTGCTCACCAATAAGCCCACCATAGATGATTGCATGGATAGACACACGAATAGATTAATGAATAGATAGAAAACCAGATAGATGGATAATGCAGATGAATGAATTAAGAGAGACACAAATGGATAGACAAGTAGATGACAGATAATAGAAAGGAATTCATAGATCAATACATGGTTAGAAAATGGACAGGGAGCTGCACATGGAAGAATAGATGACTGGGTAGCAGGATAAATAGTTGATATCTAAATGAATATACCCAGGTGAATGGAGAGAAAGATGCCAGAGGTTGATGAATGTAAGGGAGAATCTGGAATGAAACGGTAGATAGATGCAAAGTTACCACAATATCATGATTGTGCCTGACTGCAGTGGAATACCAATGAAGATAAAGACATCTCTCTTCGTGAAGGGTTTTAAAACAGTTTAAGTGTTTGGGTTGTGTATAGGCCCGAGTAGGAAATGAGTCACTAAGAGTTCTGGACTTACACAATGAAGGGCCCAAAGGTATGAACAAACAGTCAAACATATCTATGTGCCATGATTAGATCACTCCTGAATCCCCCAAAATGCACTAGTGAGGCCTACCTGGCCTCTTCGACATCTGCTTGAACAATGCCCAGATGCAGAGACAGAGGAAGATGATGGCTTCCCAAGCAGCCTTGGTGCATTCTTGATAACAGGCAAAAGACATTCCTTTTGGCCCTTTCTTTGATTCTAATATTCTTATGTACTTGCTCTGGTAGACCTACTTAGGAGGGCCTGGTGTTGTAATTAATCCATGTCACAGGAAGATGTAGTATCGGTGGGGATTTATGAGTGGTTTGAGCTGCCATGATGTGTAGGGAACCTCAGCCTGTGTGATATAAATGCCTCTGCTAATTGGATTGCCAGAGCTAATCAGAAGCCAGAAAGGGAATTTAAAAAAAAAAAAGAAAGGAAAGAAAAAGAAAGAAAGCCATGTTTGCTGCTGCGGCTGCTGAGGTGCTGCCGGCGGCTGATAAAGTGGACAGCTCCTTTCAGGACAAGAGCTGCTGGAATTGAATCCTCATGTACAGGTCTTACTCCTGACAGCTAGGCTATCTCAAGTGACACATCCCCCTTTGTCACCAGCCCAGGAAGAAACAGGGCCATAGGAGGAAGGGCAGACTGATCTCAAAGATATCTCTCTCTCTCTCTCTCTCTCTCTCTCTCTCTCTCTCTCTCTCTTTTTAAAGATTATTATTATCAAACTGCGAATTCGGAGCAGAGAGGAGAGATGGAAGGAGCGGAGACCATTGTGAGAAGGTACCCATCAGCTAGCTGCTGAGATAGTTAGATGGTTTCTCTAAATTGAAGTTCTACTTCCAGGAACATGGGAGTGACCAACCCCACTTTGGGGTGTGACTCTGGGAGTGTGAGCCCATGTCTCCAAGGCCAAGAGGCACATGTAGGTTCCTGAGCCAAATTTTACTGAAAACGAGAGTGTGACGCAAGGATACCCATTTTACTGGACAGGTACAATTTGGAGAGTGGAAGGGCTGGGTCTGTAAAGAGGGTAAGGACACAGACCAGGTGTAAAGCCTCTCAGTTCAGGGGTATGGGGGTGGGGAAAGCCATCAAAGCTAAGAAGGAACTCATGGTCTATCCTTGGTCTTTCTGTGTTTTGCATGAGGGTCAAGATTAAATAAAGCACATGTATGTTCATCGTGCCATACACTTCCCTCTAACTAATGGTTCATTCCAGCAGAAAGCGTGTAAGGTATCTAAGGAGAGACTGGGCAGCCCTGGGCAGCTCTCTATCTCCATCTTCCTTGCCTATGCCTTCATGATTCTCTGCAAGGAAAACAGGTCTTTAATATTTGGATTTACCAAGCTGAGTTTCCTGAGGTTCTCATTAAATCCTACTTCTTATCCCCTGCCCCGGCTTCTTTCCCCTCTGTCATTATCTCTCCTTTGCCTGTATTTCTTCTGGAGCCCCCACTCTATGCCCCAGAGCCCTGCCTGAGAGGCAAATCCTTAGCCTCGATGAGTAGGCAGCAAGCCCCTCTTGCACACAACAAAGAGTCTATTTTTTCCCCCCTGCTCTATCTTTTGGACGACACGATAAAAAATAACCCTGTATTTATGCAAATTGCAAAGTAGCGTGTGATAATGAAAACAAAACAGCGCTGGCCCGCAGCCAAGACATGGCGTTGACGGGGGCTCCCGACCATGTGCCTCCCGATTCTTCAGGGAAAGCAGCTGTAGAGAAATGAGACTACATACAGCACCCTCCTCACGGCGCGCACACCCACAACGGCACGCATTCCGGTACCCGTCACCTTGGAGCTGGCCAAACTTGGGGATCCAAAAAGCGGTCCTGCTTCCTAGCGGTGTTGAGCTCTGCAGCGTCGTCCCCCACGAACCTCCCTGCCCCCTGCTCCTGATTCCCTTTCAGGAATTTACAAACATTTTTCCCTAGATCAATATCCGTATTGATTATTCATTGTGAGCGAGTCGTGTGTCTTTGGTGATCCAGCTTGCAGAGGGTAGCAGCTAAAGACGGCTGCAGGGGGAAAAAATAACAGAAGGTGAGAAGGACCCAGCTCTGGCTGGGGTCTGCGGGGCTGTCACATCACAGAGAGGAAGAAGAAGAGAATGCTCCAGAATGAAAGGATGGAGAAGGGTGGAAGAGAAAGAGGGAGCAACAGCAAGCAAGGAAGATGGGAAGACTGCATCTGGTCTTAGGGATCTCAACGGCTTGGAGGAAAGCCCCATCATCTTGGGTCTGCTGCTAGGTGCAAAATGCTGTGTTCCTCTGCTCTGGGAGTGAAGAGTGACTCACGGTTTTGGAGTCTTCCTACGTAAGAGCTTTTGGTGGGGGGATTCCTTGGCTTGCTGACAGACAACGAAGGACGCAGCAGCAGTGAGGTAAAAGAAGAGGAAGAAAAAAAAAATCAACCCAGTCCTTTCCAACCGCCTCGCCGAGGATGTGCACCCGTTCGGTTTGATTTGAACAGCTTGCTGCTCTAAATGGCATGCGGAAGGAGGATAATTAAAAAGGCCAGCATCACTTACTAAGTGAGTAAACACAAAGCCGTTCCAAACGTGCTCTCCAGTTAATGAGGAGCTGTGATTTCTTATACTTCAAGGCAAAACAAGACAGGGATAGGGGCTCAGCCGAGTGTATGTCTGCATGTGGATGTGGATATGGGGGTGGGCGGTGGTCCTTGGTGATGGAGATAAATCGACTAATTGTTGGTGATGTTTAAAAAAGGGATTACTGGAAAAGACGGTGAGAGGATGACAGGAAGACATCTTGGATCAGAGCCAAAAAATAATAATCAAGGCAAATCAAGTCTGCAGTTCGGAGAAAAACACCCATGGCTTGGGAAGCTCCGATGGGAGCATGGGAACCGCTGGAGCTCCTCAGCCGAGTCTGGGAATATTGTTGTGGGCACAAGAGGACAAGACTCAGGAAAGAGTCATGGCATGCCAGCTTATCCAGCTATGCCACACACTGAGGAAAGAGAAAACCCAAACCAAATCCACACGAGACCCAAACAGTGAAAACCAACATATCCTTTGCATTGGAGTCTTTCGGCTGGCTCAAAGTCATTCCATCTATTTAAAGCAATTCTACATCGTGCCTCCTGCTAGTTGCTGCTAGTCGTCTTGCCTGTCTTCCAGAAGCTGCCTTACTGTTGCGGGATGATAGTGGGAAGAGGAGGTTGGGGAAAGTCAGTTTTCCATTGGCTGGGCTTCTGGCAAATGTGCCAAGTGATTGTCTTTGCCATTTGGACCGACATACGGGAGCTGGTTGGGGATTCCTCTTCTGTTGTCACCCAGCTGTGGCTTGGTGAGTCCCAAACCAACCGGGAACTCTTTTTATACAGTGTTCCAAACACACATGGACAAGGTGGGGATCCCAAGGAATAAAAACAGTTGGAATTTCCTTTCTCTGGGTGTTCAGTTAATTGGGCTGTATGTATGTCTTTTCCATGAGTGGGAATGGGGCTTTAAAAACCATCCTGGATATGGTAGCACGGATGAGGGTCTCCTACCAATGGAATTTTTAAACTTTTACCTTGCCTCTTAATTTTGTTCTTAATCTTGTTTCCCTGAGTAGTAGATGATGTCCTGCCGACATAATAGAGACCCAAAGAATATGAATTAAATCCAGCTATGGATGGTTAGGGTATATCTGTGAACACCATCAGTGTTCATAGAGACCCAGGCCTGTGCTGTTTGCCGGTGCATGCGTCAGCATCCTATGCAGTGTGTGCTTGCATGTGTGTGGCTCAGTGCCGGTGTGTCTCTGGGAGAGGGAGGGAGAGTGTGAGGTTGGTGTGGACTGGACGCTTGGGTATTTATGTAATTCATGCAAAGCATGTTCTGTGATGCTAGGCAGACAGCCACCCATCCCTGGACTCTGCTGCTCTGGAGGGCCTGTTCAGACCTGATCTGAATGTTAAATGAAAGAGACAAAATTAGCATACTAACCAAGGATGTCAACCCCTCCTCACAATCAGGAAATGGCCCAGCCCCTTTTCTCTAAAGCTGGTACAGCCATGCACGAACCACCAGCCACTTAACTACGTCCTCTGCCGGATCATGTTTTATTGTTGTTGGTTTTCATTTTTGTTTTTAATGAAATACTGGAAATTCATTAATGAGGAGGGAAAGAAGGCCTTCAAGGGGGCTCTAATGAAAACAAATGAACCTCTTTGAATCTCCTCAGGGCCAAATTCAGGGGGTGGGTGGGGCTTGCTTTCTCCTCTGTCGCTGGAGAAAAGGAAATCCCACAGACAACAGACCACTTGAAGAAAGCCAAAGAATGCCCTGTTTGGGAATACTTCTCCTATGTGGCATAGACCAGTCATGATCAACATATCTGTCTTATTAAACCTCAATGGGCTTTTATCATGCTAACTCTAAATGACAAGTGTGGTCTACCAGATGTCTTTCCGTTTAAGCTCAGGCATAGGTTATTGAAGTTTCTTGACCTTGTAAAGGTCAGAAGAAAAGAACCTTTTGAGCAATTGCTTCTGGCCTCCCCCCCCACCCCACTTTTTGTCAGTCTTGCTTTGTAGCCCAGGCTGGCCTGGAACTCATGGTGATCCTTCTGTTTCAGCTTCGAAATGTTGGGACTCCAGGTCTGAGCATCCAGTTGGCTGGTCTCTATTGCCCTACTGTTTGTTTGTTTTTTTTGTTTTTTGTTTGTTTGTTTGTTTGTTTTTTTTGAGTCAGGGTCTCACATAGCCTAGGCTGGTATGTAGTTAAGGATGCCCTTGAAGTACTGATCTTCCTGCCTTTACCACCCAAGTACTGGGATTACAGGTGTGTAGCAACATAACTGGCTTTATGAAGTACTGGAGATACAACCTAGAACTTTGACTATGTTACATAAACCACGTCCCAGCTTCTTGCCTCCACTTTAGAAGTAAAACACATCTTTTCATTGGGCTATGTACTAGGCGTTCTGCAAAGACAGGAGTTGCTTTTATTTTGATCTCCATAATACAAGGAATCAACAAAGAGGAAAGATGTGACTTGTGCCTCGACAGAGCCCACACTAAAGTAGGAAGAATGCTGGCTAAGAGCCCAAGAGCTGGCCAGGTTACCCTGAGGATTAGGCCATTGAAAATGTAGTTTTCTTCTCTTTCATTTCTCATTTCTTTAGTGTTCCAACAGGTGCTAGAATTTCTTCTGTTTTTCCTTTATTCTTCCCTACTTCCTCCTCCTCTTCCTCTCCTCCTTTTCCTCCTCTTTCTCTTCCTCTTCTTCTTCCTCTCCTCCTCTTCCTCCTCCTCTTCCTCCTTTTTCTCTTCCTCCTCCCCTCTTCTTCCTCTTCCTCTTCCCCTTTTCTTCCTCCTACCCTTCTTCCTCCTTCTCCTCTCTTCTTCCTCCTCTTCTTCCTCCTTTTCCTCCTCCTTTTCCTCCTTTTCCTCTTCTTTCTCTTCCTCCTCCCCCTTCCCTCTTCCTCTTCTTCCTCTTCTTCCTCCTCTTCTTTATTTTAATACTGAATATTTAAAGACTGAGTCTTGAGCTTTGGATACAGTACATAAGAACTCTCTCACTGATTCATAACCCAAATCCTCTTTTTTAAAACTTTTTCTTTTAAATCTGAAGCAAAGTCCTATCAAGTAACTCAGGACCCTTTGAATTTACTGCATAACATAGGTGGACTTTGAACTTGGGAGTCTAACTTGAACTTTGAACTTAGGATCACCTGTTGTCTCCGCCTCCTGAGTTGTTCTGATTGCAGGCCTATGCTGACAAGCTTGCCACCTTCTTTATTTTATTTTTTAAAAGACTGACCAGAATATCCTTAAAAACAAACTCCTATTCATTGTTCTTTAGTGGTTTTGTTTTTAAAGGGGGGTGGTCACATATTCTGAAATGTTCAAGGATCATTGGCCCAGTTTCAATACACAGGACAAGGGCTTGGGTTGATCTAGAGAGCCCTTATCCCTGATCCTGTGGCATTTGGTAAAATAAAAGCCCTGCCTCCTCGTGCCCAACTTTCCAGTGTTCCAACAGGTAATAGAATTGGTGTGTTTAAATAAATACATTACTTTTAACTTAAAAAAAATTACCCTATTGGGGATTGACTCTAGGGCCTCTTCTATTCCAGACAAGCATTCTTTTACCACATAGATATATTCACAATTCCGAATACATCAGTCTAAAAGGCTAGGGGCTGGAGAGATGGCTGTGTGGTTAAGAGCGCTTGTTCTGGCAGAGGATACTGATTTAATTCCCAAGACCCACACGGTGGCTCACAATCACCTGCAACTCCCAAGTACTCTCCACACACATCTCCTGCTCCTCATTGTAGCCAGTGACAGGGATGGCTAGTTATCATGGTGCTTGATTTTACAGATGGTACGCCCTTAAGACAGAACTTGTCTAAGGGCAAAGCTACAGAGGTATCATGAGGCATTGGGGTCTAACTCTGATGGGATCTATTACTCTCTGGAAGGTCTCATTAAAGATACCCTCTTTTGAACTCCTGACCTCATTTCTAGGTTTGCATTATATGGGCAGTGTAGTTGGTCCTGTTAGCAGTAAGCAACCATGGCTACATCATGGTGGCTGTAGCAATACACTCACTAACTTTCTATTCTCCAGTATTTGCACGTATATCCTTTCTTCTTTTGGAAGTCAACTTTACCCACCAGCTGATCTACATTTACTTCCTGAGGGGGAGGCAGGTACTGCTGAGTGAACTCAGGGTCTCACACATCCCGGGAAAACATTGAGCCCTGAGCTATGCCCCCAGGCCTCTTTTAATATACAATTATTTATTTAACATTTTTTACATTTGTTAATTCTGTGAGCACACACGCACATCATGGTGCGTGTCAGGATGTCAGAAGATAGGCTCCAGGAGTTGGTTCTCTCTTTCTACTCATGGGTTCCAGGGATGGAACTCAGGTGGTCAGGCCTGCAGGCAAGGCTCTTTAGCCTCTGAGCCACCCTGCCAGCCCCTTAACATTTTATTTGAGACAAAGTCTTACTGAATTATCCAGGCTGGCCTTGAACTCGTTCTGTACCAGCAGTGGATCTGTCTCAGCCTCTGATGTGGTTGAGATATAGACCCTGCCACAGACCCCTCTTCATTTCTGTCTGCCTCCTCATTAACTCTCCTTCTGGCCATTGATGGTCCAGTATATCGTGCTTCACTTCCCTGTGTTACTGGATTCTTTCTACCTCCCTCTCCTCCACCACACTTCCCTCTGTGTACCTGTCATTATTCCATTTCTTGCTTCACTTCTGGGCCCCTCTTTTTTTCCCCTTTCTTAGATAGGACTGCCCCAGAACAGGCCCGAAACCTCCTATTCTCAGTCATATACAGCTTGCTCTGTGCAATGTTAGGCAGCCCCAGGTATCTGGCTTCCCGCTTTCCTCTCCGTGTGGCCTTTGGCTGTGTGCTTGATGCTCCTTTCTTGCTTGATTTCTTCAGTGGGTTTCCCAAGAGCTTGACTGTTCTCTTCATCCTCAGATGTCCCTGGCCCATGATGCAGCCCCCTGTACCACTTTAATTGAGCCACCACGGGGAGTGCAGATGTGCTGGTTTTGATGGCCTCTGTGACATCCTTCAGAGTACTATTCCTTCCTATTTGCCTTTAAAGGTTACTCATGAGCCAGGAGTCGCTTCCCACTTGTCTTCTCTCTTGTAAGCTCCCTATTTTGCCCTCCATTCTCCTTCACTCTTTCATGTCTCTCCTTCTTTATACTAGGATGTTAACCTCTACCACTTCACGAGGGGATGGCCACCCCCTACTTACTTCAGTTGCTGGATCCTTCCACCTTCAAGACTCCATCCCAGCAAGAAGCATATGCACCCCCTCCAAATGTTTACAATATTTACAATGGCCCGGGTTCCCCAATTGATTATGAGAGGTATAGAGGCAGAAACTTCCATCTTTACCCCTGTGTTCCCAGCACCTCGACACAAACTAGATGCTTCATAAACCAACACTACTATTTTCTATTTTGAGTGCTATAGCGCCTGTTTCTTCTGCTGTAGGGTTACAAGGTCTCCAAAGTAATCAGGTTGAGGGAAATACAGCCATCATTTTCTATAGACAATGAGGGGTTTCCTACTCGGAGTTCTCACCTACATAAGATTTTTTGACTTCTGTCTCGGGAGAGACAAGCTTGAGGGTGGTCTGTAGGTGTTAGTTGATGAGGTAGGAACTTTAGAGTTAATTAGAAGCCCCGGCTACAGGCAAACTTCCTCTGCAGTGTTCCTGGGAGGAAATGTGGAATTAACAGTTGGAGGTCGCTGTTAGAAAACTGCCCTGTCCCTCTTGGGCTCGGCCTCAGGGAGGTGGTTCACCCTGCTATTTATAGTTCCACTTTTCTTTTGTCACTTTAAGTGTGGTCACTTCGACAAGGGTACAAGTGCCTGAGGTCATGGACTGCTTCTTTGTATGTCTCCAAGAGCAGATGAGGGTTAGGGGTGGTGATGTGAGGGCTGGGGGTGGGGCTCAGTACTGGGTAGATCTGAAGATCAAGGAGGTCTGCCCATGCCAGCACCATGACTGAGAGATGGTTCTGGAAGATCTCATCTTCCACGGAGCAGAAAATAGCATGAGGGATGGGCAGAGGGCTCACAAGGCCCCACCCATGTGTGAGGAGCTACGGACAGTCTATGGTTGCTAAGAAAGGGAGAATTAGCGCTCTCCAGTGAAGCCCTCCAGGATAGGTTGCCCATGGCCCAGTGGCCAGCCCTACTCCCATATGCCCAGGGGCAATATTAACTGGATCCAGTAGGAGAGACACATATCTACTCATATTAGAAAAGGATGGGGAGGGGGTATGTGGGATTTTGATGCCAGGAAGGAGCAGATATGATCAAAATGCATTATAGCATGTATGATATTTCAAAAATATTCAACAATTACAAACTCTCAAAAACATCAGTTCTTATAATTTGCTGTTTTGTTCCATGAAGTCATTGTGGACACTGAAGTCTTTAACAGAGTCTTTGTTAGACAAACAGGGGTTAGGGTCCTGCAAGCCTCTTGTCACCGCACTTTCATCCAATATGTGTATCTAAGGACACCTTATTCAGCACATACAGTTACTTCATAAACAATGAACTCAGCCACCAGCACTGTCATGCTCACTCGCTCAGCTCAGGCCTGAATGACGCTCTTGCAATGTTCCCTTTGGGAAATATCTCACAGCTTTCTTGAGCTTGGGAGTGTTCTCTAGTACTTGAGTGCTATACTAGGGGTACCCTTAACAGTGACAACACCTCAACACTGATGTCCCTTTAGCAGTGACGTCACCTCTACAGTGATGTCACCTCAACAGTGATGTCACCTTAACAGTGACCTCATGGCAACAGGGATGTCACCAACCCAAAATACACAGTGTGAAAAATGGAGCCCCACAGAAAGAGCCTCCTTTACAGAATGAGAAACGAGTCAATCAGGTGGAGTCACCTTACTTGACTTCAGCTGGGAACTTGTCGCCTTTCTTCCCCATGTCTCTGAGTAACCATGTAAGTGCCACAAAGTTTAACTTTGGAGTCACAACAGAATTGCAGTGGAAATGCAAATTCACTGACAATCTTCCTTCCCTCCATCCCTCCCTCCCTTCCTCCTTTCCTCCCTCCCTCCCTCCTTCTCTCCCTCCCTCCCGTTTTGTTTTTGCAAATGGACTATGATGTCCCAGTTCCTAGAACAGTCCTGACTCTGACGTTCATTCTCTAATTTCCATAAATCTTCTGCTGTATTTTGGTGTGCGGTGTATACGGTATACACCTGTGATTGTGCAGGTGTGTGTGCTAGTGCATGAGCAGCACCCAGAGGAGGCCATTGGGTGCTCTCTGTCGATCTCTGCTCTACTGCCTTGAGATGAGGTCTCTCACTGAATGAAGAGTTCAACATTTTCTGGCTAGGCTGGCAGCCACACATGGCTTTTTGAATAGATACTGAGCATCCAACTCAGGTCCTTATGCTTGTACGGCAAGTACTCTCACCTACTTAACCACCTCGCCAGTCTCAAAGTGGCTTTCTTAGAAGCCTTGCTACTCATTAAACTAAACGTTGTCTGCTCTTGGGGATGTATTTTTTTTCCTCCTTCAGAGATACAAAGCTGGTGTACTTTAGTAAGATATAAAGCCTGGGAGATGGTCAGACTCTACTGGCAGCAAGAAGAAGCCTCAAAGCACCAAGCACCCCAGCACCAAGGACTCAAAGATGACCCTAAAGCTGTTGAATGACATCTTTCCTTACGTTTCATGTAGCAAGCAGTTGCTGAGAAATTTATTATTACTGTTTCCTCTCCATCTTCTTCTTTCTCTTCCCTCATTCTTTCCTATTCTAGAGTTTAACAGGTGAGATCCAGTGTCCCCCTCTGGCCTGCACACCCTACCCTCTTCCTTTTCAACCCCTCTTCCTTTTCCTTTTGGTCTTCTTATACAAGGTCTGCTTGGTAGTCAGTCTGATTTCAAACTTGATATCTTCCTGCTTCGACCTCCAGAGACCCAGGAATCACAGGATGCCCTGCCATTTCCAGATCTAGGGGTGCTCTTTTCAAAGGGACTACTTTTTATCTGTCCTGTTTGGTAGCAATCTACAAGGAATGCCTGTGGATGCCACTGGATATATAAGCCCTGGCGCTTGGAGGTGATCATGTAGTAACAGACTAGCTGGATGAGGCTCGTTAATGCATAAAAAGCTTGTCCTTCGGAATGGACATAAAGGCTTAAGGAGGGTGGTTCCACAGTGGCAGAGGCTTTGCTGTTAGTTTGGAGCTGGGGAGTGTGGAGTGAGATGGGATAGTTCTGGAGGAGACGTTGAAAGAACTGTGTGGTACCATGAGATGTAAAATGTTCCAGGTAAAAATGTTCTACCTGGAAGGGCAATACCACTGTCAAAACTATGACTATGCAGCGAGTTCTAATGTCAAAACAGGGGTCAGAGTCTGAGGTTCACACCAAGTAGGGGGGTGATATCTACCACTGTGAGGGCCAAAAAAGGGGAAGCTGAGTGCTCTAGGTAGTGCTCCAACCAAGGTTGGAGCCGATCCCATGGTTCAGACTGGGCAGAGCTCCCTCTGTTTGGCTGAACTGAGTTATACAACAAAGTATCCGGGGTCTGGAAGTGGTTAGGCAGGACTAGAGGGATGAGTGAACCTTTACCTACTTCATTACATTCAGGGGAAACCTTGTGAGAAATAGCTCACATTGAGCTGATAGCAGAGTCTTTCAGGCCAAATAGACAGATTTTCTCATGCCTCCAATGTTATGACCCCCTCTCGGTAGCCCTCACCCATCACTGTCCTCATTTTACATGTATCCAACTGAACCGGTGACGCACAGGAACTGGTGGAAGAAGCAACCTCACCAGAGCATCTGCTGTCCTTAAGCCCCCAAGCTGATAGACTCAGGTGAAGTGCAGCTGACATATGCAGCGCACTAAGCTATTACATTTGCATCTTATATTGAACCTGCCTGTAATCCTCTCATGGTAGACAGAATTGATATTCCCGTCTGATGGCAGATGCTAAATTACGAAGAGCTTCCATTAAGGTTTTGCTTCAGTGATTATACTGAATCTATAGAAGACTACCACAGCAAAGCATCCAATGCCTTGGGCTTTCGTCTGTCCAGCCTGCTTAGTGGCTTAATTTGGATTTACAAAATAACCTCACTCACCTCAGACCCCAGCTATTCAGCGATGACTTCATTTCGATGGAATCTATAATAGTAATGGCAATAAAATGCTCTAAGAAGTCAGAAAAGCAGTCAATGAAGTCACATCATGGAAATACAGAGGCTGTAAAGGGTCAAAGCGTTCATTCTCAGTTGGACTGAAGCTCTGTGTGTGTGTGTGTGTGTGCATGTTTGTGTGCACATGTATGATGCGTGTATGTGCATGTATATGTGCATGCACCTGTATTGGTGTTCATATACATGTATATGTATTCATGATGTGTTTGTACAGGTAAGTTTGCATGTGTGCATATGCATGTGTGCACATACATGTGTGTGCCTGCACATGCATGCATAACACACGCATGCATATGCATGCATCCATGTATTTATGCATGTGTGTATGTGTGCGTATGTGCAGGGGTATTTGAACATGCATGCACATATGCACGATATAGAGGCCAGAGGTTGATATCAAATATTCTTAATATATCTTCACCTTATTCTTTGAACACAGGGTCTCTCATGGAATCTAGTGCTTGTTGAGTCGAGTGGACAGGCTGGCCAGGAAGCTTCCAGGATCTGCGTGTCTCTGTGTCTCCAGTGCTGGGACTATAGATGGATGGTATGTCCAGTTTTTACAAGGATGTTGGAAATTTGAACTCAGGTCCTCATGCTTGTACAGCAAGCACTTACTTCATCAAACTATCTATCTTCCCAGACTCCAGGGCTCCATTTAAGGACAAAGTCTGAATGGTGCTAATGGGTAATGGCTGTAGGCTGTGGGAGATTCACTGCATGGTGGGAAGCTACTCTTCATGAAGAGAAAGGGTGTGAAACAAGATGTGGGCTTTGTGATCTTGGTCCTCACAGAGGCTTCTTTGGCCATTCTGTTCCCTCTGGGGAATGGGTAGATAAAGTTTCGCTTCAACGCAATTGGCAGAAGAGGCTCTGCCTGGCTGTTTCTGGAAACTTACACTTACTTTTAAAAAGAGTCCACGAGGCTATCTGAACTCACAAAGGTGAGACAAGTGCCGAAGGTCCCCACAGAATTCTGGGAAGTGTTACATGTCACACCAAGAGAGCTCGCACATTCATTCACTAGCAGCACACTCAAGGCTTCCCAGAACCCTGGGCATGGCTATGGTTGTAGAAAGATGTGCTAGGGATTCCCTCAAGTCCTGTTGGTACTCAGCACGTGGAGACTGCTGTGATCTTCCTTCCTTCTCAAGAGCTGGTGCTTGGAGGAACAAGGCTTGGCTGACAAAGGACTCCTCAGTCACAGACCTTGAACCTCTGTGCTCCCAGACATGACCCTTTCAAGTGAATTTAGTGCTGTGAACACAGGATGAAGACAGGAAGGCTACAAATGATGAACTCTGAATCCAGGATCCAGGGTGGCACCCGCTGGGGCCTAAGGTGCTGGGTGGACCTGGTTGTGAGCACAGCTTCACCCTACCCCATCTGAAAGTGGGCTTTATCCCAGCTGAAAGGATGTCTCAATGAATGTTAATGCCACATCATTTACTAGAAAAGTGGGGACACCATAACTACGTGTTTTCCTTTTAAATGCTCCTGTCTTGATGCAAGTCTACTTTTTTAGATACAACATTCTTGAAATAAACAATAAAGTGAGGTCTGCCTTTTCACCCTTAAATCTTGCAATTGACTTCCGTTCCTAGACAATTAAATTCCACAGAAATTAGCAATTCTAAAATGCTTAGCTCTTTTAGACTAGATGAGAAACCAGGTGTTTTAGAAGTCCATAAATATGTATAGTATATATTATTGTAGGAACTTATTGCATGTGTATAATATATGTGTTATATTATATATACATAACACACACATATATATGTTTTCTATAGAGGGAAGATGGATCCCTTTCTACTTCATGTCGTGCATATTTTTTCAGGCTTCATAGACACAAAACATCAGTATGTGTATGCATGTATGCATGTGTTTCTCTGTGTATATGTCTGGGCATGTACCATGTTTATATATACATGCATTTTTGTGTATGCTTGCATGCATGTTGTTTATTGCATATAGTGGATGACCACATGTTTTGTAATGTGTACCCTGCATGCATATGAGCATGTATGTAGAGTGTATGCATGTGTGTACTGCGGGACAAGGGAGGTTCTATAGAAGGTTTCCCTACTACATAACCCGTCTACACAACAATTCACTGTCTATTTCACTGAACCTGTGAATGAGGTCGGTCAAAGCTGGTATGCTCCATCTTCATGTTGAATGAAGCTTTTTTTTTTCTTTTAAAATTGAAAACCATGTTTTTATTCCAAAAGACTGGGTAAGGTGGTATTTTAAAAATAATTCTAGTCATTTAAATTTAAGACCCTAGAGAAAAGAGTTCCATCTATGATCCAAATCTACTCTCTGGCCCAGAGCCCAAAGCATTTTCATTAGCTGGAGAATGGATACGGTTTCATTCACTTTAAGCCTTGCTGCTCTGTAGTGTTTGTTCAGAGACAAGCTAACAAGTGTCACTGGCTGCGTTACCCTTAATAATATGTCTCCTTCCCTTGAATGAGCTATTTCAGTTGCATTATTGCCATTTAAAGGTGGCCTTGTGCTTGCTCTCACACTTTCAGGGACTACAGAAGGCATGTTGGAGCTCTCCTCCAGGGCTTTGCCTCTTCCATTAGTGAGTTATCCAGAGGAACAGTTTCAATTGTTTTTGAAGACATTCACAGGAAAAAAAAAAGAAAAAGGCCATACGGTGCACATGCTCAGACACCCGGCACTTTGTTTTTGCTTCTACTCATGGGGATCTTGCCCAAGTATGCTAAGATTTCCTCAGGTTTTAAAATTAATTCATAAAAATCCTAGTCGAGCCTTTTCAATGAGCAACGTTGACATATAAGTAAGAAAGACAAATCACCCATCAGGAAAATTGGAGGGAGATTTTTGACCAAGTGTGCTGCTGAGGAACCTAGTAGCCAGTCAGTGTCCACATTCAGACTACATCACCACAGCCAGTGGCTGCTTCCACAGGTGCCAAGGTAGCAAATACACAGTATCACTGTTGTAAGCAAATATACAGTGTAACAACAGTTGTAAGCGAATATATAGTGTAACAACAGTTGTAAGCACAAGTGGAAACATTACACTTTGCTGGGATGAGCTGGCTCAGAGGTCAGTGTGGACATTGTTTAAAGCAGAAAATGCTGCACATGGTGTGTGTGTGTGTGTGTGTGTGTGTGTGTGTGTGTGTGTGTCTACAGAGGCCAAATGAGAGCATTGGATCCCTTGGATCTGGGTTACAGGCAGTTGTGAGCCATCTAACAGAAGTGTGGGAGAGCTTCCTAGACATCTGTCATAAGATTCATAGTCAGGCAGCTACCAGTTCATGTGCTAATCGCTCCTTCATTAGCAATGATAAGTCAGTTACAAATACACAGACTCATCAGCATAGCTAGATCTCAGATACAAAATACCAAGCAAGAGGCTTGTACACAGTAGACGCTCAATGTGCATCACGTTGAAATCAGCATTATGTATTCCATGGTAGAACATTTATTAAATATAACGAGTATTATGTTTAATAGCCAACCAAAATGTAGAGTGGTGGAGCCAAATCCTGGCAGCTACATCTACAATACAACTCCTGCACCTAAGGCTCAGGGATCATAGCAGAAGAAAAGTGAAAAGCCCGTGTCTCTTAAGAATGTCAGAAGCTCCACCCATAAAGTCTCACCAACATGACTGACAATGGATCCTGAACAAGAACAACAAGTAGACATAGTAATGTAGACTGGGGGGAAGGCAAGCCTAGGAGGTGTCAACTGTACACAAAGAATGACAGGCAACTAAGGAATGCTGGGGGGTGGGGTGGGGAATAGTCTCCCTCAGGAAGGAGCACACCAACTGGTTATTAAATACCAAATAGTTATCCCTGAAAACATACATACAAGTAACATTATACAGACTGATCAAGTTGTATTTAAATATTAGAAATATATGTATGTATGTATGTATGTATGTATGTGTACATACATACCCATGCGCACATTCCCAAGTCCCTCACAAATATTCATGTAGTAACAATGAATAAAAACGTAGCTATGAGTTTGAAAGAGAACAAGGAGGAGTAGATAGAATTTGGAGGATGGAAAAGTAAGGGAGAAACCACATAATTATATTATAATCTCACAAATAATTTAGAATATTATCACACATAGTTTTTTATTCTAACTCTGCGGGTCTTTTGGTGTGGGTATATACTCTTTATTGTTAAATTTCTATACCTCAAAAATTGTTCATTGTAATGGTTCTAAGTACCTCGATTCTTAAAGGAAGTACTTAGGATATTAATTCACTGGTTATGTGGAATTCCCCATTTTGTCTCCCCTGACAGTGAATTACTGAAATGAGTCATAATGTCACATGTCAAGTCTGATTAAACAATGATGACACCTAACACAGCACCCAGACATTGCCTCCTTACTAAAGACCTGGACTACAGCTGGTGGTACTGTGAGGGGACAGTGAAACTGCAGGGTGTGGACTTGTGGGAAGAAATAGGTAGGAGCGCATGTCCTTGAAGAGTGTATTGGGACCCTGGCCCTGGCTGTTTCCAAACTGCTGAGTCAGCAGCTTTGCCTTACCATGTTCTCTCACAATGATGTCTGCCTTGCAACTTGTCCCAAAGTCAGGGACCATGTAACTAGGTATTGAATTCCCTGGAACTATGAGCCATGAGTAGGCCTTTCTTCCCTTTAGGCTGATTGTCTGGAGTGTTTATTTTGTTGGAGGGAAGGAAAGCTGATGAATGCAGACTCCAGGTGTGGCCCTCAGTCTCTGATGCACATTACCATATTCTGTCGGCTTGCCGGCAGGTATATAACTATTATATGAACTATCTTGTATAAATACAAATTAACAAATCCAAAATAAAACTATTTTGTAGTTGAGAAAACCAAGGCTCAGAGAAGGAAGTGATAGGTGCCTTTGAATTCAGCAGGTAAAGAAGTCTCGCTCTTCACCACTACACTATAACTTATGTTTCAGAGAAGAACCAGAAAAGATACTCTATTGCCACATCCCTGGGAAGATAGCCCACCCCAGTAGAACAGATAGGGATGGGATAGGTGTAAGACTGAAGCACTCTCTACTCCATCTTTATTCCTCTGTGGACCAGTGATGCTGGGGAGGGAGTTGGGTGAACAAGCCACTCAGTACTGGGCAAGAAGAGCTGTGATATGGTGAAGATCCATCCAAAGTTTTCAGCATAAAAGAGACATAATAAGAACTTTAGCAAAAGAAGATTACCACCAGTGAATGTGATAGACTGGGAGGGGGAGAGATATAGGGTAGAGAGACAGCCCAAAAGACCACAAGACAGATAGTTAGAACTGGAGGAGTGACTCCAGGGTCAGAGAGGTTGTGGAAGTACATCTAGGACCATGGATACAAAAGTCAAGTTGAAGCTGGGACTGTTGGCTTATGCTTGCAATTCTAGTACTCAAGAGTCAGAGGCAGGAGGACTGCCATGTGTGAGTCAGGGCCCAGCCTAGGCTACTTTGTGGGGTGGTGGGCTGTGAGAGGCCGTTGGGAACCTGGTCGAGCATAGGCCTTGAACTCCATATAATACCCTAATGGGACGGTAGGTGTTTGGCCTTGCTTCTGGTCCCTGGTTCCTTTCACTTATCCACAGCCCCTCCCAAAGAAAGGTTTGTGGCCTTAAGTCACATAGCACAGGTAGAGGGAGTGACTATAGGTCACAGAGCCTCAAGATATCTCCCAAATTAATGAGATACCTAAAGGCCAGAGGTTGTAGCCAATTAAGCATTCCTTCCCAGACCCTCCTACTTGCAAAAGATATTTACCTCAGGTCCTCTCTGAGGACACCGGGTACAGCTTCATCCACTTTCTGCCATGACAATAAACCTTTTAAAACCATGGACTTCCTCTCGTACTTGGCACCTCCCCCCCCCACCCCCCACAATGGAGGACCATGAAGATGGTCTTCAACTACCGAGTTGCCACCTAATCTCCTGCCAGAGGACTTCTTTGCATTCCTGCCACAGAGGCCTGTCAACTCAAGCAAGCTAGGCGAGCCAGCTGTGACCCAGCCAAGTGAGTTGCCATGACCAAGAGTCTCTACCCGGTGGGGCACTTCTGGAGCTTCTCTACCTCGTCCCTCTCGGCTGCAGGACTGTCCAGCCCGTATGCCTCCGTCTCAGTCCTTCTGTGGCCTCCCAGTGGTGCCTGAGTGCCCAAGGGCTTAGACCACCAGTCTCCCGCCAGCCACCTCATCCCAGAGACCCCACAATCCGAGAGCTCTGTCCCCGAGGGACCTCAGACTGGGATCTCCCCATGCCTGGAGTGGAGCTCGGTGGCTTCTCATAGCCCAGCATCCGCCTAGTGTCTGCCCGGTGCCGTGTGGAGTATACTCAGTCAAATTCCTGTGCTTCTGCCCTCTGAGCTATGGTTCCATCTGCCTGAGGGAAGAGATGCAGGATCCACAACTCAGCCCAACAGGTCCCACACCCACTCGAAAACCACAGACCCCACACTACGTGGTGAGCTCCAGATCAGAATGGGCTGCATAGCAAGGTCCTGTTTGAACTTCAAGGTTAGCGTCCAAACTACATGACTGACAGAACGAGGTAGCCTCTTGGGAAGGGGTACAGAGAAGCTTCAAGGACAAGAGAATTTGAGGGGTGGGGAAATATGGACACAGATCATGACATTCTGACAAAATGCTTGAGAACCTTGTCTGGGGACCGAAGTGGGAAGTGAGACTTGGGATTTAAAATCCCTGCGGAGCCTGGCAGGTTAAGATCATAGGCACAAGAAATTTTGAAGGGAGAGCAGGCAGAAGCAAATGAAGAATGATAAAGACAGATGGACAATGAGGAGAGAAAACAGAAGAGACAAGGTCATAGACAAGAGGTGAGCTGAGAGCTGAGTGCCCTGGATGGAACGGAGGGGGGCATTTGGAGAAAGAGGAAAGTAACACACAGAAGGGAAGACGACCCCAGAGGAAAGGCCCTGCATTCGGCCACGGGCACCCAGGAGGAAGCTGCTTCAGTAGAGTAGAGAAGGAAGAGTGGGAAAGAACATTTGGTGAGAAAGTGCAGAGACATGGATGACCTGAAGGTGACAGGAGAGAGATTAAGACCAGCTCACATGGTAGAAGGATCCAGGGAAAGCTTATTTGGGATGAAGGGGCCAATGCTCATAGAACAAGAGGAAGAAATGAACGAGAGACAGAGTATCTGCCCAACTCAGCTGGGCAGAGGGCCACCGAGGGTCCAAGGAGGGATGGACTTTCTAAGGCTTGCTCCAGCCCTTAAAGAAGGGGATGGTGAGGAAGCCTGCAGACGTGGAAGACAGGGGAGGAACGGATAATGACTTATGAAGGAAGGCCGTCTCCAGCAAACAGTGGGAGTGTGGGAACTGGAGAAGCTCTAGGAAGCAAGAGGGTGGCAATAAACATCAGGCACGGGATCAGGGGGCAGAAAGCAAAATGTACGGAGCAGGAGGGTGGGCCAAATGAGACAAATGACACACAGAGACAGCGGATTGGTTGACTTGGCTCTATGACTTTATGCTGCAGTGAGTGGTGGGGCAGAGCATGTATGTATGTATGTGTATATATTTTACATATACATGCATCTATACATGTATGGATTTATTTCATATATATGTACATATACATATGAAACAGAGGTGGGGCCATAAGAAAGACAGCTATTAGAGAAGGGAGGGTGACTAGAAAGTGTGTGTGATGGGTTATGATAGCAATAAGTCACATCAGGTCAAGGTCACTTAAAGGACTGAGAAAATACTGCCCACCATAGTAGTCTCCAAGGTGTCCTGCTCAGAACTTCTTTTAAAGACACCACATTCTGGTCAGATTTTGTAATACTTATCTGTTTTCTAGCATGGAAGAGGCAAACACTGATGCATTACAGGTTGTAGGCTGGTCTGGAGACTTATGAGGCTCCAGAGTGAAACTCTGCCACAAAATGCAAAATGTAATACAACCCTGTCTGGAAACAGCCAATCGACAACCTCTGTTTGTGTTGTGCACCTCTGAATGCATATAATATTTGTTCTAGGCCATAGTGGTCAGTCAGTGACCAAGCTGCTGTGTCTTTACTTCATACACTGGTACTTCTTTACCAGGTAACATTTGTGCAGGGACTTCTCAGTGGCTTGGTTGAGATGTTTCTCTGAAGGGCTCATGGCCTGACTTTGTCCTACCTAGTTCTCCTTTTCCTGGCCTCGTTTCACAGGTGCAGAAACTGCCTGGCCCTTTGAAGGCTCTAAGAAGGGATGGTCTATTTGTTCTACTTTGTACTTCATAGGCATTCCTCAGAGAAGCCCTTGTAGATCTAATTCTGTTCTAGCTTCTGCTTTGGTGAAGTCTTGAATTGACACAGTTGGTATAGCCATTATTAGTGGAGAGGCTGGTGGCTGGAATGTGTATATATTGAGGTAGGGCCTCAGATATGTGAAGCTAATACACTTCTTCTTTTTATTTTTTTGGAAATAATTACAGATTTACAGTAAGCAAAGATAATAAAGTTCCCCGGGTCATTCACCCAGTTTCCTCCAATGGTAACATCTTACACAATTCTATTATGACATTAGAACCAAGGCACTGGCATTGACATAATACTGTTGCCCAGTTTATATGATTTTGTGCAATTAGGTTCTCATGTCTCTGGCCACCTCATAGTTATTGATCACATAAAAGCCACTAAAGTAACAGATTTTTTTTCCAAGCCAGCAACCTCTATAAACTAAAGGCATGGGGAATGCTTAAATAAAGCTTTAGGCATTGAAACATGTGGGCAATGGGAGATGTCTACTTAGGAAAAAGCAAATCATCCATCCATCCATCCATCCATCCATCCATCCATCCATCCATCATCCATCCATCATCCATCCATCCATCATCCATCCATCCATCCATCCATCCATCCATCCATCATCCATCCATCCATCATCCATCCATCATCCATCCATCCATCCATCCATCCATCCATCCATCCGTCCATCATCCATCCATCATCCATCCATCATCCATCCATCATCCATCTATCCATCCACCCATCCATCCATCCATCATCCATCCATCCATCCACCCACCCATCCATCCATGTATCCATGTACCCTTCTATTCATGAATCTGTACATGCATGCACGTAATGCATGCATCCATGAATGCGTGCATCCATGTACAAGTGCAAGCATCCCTCCATGCTACATGCATGCATATATCCATTTATCTATCCACACATCCATTCTTGCTCAGCCCTTTCTGAGTTCTATATTGAATCCATTTTATTGAAACCCTGTTATCAACATGGCAGCAACAGCTCTCACACATCTGTTTGGGTTCAGATGCACTCAGCAACTGGGACACACTGTTGTTTGGTGGTGGGGAAAGAGGTACACAGAGCAGTCCTGGGATCATTTCCACATTGGCAGCATTTCAACTGATAGCAGCCTTCTGTTCAATGGCCAGGATCAGGCCTTTTTATGAGTCATTGTAAAGTGTTAAGTGCATTGACATATACTTCATAAATGCTAAATAATAACAAGTCAGTGAACCCAGAAGTATTGGATTCAGTATTCGAGACATTAAATCCAAGTTATGCTGTTCTAGAAGCCAGGCAAACAAATAAATCAACCCCAAATCAAATAAAGCCACATCCATCCCAGCCAGCAGTGGGTGTTGTCTGGAATGTTCTTTACGGGTGAGTGGCTCTCTCATGAATGGGCACTTGTTAGTATTTTACCTGACAGATCACCCACAACGCCTTGCCTGTAATTTGGAAGAAGAGTTTTATATCCATTCCACAGCAGACAACAGTGACACTATATTCTTAAGGCTCCATTTCTCTTTATTTGATGCCAGAAAATCATATCTGCTGAAGCCCTGGAGAAGAGCAACTGTCACCCCACTGAGCAATTAGACGGATCTTGGTGGGGAGTCTCTGTAGGCAGCACTGGGAGACAGTGTTTGTATTTCAAAGCTAGGATTTAGTTTTCGTCTAAGATGTGAGTCTCTTTAGGGGTCCTTGTGATTCCTTGAGGCACGCAACGTGGAAAGCTTGCAATGCTACATAATCCTGCATTGGCAGACGAAATGGACTGTGGTATGGCCTGAGTGGTTTTCCGATTCTCTCTCTAGAGTTTTAACTGTGGCCTGTTGCAGTCCGATTTTGAGATCTATAGACACCACTTCTTTTCTCTAGGAACCCATGTTGGATCTACAAACACACCCACTGTACCTGAGCACACATCCTCTTAGGCATATGACAGTGATGGTCCCTTTGGGGACCAAGCCAACTTGGTGTGAGCAAAGGCTGACCTCAGAGCAGATCATAAGATAGAAGATGTCAGAAAGCAGTGTACGCCAACATGATCACATTTGGAATACCAGATGGGAAGAGGAACCATTCCACAATAGTCATTTCTAAAAGAAGTTTAATCTTATTCATTAAATGAAAAGCAGGCAAGGGGAAGAAAGCTGGAGAGGCACTCTTAATACTCAGGCCTAGCAGAGGAAGAAACATTGTTTGGAAGATAACACTCAAAGGGATGTGCAGGGCCCAGGATCACAGGGCAGAACCTCTGTCAGATGTTAAACTTGCTAATTCTATTTCTGGAAATGCTAAGGTGAGTCTGGCTCATCACGGCTGCATGGTGCATACCTAGATCATGTGTCTCACAGGTCTGGGTGCCAACACAACAACATGCTAGTGGTTCCTTCATATACTATGGACTGCCTCAACCACCTGGCAGTATGCCAGATGGCAGACTTCCTTAACCTCCCAGATCCCAACTTGAGGGACATAGGGCAAGGGCTGGGGAATGATGTTTATATGCCCTCCAGTGATGGAGGGCATAGGGTGGGGCTGTCCATCACACTTTGGAAATCATTGCTTTCTTTTTCAGTTCTTGCAAGGGTGAAACACATCAAAGCTCAAGAAAATACGTTTAAAATAGTTCCCTCCGACACTTATGTTTTGCAGGCATAAGAATTGAGAGGTCAGGTACTTGTCACAGTGTCACCCAGCCAACGACAAACAGAAAGTCAGGATTCCGAAGTTACAGCTAATCATAGGGTCCTCTGCACTCACCATACTATTCCATTGGGTGGATTTCTTGTCCTTCACGCCTGGTATGTCCATTAACATAAGTAGAAACTAGGGCATATTTGCATTATATTCTACATATAATTATAATAGCTAAAATGAAATTATAACCATGCGATCACTTTTATATTCCTTGGAACAGCTAGTAAGATTTTTCACATTGCCAAGATGAGTATTAGGAAAAATGAATTCTGAGAGTAGCTGCACTTACCTTAAGATAGGCCCCAAAGATGATAGCGGGGACTTAGAGCCATTCTCTGCCCCAGCACAATGACTGAGTCACCAAACTAGTGTCTACAATAAAGCAAAAAGGAAGCGTTTCAGTAAAATAAGGTCATTAAAAACAACAACAACACATGCTGACCACACTGCTGTAAAGCTAGTTTAAAGAGTTGGAAGGCCACTCATCATTAAGTCAATAACTCGATTTATATTGGGTGGCCATTGTTCACTTAAAACAGCTCTGCTTCTTTATATATTCCAGATGTATCTTAAAATTTAAAAAATTACATTTAATTAAGTGTATGTGCATGTGTGTGTGTGTACACAAGCGTGCATGGGGCATATGTAGAAGTCAGAGGATAACCTTTCTGGAGTTGGTCCCTTCTTCTCATTGTGTTGACCCTGGGACTGAACTCTGTTCATCAGATTGGCAGCAAGTATCTTGACCTGCTAAGCCCTCTCTGTAGCCCCAAGGTGTTTCTTTACTATGACTCTGTGAAGACTAATTCCTGGATATGATTCTGAATTGGGAGAAAGACTCCTTTCATATGAGACTCTGAAAAACGTTTGACACAATTGTGCCTTGATTATTCTCATTAGATAAAACCCAGAAAATCAAAGAGCCACTACATCAAATGAATGAGGAGCCAGAAAAAGCATGGGGGAACCTGGTAATAACTAACAGGACTACATTTATGGTGGAAAGGCCCATTCATTTATTTGAGGCACGATTACATCTTTCTATGCACCAGGTAGTTAGTTAGTCTGCTTTGTTAGATGTTAAGTTTTCTGACATGAGGCAGATTGATAGGAAAGATGGTACATTTCCATCTTGAGTCATTTGTCAAAGGGCCAAGGTCTAATGACCTTACATGTTGTGGAGACTCCTTTGGGCATCAGGAAGCTAGAGTCCAGTTCTGGGCAACCCAAAACTCTAGGTGGGGTCTCAGCATGAACATAGTTGAGATGTAGGGACAAACAATCATGGGAGCTGTCTGTACATTGTAGGTTCTTTTGCAGCACCCCTGACCTCTCCCTGCTCGATGCCAGGGCCATCTCTACACTCAGTAGCGCCAGCCCAGCTTGTCTCCAGATGTTGTCAAGTGCAGTCCAGAGTGAAACTGTTCCTGGGTGGAAAACACTGGATCATAGTGATGAGAATGAGTTTTAGCATCTCTCGGAGACATCACGCATGGGTTCCCCACGTACTGTCACATTTAGAGTTGACCTTCAAATTAGACAGTACTTCTGTTACACATACGGGACACCTAGATGCAGAGACACTAAGACCACTGTGTAAGATGACCTAATTATCAAGAGGAGATTAGAACTTGGGGCTATTTGACAGCACCTTTTGCTTTTGCTATGGATAAATAAATAAATTTACTAATTTAAAAAATTTATGTGTATCCGTGTTTTGCCTGCATGTATGTTCGTGCATCACTTGTATGCAGTGCCTCTGGAGGCCAGAAGAGGGCTTTGGAAATCTTAGGACTAGAGTTATAGCTGGTTGTGTGCCTCCTTTTGAGAGTGCTGTGAACCAAACTGGGGTCCTCTGGTAGCAGTCAGTACTCTCAGCTGCAGAGCTCAGAGGTATCTCTCTAGCCCTCTTGCTATGAAATGTTTTAAACATTCAAGAAAAAAAAAAGCACAGGAAAAAAAAACACTCAAGTACCTAGTTCTTCAACAGAATGAATGATAATATTTATGCATATTTTGCTTTATATTGTCTGGAAAACCTTCCTTGATCTTGTTTGGCACACTTTCTTGTCTAAGTGACCATTTTTACTGGAGCCAGTGCCATATTCTTATAAAGTATAAGAGACTTTATACTTTGCTTACTTGTATGTACACTCAGAAATACTTGATATTCTAAAAACATGCACAAAAAGTAATACTCTTTTTAAACTGTTGTCTTTTGTCTTTACGCAGCATTAATTTGTTTGTTTATTTTTTTATGAGATAGGGTCTGACTGTGTAACTCAGGCTGGCCTTGAACTCAACAATCCTCTTGTTTCAGCCTCCTGAATGCTGAACTCACAAATGTGTCCCCTTTTGGTGGACACATGGGCTACCTTTCATTCTTTATTATTTACAAGGTGCACCTCTGGGAATACGGCTGCGTGTGTGTGTGCACATGTGGGAACATTTAGGAAATACAGGTGGCTGCAGGCGGGGTTTCTGGGTGACAGGGTGAGCAGCATATCTTTAAAGTTATTAGATATTGTCAAATTGCTCTCCAAGATAATGGTGCTGAATTACACTCCTTCCAATACACAGCAAGATTGTCTCTTGCCATCCTCGCCAACCATCCGTATTTTCAAACTTTATAATGTTTTCCTGTCTGGTTGGGGTGAAATAGCATATAATTATGGTTTCAAACACTCATGTTCGTAACCACTTCATACTGTCTTGCTTCTTGGAGTCTCATTCACGCAAACATGGAGAACATGCCTTTGCCTGTTTCTTGAAGTCGTCATGAACGTGTGAATGCGTTTTGTGTATATGAAGCACCATTTCTGAACACTGCCGGTGTTGGTGGCGGAAACATGTACTTGCTCTAGAGGATGCAAGGTGACAGCACGGATCAAATTTCAAATTCATACATATTTGCTTTGGACTTATAATTTCAAAAATCACAAAAATCATTACATAAATAGTGCAAAGAATCTCATGTCCAGAGTGTCTAAATGACAACATCTTATCACATCTATATTAGAGAGAGAGGGAAAACTCTGTCCTACTCTTTCACATCGACCTCTCTGTGTTTCTCTGTGGACATATACATGTACACGCACATTGTTTTTCAAAGATTTTTATCCCTGAAAAAACTGAAAGCAAAGTCATTGTTATATAACAATAGAAAAATCTATAAAACAAGGAAATTAACATCAATACAATACTGCAGCCTATATGTCTTATTCACAGTTTATCCACTATCATATCATGCCATATCATACCATATATCATGTATATATCATGTCATACCACGTCATCTCTCATATCATGTCATGATATATATCATGTCAGGTCATATCACGTTATATCATGTCATATATCATGTCATATCATGTCAGGTCAGGTCATATCATGTCATGATATATCATATATCATGTCATGTCATATCATATACCATATCATGTCATCCCATATCATATCATGCCATATCATGTCATATCATACATCATGCCCTGTCATATCATCATGTCATATCAGGATTTTCACACTATAAGAAACAGTTTGCCTTTTCCAGATCTAAGAGGTCACTGCATTTAGTTACCTTGTCTTCACTTTCTCTCTCAAAAATTTTATTTATATATGTTTATAGGTGTCACAGAAGCCTGAAGAAGGATAATCCCCTGGAGTTGGGGATACAGGAGGTTGAACTGTGTGACATGGGTGCTGAGAACTGAATTCAAGTCTTTTGAGAGAACAACAGCTACTCTAACCATTGAGCCATCTCTCCAGGCCCAGTCCCATTTAACATGGACGAATCCTTAAGTCTTCAGGAAATTCATACTTTTGAAGACTATAGTGCATTGCTTGCTTTGTAGACACTCCCTCAGTTTTGTCTTGTTTAGATCCTCATGATTGGATTCAAGGTTGGGTTTTGTTTTGTAAAAGTATCAGAGATATGATATGTCACTGTAGATACATTATGTGTCCTGTGATTGTTAAAGTGATTTTTTTTTAAAATTCATTATAGTAGTGTCTTCTGGGCTTCTATTTTCACTTTGTAATTAGAAAGTATCTGTCAGGAAGCTATCATGAGACTGGAATATGCTACTGATATCAGCGTGGACTCATGGATTTATAGCTTATATCCATCATTATGTACTTAAATGTTCAATTTGTTCATGCTTAGTCATCCTTGGAGTTGGCACTTGTGTCTTTTGACCTATTTCCATTTTGACTGACCACCTTTCTGACACTGCGAGACCTCCCAGGTACATGACGTGTCTCCCCACTCGGTCCTGGGATTGTCCATTCTCCAAGTGTTCTTGATCCCTTTGAGTGGAAAGTGGCACGTAGGAATCCAGATCTGGGTACATTTCCTGTTCTTGGTACACAATTTAAACCTAACCGTATTGGGTTTGATGTCAATATCTCACTCAACAGGTGCCTTGGCTACTGACTTAATATGAAGTTATTAACCATAGCATTATATGGAATAGCAAAAGATTGGGCGTAGCCTGCTAATCTGTCGATAGGGGTCTGGCTAGATAAATTATTTAAATCCACATGCTAAGGCACGGATTATCCACAAAAGGTTAAAGAATAATGTAAAAATTGGCATTAATTTAAAAAACCAAAATATACGACTGTGAGCTGGAGAGGCAACTCAGAGGGTAAAGGGCATGCAGTACAAATTGAAGACTTGAGTTGCTCTCTCCAGCATCTATGTAAAAGAATGTGTATGTGCATTTGTCACCCTGGGACTGGGGGTGGGGACAGGTGAAGCTCAGGGGCTTGCTGACCCTTGTCATTTTGTCTTGCCAAAATGGTCAGCTCCAGTGTCAACTCTAGAACAACACCCCAAGATTGTTTGCTATAATAGACTTAAACAAGTCTTCTTGTTATATTATGTGCATGGGTGCTTTGGCTTCATGTGTGTCTATGTACCATGTATGTGTCTGGTACCTATGGAGGGCAGTGGATCCTCTGAAACTGGAGTTTCGGATGGCTGTAAGCTTCCATGTGGGTGCTGGGAACCAAACCTAGGTCATCTGGAAGAGCAGCCAGTGTTCTTAAGCACTGAGCCATCTCTCCAGCCTAACTGTGGTCGATTTTAAACTGGCACAAGTTCCTGTAGCTCTTCTTATCAAGCAGGTAGGGTTGTTTTCCCACGGGATGGTACAATATGAGACCAGAGCCTTTGTTACGAGGGGTCTCGCAGCCCCTGCATCCTCTCTCATAGAAGGCTGCTGCCCTGAAGGGAGGCCTGGAGTAGCTTGTGGGAGGATGAATGACCGTATGGGGCTGATCTGAGCAGTCCTAGTGGGACCCTCATATAGTAACCTATCGGTCAGCGGCCAGACATGCATGCAAGATCCAGCCCAAAGCGAGCCACCAGCAGACCACATATATCAACCACGTTGTTCCAGAACAGAAGAGATGGTCTAACTCCTCAGGTGCCCCAGCCAACCTTCAGCCAGTGACCTAACCAATAAAGACTTCTTGTATCAAGCCAGTAAGTTTTGTAATTCTTCATTACATAGCAAAAGACTATTGGTTATGAACTCAAAGTTGCCTAGCTTCAATAAGTCCAAAATTGCAGTGTATTAGGAAAGATGGGGTGATTGACTTCTTCAAAGAATTTCTTTTCCACATATTGCTTGGTCTTTGTCCTTTCATTCCTAGAAACACCCTTGCCTCTGCCTCTGTAAGGCAAAGAAAATCTGTCTTTCAGAGCCTCAGAACAACACTGTAGCAACAGCAAGAGTGATTGGGGTCAGCTGTGGCTGTGTATGACACACACACATACACATGCACACATATAGATACACACATACATACATATACACACATACACAGATATACATGTACATGTATACACATACATATACACATACATACACATACATAAACACACATACACATACACACATACATATATATACATATACATACACAAACACACATGCACATGTACATATACACACATACACATATAGACATACATACACACACACACACACACATACACACACACACACACACACGAAAGCAGAACAGTGGAAGGAGGAGGAGGAAGGGAACAGTGGGAAGAGGACCAAGTGCAATGGGGGATGAACATGATCAAAATATATACATGAATGAAAATGTCATAAAGGAACCCATCACATGTAATTACTATACGCTCATAAAAGACATGTTAAAAAAGAACTTTGGTGGACAAAGTGAACCTTGGGTAGTAGCTGGCTCTTCTTTGCAAAGGACTGAATTCTTTGCCTGGTAGTTTTTAGGGGAGAAGTTGTAGGTGGTACATATTTTCCTACCACGTAAATAAGCGGGAAGGCAGAGCTGAGTGCCAAGCACCACATGTATGGTCGGGAGGGGGAAGGGCGTGCACTCCCACAGTTACTCAGCTAGAACTGCTGGGGACCAGGCCCACGGGAGACTGACATTTAGACAAAGTCACTCTCAGCCACCAGCACAGCAACCATGCAGGGCAGGGCTCTGAATGGCTCTGGCATCTGTTTTGTCCAGCCTCATGCCCACATACTGGGACCGCTTGTTTACACCCAATAGCAATTAGCACCGTGGTAAAGGCCTTGTGCTCTGTGCTAATTCAGACGAACAAGCGTGTCTGACTCTGCTAGTCACAGAGCACGCCGGGCACACCTGCCCTCTCATCGGGCCTTTGTTTTAAAATGAGGGGCTGGTGCAACCCAAAAGGTTCCATTCTCTCCTTGCTGGAGGATAACCATGGAGACCCAGGGGAGGCTACGGCTGTGGCCTGCTTTTTGGCCCTGAATATAAGCTTTCTGCCATGGAAGGACAGTGAACAGCTGGGAGCCAAAGCGGCTATTCACAGCTAGCCAAAGCTAACAGGGTGGGCCCAGGGAACACCCATGGGCATGCAGATGCCTGGCTGACAGCAATGCCCACCGCTGGAGACTGTTCTGAAACCATCATGCACACAGGTGGGAAACAAAGACCCAGGCTAACCTCACTTTTGGGATTGAAAGTTCGTTGGTTATTTTTGCGAAGCCTTCTCGGCTGAGCAGCTGTCTGCTTTGGACTCTACAGAAACACCCCGTCTAGATTCCAATCATCTACTTGTTGGGCTTTAGCTTTGTTTTAAAGTCAGGATCATTACGATATTTATAGTAAAAACTTTTCACTTAAAAACTATGGTAGAGGGAGTTTTGACAAACACAGACAGGCGTCCGTTACCGAGTCAAGGAATAGAGTCTACTGTTGGTTCCTTCTTGTAGGACTTGGGGGATGGCTCAGTGGGTATAGGCGTGTTCAGATGACACAGCCAACCTGAAATCTTGTATCAAGGGAGGCCAAGCCGGGGATTCACTGCAGGTACCTGGAAGCAGGAATGACGTGGAGACCACGGAGGAGTGAAGCAGCCTACTGGCTCATCCTCTCTCTGGCTTGACCCAGCTGCTTCTCTTCTAGAGCTCAGGCCCAGCTGCCTAGGAGTGGTACCACCTGGGTTGGCTGCCCCCTCCCCTTATCAATTAGCAATTAAGAAATTAGCAAGCAGCCTGGCTTGTAGGTCAGGGTCCCAAATCAGAATCCCACCTACGCTGCTGACCAACTCCGGGATTCTTACACATTGCTAACCCCCTTGGCCTCAGTTTCCTCATCTTTAAAATGGGAAAGAAGCCAGGCAGTGGTGGTGCACGCCTTTAATCCCAGCACTTGGGAGGCATAGGCAGGTGGATTTCTGAGTTCGAGGCCAGCCTGGTCTACAGAGTGAGTTCCAGGACAGCCAGGGCTACACAGAGAAACCGTCTCAATAAATAAATAAATAAATAAATAAATAAATAAATAAATAAATAAAATAAGATAAAATAAAATGGGACAGTAGGAATATAGCTTTCAATTGAAGACAGGTTAGGAGGGCTGTGAGATGTTTTTAATCGGTTTGAGGAGTCACAGTCTTGAGGCTTGCTACTCCAAAGCACAGCTGTTCATAGAACAATACTCTGTATTTGTTCAACAGATACATATGGCATTTTATTTTCCGATGCAAGCACTCTGCCAGTGAGCCTTGGCTTACCACTAAATGATTCCTACCACTATTTATTGAGCACCTAACTTGTGCTTCACTACCGCTAGAGTCTGAGAACACAAAACAAAACACCCCTTTGGGTTGAGGAGATTGCTCAATGACCAAAAAACACTTTCCATGCAAGTGTGTGGACTTGAGTGTGGAACCTCAGAACCAAAGTATAGTAGCCCATGTCTGTGACTCAGGGCCGGTGGGGCAGAGACAGGATGCTACTGGGGAGTTCTCTTTCCAGCTACTCTAGCCAACTGGGGAGCTCCAGATTCAGTGAGAGATCCTGTCTTGGTCTTGGAAAAATAAAAGGTGGAAAGCAATAGAGGAAAACACATGGACAAGCATGTGTGCATCTATATACTTGTAAACAACACATGTACACACACACACACACACACACACACACAGGAAATATTAGTATTTATCAGTATATTATTTGAGTGATGAGTCAATAGCAACACTGAATATTGGTGCTCCCTGCCCTGGATGGAGACGAGCTACAATTCCTGCTCTATAGCTGTCTGTCCCTAGACAGGCTAAACTGACGAGGGCATTTGAACCCTCAACTGGTAATATTTTGGGGGTTCCCATGCCATGAGGAGGAATTGCAGAAAGCAATATGATTTCTAGCCCCCGAAGTCCCATAGATGTAAGGGCTGTGGACCATTTGAAGAATATTTATTAAAACATGAAGGATATGAATGGTCCATAAACCTACTATCTAAATTGTCCCTGCTGGATATGAAATAAAAGTATTTTACCATGTGGTTAGAAAATTCAACTTAAAAACAGGAAGCTGTAAAACAGAAGTAAATTCTCACTGTTCTCAGTGGGCTATTTTGCAGGCATGTGTCTGAAGTCTTTTGAAGGCATATTTGGGCACTCCTGTATGTAGAATGTGGGATTAAACCAAAGAATATTTGTATTTATGGGGTAGGGCTTTAAGTCAAGGATAGAATAGTGTCTGGTACATATGAGGATCAGGGTTTGAGTCTAAAAATTTCAAATAAAGAGAACATGTGTATTCAAACATAGCTCTCACCGGAGTCATTAGAGACTCCAAAGAAGAGAGTAACAGCAACACCTCCAGCCAGGAATCCATCTTCTACATCTTCTACGTTAGTTTGCCAACTCAGGGTGATGGCTGACACGTCCTTTCACATTTCTTCTTCCTGGGATATTCATCTTGGTTGGTTTGCACACAGCCCAGAGTATCAGTCTTCCCCTCCATGGACTCTGCTCTTCACAATCATCCTAGAAATGGCGCCTACTTCAGGAGCCCGAGTTGACCTGCCTTCTCACCTGTAAGTCCCCTCACGTTGTTCGAAAGTCTTTGATTTCTGTGATGCTTGTTTATTTTGTCCCCAGGTGTTTCCCATAGCCATTAGGAATGGTGTCTATCCTAACTGCTGTCTTACTCTATTGGTATTTAATTCACGATCAGTTCTGATGGTTACCTCCTGTTCTGTCTATTCACGGATCCTGTCTTGATTCCACTCATCTGTCTATTTTTTTTTTTATTTAGCAGCACCAAATTGCTTTAATTATTGTTGCTTCTTAATATGTTTTGATAATCTGAAAGGGATAATTTACTCCATTACTCTTGTCTACCCCCTCCCTGAGATTTCCTAGGCATTATATATTTATATCACAATAATTGCCAGTATCGCTTCCCTAATTTTCTCTCCTCAAAGAAACCGGCTCTAATGGAAATTCTGTAAGCATGACGTTTGCTCTCTATTTTTGATAGTGACCCTTTGTGGGTTTAAGTAATTTCCTTATATCTTAGACGCTATGAATTTTTGTAATGAATAAAAATTTATTTTTAATTGATTGATCTTTCCCTATTGCACATGCAGTCCTCATGTCATCTCCTGATATCAAAGCTGCTACCCCCCCTTCTCAGGTAGAAACATTTTACACTGCGGAGATGTCATTCTGTCAGCTAACATGAATTTTGTATTTCAGATGGCACTGAGTTCAACTTGCTGCTTTTGCTTGCATGGCCCACAGCTCTTCATGTGGGTTCATGTCTGAAGTTGGTTTCTGACTTTCTTGTAGGTCTTAGGAGATTTGAGGATCCCCCAGCCTCATAAATTGAGCTGGGTATTTTTCCTTTTCTAGTCTCTAGTAGAGATGTGATATCATGCCTATCTATTTTTCTAGTTATTTAAAAAAAAATAGAAATTTTCTACTTTTTTATAAAACCAACCAATTTTCCACCATATTGATCTGTACTGGTTTTGGACTATAGGTTGGATAGCTGCCATTTTAGAAATGATTCTTGTTATTAAAAATTATACATATCAATTTAGTTTTCACTATACAGACTTGTGCTACCATGCCTGGCTAAGTTTTCATAATGAAACTAAATATTATAGGATTTCCACCATGCTCCTGAGGATATGGGTGGACCTGAGGATATGGGTGTACCTTTTGAAAACCTTCTGAATTCAGATTGGCCTAGAAACTGAACATTTTAACTCTAAAATGTAAAGATGTCTTAAAATGTAAGAAATTAAATGAATTAGCGTATATTGTTTACTGCCCTTGGTTATTTGAATTCCTTTTCAGTTCCATTTTAGTACTTTTAGGGGTATTAATATCCAGTTTATAAATAGCTAAAAAGAAACTCATTTTTTTTCTCTTAGCCTTAAAAAAAAGTTTAGGTGGGTATACGTTGACAGTTAACTTTCTTTTTCAAGTATTTTTTTTTTTTGTCTTCTGATCTCTTGTCTCTCCTTTGCTACTGATAAGTCTGCAGTTCATCTAATCTTCATTTAGCTCTTTATTTCTTTCTGTGTGTGCATATGTGTGTGCCAGTGTCCCAGTCTGGAGAGGCCAAGAAGGACCTCAGGTGTCCTGCTCGTTTCATCCTCTGTCACATGCCCTGGAGACAGGGTCTCTCCCTGAACCTGGAGCTAGACCGGCAGCCAGCGAGCATCAGAGTCTCTGCCCTGCTATGCTATGAGTTACAGGTATGTGGATAGCCAAGTCTGGGTGATGTGGATTAGAACTCAGGTCCTCGTGTTTCTGCAGCAAGCACTCTAAACCACTGAGCCAGTCTCCAGTCTTCTTGTTTTGCTTCACTTTTTTTTTTTTTTTAGCAGTTTTGTTGTTATGTGTTTGCCATGGAATTATTCTTATTTCATTTTCTTTGTATCTAGCATGTTTTATTTAACACTTTTCATACTTTTTCCCTGACACTCTTACCAGACATATGCCATTACCATACAATATAGATAAACTATATGTGTATGTGTGTGTGTGTGTGTGTGTGTATTGAATGTATCAAGTGTAGAGCTCATTTGATACAAATTTTATTTTTTCATCTTTAAGATTTCTAACAGGTATCTTTGGATAGGTACAGATAGTCAACTGTTTTTACTTTACTGACAGTTATTCCCAGATAATAGTTTCATTTCGGTTTCTAGAATATTCATGCTTAGCCAGGCATGGTAGCACAAGACTGCAATGCTAGAGTTCTTGAGGATGAAGTTGAAGGACTGAGAATTCAAGGCCTGCCTGGACCACAAAGGAAGATGCTATTTCAAAACAAATAGAAATAACTCCCTAAGACAAAACCTACAGTAGTGTCCTTGTTCGTTTTTGATGTTTACATCTAACATCCTTGCTAACGGGCGAGCATCTTTACCTCACACCTTCAGATTGGTTCAGAGTAGTCACATGATCGTATTCCTGCCCGGATGCTTCAATGGTGGCTGGCATCTGCTGTTTTCCTTTGCGTTAGATTTCTTTCTTTCTTTCTTTCTTTCTGTCTTTCTTTCTTTCTTTCTTTCTTTCTTTCTCTCTCTCTCTCTCTCTCTCTCTCTCTCTCTCTCTCTCTTTCTTTCTTTCTTTCTTTTTTTCTTGCCTCGAGTTTATTTGTAAAAACAGCATAGGACACTGGTCATCTGCAAATAGTGTGTGGGTAGGTGTGTCACGGCAGTCCATCTGTCTTCATGTTGGCAGGAGCCTTTTCTATGGGGCCTTCACAGGGGCCTGGGCACCTTTGGGAGCCTGGGCTGGAGCTGCAGCCTGGGCCTTAGCTGGAGCTTTGGTCCCTGTCTTGATTTGAACCTTGGGCTTTGGTTGGCAGAGCCTGCGGCCCTTGGCCATGTAGCTTCCAATCTGCTTCCCAAGCTTGGGGTGAGCGATGAAAGCCAGGCAGCTGGGGCCCTTTGGCATCTTGGGCTTGATGGCCTGAGGCTTCACAAGGGCCTTGATGGCCTCTGCGCGTGCACTCACTGCCTTTGCATTGTTGGCCTGCATCTTCTTCAGGCCTTTCTTGTTGTGCTTCTTGGCAAAGCGCATGTTCCTCAAGAACTTGGGGTCAACCCCTTTAAGAGACTCGTATCTTTGTGACCAGGGTTTCTTGATGCCATTTCTGTGCCATTTGCGGGACTGGTTGTGTGTGGTGTGGTTCTTGGACTTGGCCATGTCTGCACGGTAACCCGCGGCTTCCGCCTGCCTTAGATTTCTAACACCTAATTTGGAATCCTGGTCTGAAGGTTAATGAGGAATCTGAGGTTTTTGGTTTCTCTGTCATTTCAAGGTCTGATGAACCACAGGGCAGAAGCTAGACATTACAACAGTCAGGGACTCTTTCCCCACCACAATGCTCGGGGACATCACAGGTCTAGCCACCAGGGCTCTATGTATTCTTCAAGAGCCACATCTGTCCCCAATGTCCCGATAGCCATTAAGCCTGTCTCTGTAGGTAGGACTTTCCTTTCATTCCCCAATGTTTTATTCTGTTCCGAGTTCACGATTCAAGCACAGAGTCTAGTAACTTTTTCGTTAGACAAGTTGAGTCTTTGGTGTCTCAGAGATGCTCGGTTCCGGGCGGCCACTGCAGACTTCCGGGTGTCCAGTCCGTGAGGCCGGTGGCTTTTGTCTCTGCCATTACCCTGTATTTCTGTTCAATGGGGGCCTTCCTAGACTATCTACATATTAAACACTTCCTCCTGACATCTGATACACTGAAGCAGTAGTGGCTTGAGAGAAGGCGCGAGTTTATCACGTTACTTCCTACTTCCGGCTACGATTTAACACTACTTTTGGGATATTTTCTCACAGTCCCATGCTCTCTGAGGTTCTGAAATTTGAAGAAACCTTGTTACATTTCTGCAGCCCTTGTTTACTTTTTTATTTTTTTCAAAACCAGAAAAGACTTTCAAAGTATCACAATGAAATAATTTTAAGGCAAACAGCAAGTTTCCCCTGAATATAGAACATCTTTGTTGACTGGAGGCAGATACATTGTGCGGATGTCATAAACAGCTCCATCAGATGGAAGATAAATCCACGCTCTCTCTGAAACCTGGAAGTTCTCAGTACCAGGGGCAGCCGTTTCCCTGTGTATTTTCTTTGTGAGAGCCTCACAGGCCTGCCTTGCTTCAAACATGCAATCTTCCAGCCACACCCTCCTCTGTGTTGGGGTTACAGGTAAACACCACGGCATCCGTCTCTCTACCATTTTCTGTTTTACCTTCTAAGGTTTAGGATGAATTTCTGTTGATGCCAAACAGATTGCTAACATACAAAGCCCCAAGTCTCTTGGAGGAGGGATTCCATAGCAACTGAGAGATAGGTTAAATCACATAACCTATTTTCTTTTTGTATCCTGAATTGCTTTCATAAGATATATGGATAAATTCTTTAATTTGAGTGCTAGCTTATGCATTATACTTTCTGATTTTTCTCAAAAGGGCTCGCCGAGGGCTTGACAAATGCTAAGTTGATTTACAAAACGCACTTGGCACAATTGTAGCATTTTCATCAAGACGAATTTCAAGGCCAGCAAACGGCAGGTTGACGCTCTTGTTTTCTACCTAATGGAAATATTTAATTTCCAGAATGAACCAGCAGTCACCCTGGCTTTGCTTAATTCCAGCCTTCCCCTATAACAAACCATTCTCAAGGCCAGCACAGTGGCTTCTGAGTCCCAGAGCAAGGCTGGACACTGCGGCTTTTAGCTTGAGGTGCTAACCGATTTGTTTTTCTTTACTGGGCACAGGGACTCTTTATTAAAACCCAGAAGCATCAAAGTGCTTCCCTCCATCACTTACAGAGGAGAATAACTCCCCAAATTGTAGAAAGAATTAAATTTTTATGACATTGTAGTGAAAGTGTTTCTGTCTGTAGGTCACCAACACGCCCAATAGAAGCTGGGAGAGCAGTCGCTGGCAATTTCCAGATTCAATTCTTCTTTGAATTAATCTGCCTTGCTGATGGTGGAGAAAGAGACGCACCTTTTAATATTTGTGTCCCAAAGAAGACATTTCTGGACTCCTAATTCTTTTCTATTAAATTGGAAAATGGTCAGTGTTTTAGTTTCGTTTCTTGATGTTATGATAAAGCATGCTGGCAAAAAGCAGCTTAGAGGAGGAAGCAAAGACATGGTAATCTAGCAAAGACATGGATGCCAGGTCCTCAAAGTAGCTAATTACATCTGCCATGAGGAACAAAGAGAAATAAGTGTTTGCAGGCAAGCTTGCTTGTTTTTTTTTTTTTTTTTTTTGTCTCTTCTTTGTACATTGGTCAGGGCCCTTTTGATAGGAAATGGGACCGCCCATAGTGGGCTGGCTGGGTTTTTCCACATCTATTTAACCTTGAGGTGTTTCCTCTCAGACATGCCCACAGGCTAACCTGATCTAGGCAATTCTTTTATTACTCTCCAGGTGATTGTCAGTTGTGTCAAGTTGACAATGAAAACTAAGCATCACGGTCATCAAAAAAAACCAAAGAAGTTATTAAGCTGAATCATCAGAAAAATATGGATCTTCATAGTCTCACTAAAAATGAGACTTTTTTTTTTTTTGGAGTGGTGATGCTGAGACTGTCCTGCTGGACCACTTTATCGCATCAGTGAGAAGAGCTGTACTTGCTCGATACAGTCTCCTCCTACCCTTCTCCTAGGTTGGGGGAAGCCCATGCTTCCTAGTTTAATAGAAAACAACATCCTTTGCACTCCAAGCCCTGCCCTGACTGTGCATCTCAACTGGAATCCTTACAGTTAAGTTGGCAGGTGTCTTATCTCCTAGTTCCTTCCTCCAACTGTAGATTTACTTCATCTTGTATGATTTTTAAGCTTAAAAAGACTCCAATGACCCAGACAAATATTGATTGATCCTTCCTTCCTTCCTTCCTTTTTTTAAAATTTTTTCTTTCTTTCCCTTCCCCTTCCTTTCTATTTTTACTTCAATGGAGTTTTAGGAAACCAAGGACCAGATTTTTGTTACCAAACACCCAAAAGATTATGTGTGTCTCTCTGTGTGCGCACACCATAATAAACCCATCATGTCTGTTACTTCATCAGGAGTCAGTAGCATACAATGTATTTTTATGGATCAGGGGTGTAAAGTGATCATCTATATTATAGCTCTAATGGAAAAAAAAAAGGTTTTTCATGTTGAGAAAATGATTTTAAGTGAGTAAACTCTGAATTTTATAAAGTTTTCAGGTAATGAGGAACCCAGCTGGCCCCTCTGCTGGCTGGCTATGGGGTCAGTCACTCCTTTGTTGTGATAGCTCGTTGTGCCAACGTGACATGCTCTAGAATGACCTGTGAACAGAGTGTCAGTGAAAGATGATTGTCTAGGTCATGCTGGCCTGTGAGCAGGTCTGTAGGGATTGTCTTGGTTAAGTTAACTGTGGCGGAAAGACTCAGCCTAAAAGTGGATGGCTCCACTCCCTGGGTTCGAGTCCTGGTTTGTGTAAGAGTGGAAAGAGTGAGTTGGGCAGAAAGCATACATGGTTCCCTTTTGTCTCTGCTCATGACTGTGGATGTGACTAGTTGCTTCAAGTTCCTCTTAACTTTCCTACAGCAACAGACCATGATTTGGAATTGCCAACCAAATGGATCCCTTCTCTCCTAAATTGCTTCCGTCAGGATATTTTGTCATAGTGAAAGAAATGAAACTAGAACAGTTTTAATAAAAGCAACCACATCTTTCTGTCCAGGTGGGTTTTGGATCATCTTAGGAAGGGCATGGTTCCTTTAACTTAAACGTATGGCAGATACTGGCAGCCATCTCTCCAGTAGAACAGGCTCCAGCCAGCAAGACCCATGGCTACACATTGAAGGAGGTTGAGGGAAATACTGGCCTTGTTCTTCTAAGAGTGAACTTCAGAAGCTGAGCCAAAGAGGTGACCATGAGCTCCAGCAAAGTGAGTGTTCCAGATGCACCTGTAATCTATTGAAAGCAACTGCGCATGCTAGAAGGATGAAGGCAAAGATGCAGCCCAGTGAAAAGAACAGGAGATATTTCTCAGCTGTCTTAGGGTTTTACTGCTGTGAACAGACACCGGCTATGGCAAGTCTTATAAAGGACAACATTTCATTGGGGCTGGCTTACAGCTTCAGAGGTTCAGTTCAGTATCATCAAAGCAGGAACATGGCAGCATCCAGGCAGGCATGGTGCAGGAGGAGCTGAGAGTTCTACATCTTCATCTGAAGGCTGTTCGCAGAAGACTGGCTTCCAAGAAGCTCAAACTAGGGTATTAAAGCCCACTCCTACAGTGACAAACCTACTCCAACAAGGCCACACCTCCAAGCAATGCCACTCGCTGGGCCAAGCATATACAAACCATCACTCTATCCATCCATCCATCCATCCATCCATCCATCCATCCATCCAACCATAGATAAACTCATGTATAAATTCTGGTCAACTAAGAATACCCTCTTCAGGAAATGCTATTGGGATTGGGGAATCAGATATTCACATATGAGAGAATGAGCCTAGATTCTTATCTTGTCTCACACACAGAAATTGACCTCCAAATAGATGAAAGACTTAAATGTAAAATATTTCTCAAAGAAACCACAGGATAAAGTCTGCAAAGACTGTTAAAATATGCTCCTCTTGCCAAAAAAAAAAAAAAAAAAAATCACAGGCAAATCCTCTGGGATATAAAGGTAGGAACACACGAAACTAATACATTTCTGCACAGGAAAGGAAACAACCAATAAATGAAAAGTCAGCCTGCGGGATGAGAAGTAATGTGTTCAAACCACATAGCTGAGGAGGGGTTAATATCCACGGCAAGAGGGGCTCATACAACTCAATAGCAGCCCCCCAACAATGCAGTTAAAAACATGCTGAACAGACACATTTCTCTACAAGTTATGCAAACTGCCAAGGAATAGATCTAAAGGTTTTCAGCGCTATTCATGATTAGTGAAATGCAGGCCCAAATCACAGCCATTGTCACCTCTTACCTGTGAGCTCGTAATGAAAAGTGAAGAATATTTGCTAGGAGGATGTGGAGAAAAGAGAACTTGTGTACACTGTCGATGGGTGTATTCGTTATTTTTCTATTGCTGTGATAAAACGCCATGATCAAGGCAACCTATTTGGACTTGCAGGACCAGGGAAATGAGAGTCCAGCATGGAGGGAGACACGGCAGCCAGTGGCTGGCATAGCAGCAGGAACAGGAAGCTGAGAGCTCACATCGTCAAGAGGAAGCATGAAACAGACAGTGAACAGGAAGTAGGGTGGGACCCTTAAGTTTCCAGAGCCCACTCTCAGCGGCACACTTCCTCCAGCAAGACTCTACTATCTAAACCGCTCTAAACAGAGCCCAGTGTGTTCAAACGCCTGAGACTGTGGGGGAGGGGGTGCATTTCCTATTCAAACCACCACAGTGGATACAATTGGAGCACCTTCAAAAAGTTCAAAAGCTACCCGACGGTTTAGGAATTCCATTTCTGGGTATTCATACAATGGGATTGAAATAATTATGCTGAAGAGACATTTACATGTAAGCACGTATGTAGGTATGCATGCATACATGTACAGACATGTTCACTGCGCCATCATTGTAAAAAGTCAAGGATGTGGTGACCTGTATAGCCATGGATGGATGAATAATTGAAATATATGTATATATATATGTATATGTTTATACATATACAGAGTTTATACATACACATACTCAGCCCTAAAAAGTAAAAGAAATTCTTGTTACTAATAACAACGAGGACAGACAGGACTGCAGTACTCTAAATGAAATAAGGCAGATACAGAAAGACAAATATTACACAATTTTACTTATATGTGCATTTTAAAATTGTCAGACAGAGGATAGAAGAGTGGTTGTCAGGGGCTGGGGAGAGAAAAACAGGGTGGTGATGATTAATTAAGGTCTGAATTTAGCATGATGCTTTTATTGAGAATATTGCCTTCTGTAATGTATGATGCATATTTAAAAAAAATGCTCTAAATGTTCTTTGCAATGGTTGCATAGTATTCTCTACCACAAACTCATGCGAAGACTGGGAATTCTCTCTCTCTCTCTCTCTCTCTCTCTCTCTCTCTCAGCAGTTAAATGAACACTCCTTTATCTACACACAGAGGCAGATATTCTTTTCCAGCATGCTCTTTGCAGCGGAGGTCTTCTTCCTAGGTAAGTTTGACCCGTTCTAAGTTTCTGCTATCTCACCTGTGTTCAGAGTTTGGCTGTAACAAGAAAATTCTGGGCAGAACAGGAAAGGGCAGAGGCATCCCGCCTGGATTAAGATCAGGCTGGGGAAATGGCTCAGTGAACGAAGTGCTTGCTACCTAAGCATGAGGATCTCAGTTCAAATCCCAAGAACCCACATAAAGGTAGGCAGGGGAGGGCACATCTGTGGGATGGACAGGGAGGGATGGGAGAATGAATCCCCCAAAGCCTGATGACGATATGTGGGGAACAGGAGACCCTGTCTCAAATAGTGTGGTTGGCAAGGACCAATAGCTAAGGCTGTCTTATGAGTTCTACATGTGTGCTATGGCATGTGTCTGCTAGTGCGTGCGTACACACACACACACACACACACAGTACACATAGATTAGGAGAGTGACATTTGGTGACCCAATACCCACAAGTGGATGGAATCTATGGAGTCACATGAAGAGATTACAAAACTCAGAGCAAGAAGCCAGGAATCCTATTCTGGCCCTCTCAGTTCCTACCCTACTAACCACAAAAAAAGTCTAGAGATGTTGCCAGCTAACAAGGAACATGAAATGTACAGTGTGGGTTAACATTTAGCCTCTACTACACTGTGATAGCACCAGGATCTGTGGGGTGTGACAGAATGGGTATCCAGCGGAACACTCCTCCTTGGTAGTCTGTGGCTCTGTTTCCCACAATAACGTTATAGAAACCTTTGCATGAAGACCATAAAAATGCACATTTTTTTGACATATGATGCTTGGGCCGGTCAAGTCCATTGGGGAAATATATATGGAGATGGGTGGAGGTTTTTTTTTTACATCTTATTCATATTTATACTTTTTATGTAAGCCCCCTGTTATTTTCCTGAGAATCTAGGATATAGCAGACTCTGGGGAAATAAGTATTATAAAGTTGGCAGGTAGAAGGGGTTTTGGCTGTTGTTTTTCAAACATATTACACATATTTTTACATTATTAAAAACACACGCACACGCACAACACCATTTCCCCAGAAGCCTCTTCGGCTGACTTGTGTCAAGCCTGGTGATTTATACGATTGTTTGCATATATTATATTTTAAAACACATATTGCTTTTGTAAAATGTGTATTTATTATACATTTTGGAATTCATAATATGTGCTGGAAACGCTTCCTTTGTCTCGCTGGGTCTGAAACAGTCTGTCATGAAAACACATTTCTGGAAGGGACAAATAGCTTTAGATGGCGCCTATTCTTCCTTCTGCAGCTCCCGTTGTGTGCTCTCTCTCTCTCGCTCTCGCTCTCGCTCTCTCTCTCGCTCTCGCTCTCCCTCTCTTCCAACACACACACACACACACACACACACAGAGTTACCTGTCTCTTTCTTTCTCTTTCTGTACATCACACCCCGGCACATAAATAATAAAAACAGTATCAGAACAACAGTCTCAGAAGAATGTTCTGTTAGGAATGGATGCAAATGTTACAGCCTTACAACAAACCCCCAAAACAGTCTTATGAAGAGGAGCAATTCCAATTGATTGGACAACCCCAAATTAGGAAACACCACCAAGTGTGTTCTTCAAATGAACCTGAATATGATGAATCCATGTTTCTAGTTTTGCATGGGAGGGGCGACCCGAAGCTCACACACCTTGGTAAAGCCATGTGGGGTTGGGCGCCAATATGTCAGAATTTCATGCAATTCTCCCCTAATCAAACATCAACATTCATCATGATTCCAGTTCCTGCTGTTCCTCCTTTCTTCTCCCTCTCACAGGATGCAGAATGCTCAGAGCAACTGAGCCATCAGAGATGGCCTGCCCGTGCCCTCAATAAGGCTCTGCCTGACCCTGTACATTTGCCCCTAGATGCTCAGCCTCAGCGGGGAGCAGAAGAGGAAGACAAGAGGGTTCTGGCTTTTTTATCGGCATGGCTGTGGGCATCTCTTGCCTGCCATCCTGCGGTAGGAAAGAGAGAAGGGTAGCCATGCTGGCTGAGGCTGGGAGGCAAGAAGACACAACAGGGACCATGGAGTGCATCTGAAATTATTTCCTAAATGAGGTCAGGGGGATGAGAGCTCCTCATCTTAGATAGAAGCTAGACTCAGCATCTCTCCCATCTGCTTCTCCATCCTGTCTGATTAGCATAAGGAGAAGTGAGCTCAGATGTACCCGGACAAACCAGGGAGGATGAATCCATGTCTGCTCAGAGATCTCAGTGTGTTTTTCTTCATCTACAGAAAACAGGAACCAGTTTGAAAACACTGAAAGGTCCTGTGTCCGGGCTCTGAGGCTTGGTCCTGTGTGAGCTGCTAGCCAGGTGTGCCCACTTAGCTACTTCCTCCTGCTGTCCCCCATGGAGATGTATTTCTTCAGCACGCACGTTATCAAACCCTCATACTTAGTCACCCATTGACTCAGTTTTCCACACAGGTCTTGGATCATCTCTTCGCAGGCTTTTGAGAACAGCTGCTGCCTCCACCAGCTACAAAAGGCAGCCCTGAGAGCCAAGATTATGTCTTCAGTGTGTTGCATGCACATGCGGCATGTGTATCTTCAGTAAATAACTACCCGTGTTCACGTGGATTATTTAGAATTTCTGATGAAACTGCAGAAATGTCAATGCAGAGTGTGAGCCACCAATCAGAGCGCAGCTCCACGACCCTGCTCTCCTTCAGCCTGACTGCTATTATCTTCAAGTTGGGGGGGGGACCTCCTTGTCTCTTGTTACACCTTTTTTTTTTATGATCCAGGATGCGGCTAATAATGACTTTGTGTTACATAAAGCAGATACGTTAATGTCACCAAGTCCCCAAAGTACTGAGTCAACCTGGCTCCTTTCAAGAAGTACACCGTGAAGGAGACCAGGTCAGAGATGGAATAGGGGGCATCTCTTTCCCATTTTAGAAACTGAGTCCTATCCCTGGCCTGGTCCCCTTTGAAGCAGAATATTTAAGGATCTATGTGACTATACAGAAAGGCTGGTATAGCTCTTCAAAGGAGAACTAATCGAGTGCAGAGTTCGAGTTGGTTGAGGCTCGCCTGACTGTAGTGTGTCCTGTTCCAGATATTATGAGTCAAGGTTAGGAAGGGTCCATGTGGCTCCCTCATCAGCAAGCAGCCTACCATTCTGGTTGGAATGTAAGACACTGATTCCAAATGGCATCTTTAAGGGAACCCAGCTGCTAGTTTTCAATGCACTGGAAAATCCACCCCACTTCCTTTCCAGTGTGATACAAGCCAGACAGTTGTCTCTAAAAAGGGGCAGGTGTGAGGAGAAAGAACATTTCTCAGTGGCCCATGGGCATTTGTTCTCTAATCCACAGTGAGGTTCCAGGCTGGCAGGCCAGGTCCCGTTCCCTCAGGTGCTCTTTTGATAGGAGTCAGAGTCATCCTATTGAACAGCCTCTCAATGGGGCTGAGTCCTACAGGCTGACAGAGGCTGAGAAGACAACCAGCCACCCACTTGTCCTCCTGGGGAATCATCAAAGGAGCAATAGCCTTTGACAGATGAATCTAGATGTGAAAGCAAACCAGAAGCAAAGTGGGGGAGGATGATAGGGAAGGACTTAGCCCAAGTCTCACCAGGCCCCCTGCATCATGGATTACACAGTACCTTTTGGAATCCTCATTACTGTGGTCTAGAAATGCTTTAGAAAGATGAGACTTGAGCCCTGCTTGAAGGGTGGTAATTATAGCATCAGCACCATAGGTATGTGACAATCTAAGCACACACACGCACATACCCACGTAGATAGAGCCCTTCACATCCATGGGTTCAGTATGTGTAGATTCTGTTAACCACAGATTAAACATATTTGAAAAACTAAAAACTCAATGCAATGGTAATATCATAGTAATGAAAATAGAACAGGGGAGATAGCTGAGAGGGTAAGAGAGTGATTGTTACACAATCATGAGGACCTGAGTTCGAATCCCCAACATTTCTGGAGAACAGGCATGGTTGCATGTGCCTATAACTCAAGTGCTGGAGTGTCAAGTCAGTTGCATCATGGGAGTTTGCAGCTCAGCTAGTCCAGCTGGACTGATTAGTTTCTGTTAGTAAGAGACCCTGTCTTAAAAGGGATGAGACAGAGAGGACCGGAGGAAGACACCCAATGTCTTCTGTTAGCCTCTATATGTTCGCAAATGGGTATTTGAGTCCACACACCCACATGCACACTTTCAACAACAACCATAAAGCAACAACCATGAAAACAATGCCTAGGAATTATTTTGACACCTTTTACACCGTGTTACAGATTTTAAATGATGTTGAGATGTTCAAAATATAAGAGAAGATATACATGGGTCGCATGCAAATACGACTCCATCTTACATGAAGGAATCCGTCTTACACGAAGGAGCGTCCACAGATGTTTAGTGTCCATGAAGGGTTCTACAGATATTGATGGATGGTTGTATATTTATATATAAATAGAGAATAAATTGATTTTGGCAAATCACAAGAGTTGACCAAGGTCACTTTATGCCACGCATGATGTCAAGCACAGGGACATCTCAGATGGAGTCCAAACAGCCTCTGGGCTTGTCCTCTGGAGATGACAGTTTAAGAAACTCCTAACCAAACAACGAAGTATAAAATGATAGTGTGTGGCTGGAGAGACTTCTCAGCACTTAAGAGCATACACTGTTCTTGCAGAGGACCAGAGTTCCGTTCCCTGTACCCATGTTGAGTAGCCCACAACCAGCTATACCTCTAGCTCCCAGGGATCCTACGCCCTCTTCTTACTTCCATGGACACTGTGCTCATGTGCACATACTCACAGGCACATATGGATGGTTGGAGATAAAGTAAATCTTTTAAAATTGAGTGCTTTTTTTAAAAAAAAGTGGGGACATTTGTACTTACTTGAGTATTAGAAAAGATTTTGCTAATAAAAGTGGTAGAGCTGAGATAGAAAAAAGGAGTGGACGTGAAGCCGGCAGAAAGGCAATTCAGGCATAGAGAGCTTGTGCAAAGGCCCTGCAGGGACAGGAGTATGGTGCAGAGAGGAGAATAAGGATATCATGGGACTGCATACCATCTACGAATTTGCCATCCCTGACGCCTAACTTGTAGGTTTGGGAAAAGAACCCAAGCAGGGTGTATGCTCAGAGCAGAAGGGAAGTCCAGTTGAAGTTGTGTCTGGAGATAGGACTAACAGTGAGACCCATGTCTCCTATCAAGTTACTCAGCACTACCAGTGGGCCTGGTTTTTACCAGGGATATGCACTGTTGTTCTAGAACCCAATGTTTTAAACTGTGCGTTGAGACACCCATATGGATGTCACATAAGTGAATGCAGGGGTTATGGGGAACCTGGCTGTAGTAAAAGATTTCTGAACAGAAGGTGACCAAAATAAGTCACAAATTGAACGGTTGTGAATCCAAGGTGTTGTGAGCAGTGCTCACCAGTGTTGCATTGCCCAGCTTGGAAGCACAGTGAAGGAACACTGGTTAGTGGAGTTAAATCCTTCCTGCAGGCAAATCCAGGAGGATTGTGGGTGAAGCAAATGGAAGACTCAGAATGCAGATGGCAAGATAAAGCATGGCATTTGGGAACCATATGCAGAGAACCCATACTCTGGGTTGGAGACTTCAAGCCAGCTTTGAAGAGTCTGAAGCATAGAAAGCCACAGAAAGAAAATCCAGTCAACAACTTGACCTTATCAGTTACAACACATCCAGGCCAACCAAGTTCTGTGACACAGAATCTGATTAATTCACTCAAGGTCCACCTGTTACCAAGGGAGCTCTTCATTTTCCATTCTTCTTCTGATGGTACCCACAACGAGTTCATGCATGTCTACCCAAGCAGGCCCCTCTCTGTCTTCATCTCCAGTGACACCACAGGGCATCTATACCAATGTTTGCTCATGATTCGTGTTGAAGGGCAGGCAAGAGGCCTCAGGCTGAAGCATGAGACACACCTCAAAAGAGGACCAGGCTCCCAAAGGCAGCAGAGAAGAGTTTGGGAAATTGCCAGTGAAATAAAGCTTCTGGAATTTTCTGGGAGTTGTATTTTCTCCCGGGTGAAGGTTTATTGGCTCCTTGCTGGTTAGGAGATTATAGCCCAGGCCTCCAGAGATATGTGTGAGGGATCATGTAAATCCTGCATTCTGGCAGAAAGAGAAAAACACTAATTTCTACATTAGTGACATCTCCTCATGGAGTTGTTCAGAATCGCATCTGCTCACCAATGATTAGAAAGCCTGGATTATAGCCAGTATCCACTCATCTCACCTCTCCCTAGCATATAGTCCTCAGCGGAGCTCTAAGGACCTGCAAGCAGGTGGACACACTCAAAAGGTCTGGTAGGTGGCTTTAACTACTTGGGTTATGGAACCGGTGCCCACCACAAGCCATCCCAGCTCTTTTGACAAAACTGCATAGAATCTGTGTGAACATGATATACGTCTGTTGTTATTGTCTTTGTTTCTTTGTTTGCTTGATTTTTTTTTAAACAGGTCATCTTGCACTGTAGCATAGGCTGCCCTGCAAGTCGCTCTGTACCCTGGGATAGGCTATAACTTGGGCCAACCCTTCTGTCTCTACTATCTAAGTGTTGTCATTTCTGCTGTGAGGAACATGTTTGGCCAGGTGAAAGATTAACCCCTGCCAGGTTGACTGGGGCCGGCCCTGGACTGGATCTAGTTTTGATAGGTCAAACCTTCTAGAAAGTCTTTTTGCGAGTTGTTCCATTGTCGTAGTTCTTGCTTTTTGAGAGTGTTTCAGCTCCATTTGTAGGAAAGGTCTGGATGGGGTGCTCTGAGACATATCTACAGCTGAAGCTACTGCCAATACTGAAGCCCTGATCTGATCTAAAGAAAGTTCTGAAATGTCTCTGAAGACTTGTTTAACTTGGTTGTGTTAATTACGTTACACACAGGTGTGTGGTAAGAAAATCCTAAATAAGATTTGTTCACAGCCATTTAGAAAGCTATGAGATTGATTAATTCCCCCCTCCTCTCTCTCTGTTACGTATGTATTTAGGTTTATGTGTGTGTGCATACCCATGTCCCATGTGCATGAGTAGAGACCAGAGATCAATACCACTTGACTTCCTCAATTAATGGCTACCTTACTTTGTGAGACAAAGTTTGTCACTGAACCCGAAGCTCCCTGATCGACTTCTGTTGACCAGCTCTGAGGATCCACCTGTCTCTGCCTCCCTAGCTCTGGAGTTATGTACACCACAGCACCCAGCTTTTGTACACAGATGCTGGCCATCTGGACTTGGTTCCCCATGCTTGCAAGGCAAGCACTTTACCCACCGAGTCATCTCCCTGGCTGATAATTTATTATTAAAAGGGAAAAGAATCAGAATGAGGCCAAGGTAATGGATGACTCTAGCTACAACTAGGACACACGGCCAAGCATGGGAAGAGGTGGTGGCCTTCAGAACAGAGACATTCCTTGAGGCATGTTGCAAAGATGTCTCAGATGTTTTAGATTCTAAATCTTCACAAAAATTCTGCCTTCCCTTGTCCTCCCATTCCCCACTCCAGGGTGATGGGCCACAGCAGTGTCTGTGGCTCAATTCCTAGCCTAGATCTAGAACGCTTTGATGTTTGTGAGCACAGATATGCTAGGCTTCATTTTAACAGGACACTTTAAAAGGACAGTCTTAGAGGCGCTGGTAGATGTCAAGACCATTGCAATGTTGGAGTGTTTAAGAGAAACTGATCAGGCAACCCCAGGAGTCAGTGCTGGGGCTGGAAAAAACAAAAACTGGGAATCAGACTATGAAAGAGACCCTAGATCAGTGGTTCTCAATATGTGGGTCGTGACCCCTCTCGCAGGGGTTCTGTATTAGACATGCATATCTGATATTTACATTACAAATCACCACAATAGCAAGATTACAGTTCTAAAGTAGCAGCGAGATAATTTTCTGGTTTCGGGTCACTGAAAGTAGAGGAACTGTGTTGAAGCATTAGGGAGGTTGAGAGCAACTGCTCTAGATCCCACCAGACATGGAACCCTGCCACAGAGCCACTATTTAACCATTTAAGAACAACAGCAAGGTACAGAAGGGCTGACTAGCCAGGGTTCCCCTGGAGTTTCTTAGGAAGAGGATTATGAATTTAACTGAAAGGCATGGATGCCTATAAATAGTTCTTTTAAGATTCCAGCACCTGAACTGTCCCTACAGTTTAATTAAGTCTATCCTATTCTACACTTTTTTTTTCTATTGCTGCATAAAGGTAAGAGAAGATTCCCCCCAGGACTGAGAAGTAAAGGAAATGAATTAAAGGAATATCGACTTTTAAAGTTTAATTTTTTCTTTTTGTGGGTAGAGATACCCAAGCCAGCCTGACCATGCCCATTGGCTATACCCATGGAAAATCAGAAAACACGTCTACCAGGAAAAGAGCGGCTTAGACACCACCACAGAGTGGGAAGCAAGTCATGGAGACCAATTCAGAAAAGTCTACTACACTCTGGAGTTGGAGTTGCACTGGAGTTTTCTTGGCAAAGCTAACATGTAGCTGTAGATTCAGTAAGCATTGGCCAACAGACTTCTAGGATTTGTGGCCATTGGCAAGACCAGCCATTGTATATACACGTAATTTGTTTCACTTTCAGCAGATTCAACACGCTCGGAAGACTCTTGGATGGTTTTCTGACTTTCTAAGTAGATGTGCCTGCAAGAATAAGGCTTGGAATTACAACTCTATAAAATCTAGTGCAGTATTTATTTTTCTCATTGCTTTGACAGAACACCCAACCAAGGCAACCTAAGAGTGAAAGGCTTTGCTTTTGGGAGATGAATAGGATCAAGATACACTGTTTGAAACTCTCCAAGAGTTAATAGGAGTATTATCTTAAAAATAAAGGTGTGCATTTTTATATATTTAAGTAATCAGCATTAGTCTTCTGGTCTAACCTTTCTTACTTGGTCTGAGGATGATGTTATAATTACACAGTTGGATTTGAGGTCACTCGGTCACCTTTCCGAACCCTCTATTCTCTGGGTTGAAATTTTCTTAACAACCTGCTGTATTCTTTAGGGTAGCCTTCATTCCGTTTCCAGAAAGAGGTGACCACACAGAAGACTGTCAGCCAACCCATCTGCTTCAGCAGATGGGAGAATCCGGAGTCTTCGAAGGAGCCAGTGAGGGTGACAGAGAGCCACTGACCTGGGTTAAGACAGGGAACCGAATGATAAGCCAGTGGCAATCCTCATACCAAGGTCTGGGAGGGCAAGAGTCTGTGAGGATATGAAGGCAGGATGGGAGAAGGAGGCAGAAGCCTTGTCTGGACTGTACACACAGGGAGCATTCATAGAAGAAAGTAATTTTCTCTACCCATGGTCTGGAACAGTTGCCTGCAGCTCTTTCCCCATATCAAACTGCATTAGCTGCATAATCTTGGCCACTCTAGAATGGGGTTTTATGATTCAGTCACAGTCTATGAGATATGTTTAGAGTTCCAGTCATTTTGTTATAGTCTCTACTGTGTGTGAGTGCGTTTGTATGTGTGTTTTGGATGTGCACATGTGTGTGTATATGTGCGTGTGTGTATGTGTGTTGTATGTGCACAAATGCATGCATGGTGTTTAAACCATTATTCCCCGAACTTTGCACGCTCTGTTTGGAAGTAACTCAAGCAATTGGTTCCTAACACCAGATAAACGTTTATGAAATTTTATTTTTGGAGACATATGGCAAAAGCATAAGAACACTCAAACTCCCTCATTTGAAAGCATCACTACAAACTCAGCCCTCGTAGGATAAACCACAAGGGCTAGGTGATGAAGACTGCTGAAATGAATTCTGGGAAGGACAGTTGATGGTCCTTCCCATCCCTTGTGTTGGGAATGAGCATGAAGCAGCCATGTCCCAAGACTTAGCTCTGAAGATATAACCAAGGCCAGACAGTACCTTCCTACTGTGAGGATACTACCATGAGCATGGTTAGAAAATTACTGCCTTTTAACGCACGTATTCAACATACTAACATACATTAGGGAGCTTGAAAAATTTAGACCAACTGGCAACCCTGTTCATTGTTGCCTTCTGGCTTTCCATTCTCTTACTTTCTAGTTCCTTATTCAGAGAGATGCAGAAACTGCATTGGGGTCTTTCTTGGTTATCGGTAACCAAGACAGACTCCCACAGACAGCCTCTGACTTAATGACGGTTCAGCAGCAGTGTGAAAGTGCTTGCTACAGCAGTCCAGGAGTTAAACGTGATGTATATTCTGGTGCTGCTGAGTGAACTCTACACCTCAGAAATGCCAGGCAACCACTCCACCATGGAGCCAGACCCCCAGCTCAAGTCATACACAATATTAACACTTTGTTAGAACCTGGGGCTCAGATGAGACAAGCTTACTCAACCGAAGTACCCAGGGTATGAAGGAAAGTTAGGCTAGGAGCATAGAGTGTGTTTTTATCTTATAATGGACTTACTGGGTTGAAGTGGCATTGCATCTTGAGAGGCATCTGTATTGCGTTTGATTAAGGATGAAGTCTTTGTTTCAGTCTGGATAGGAGGAAACGTTGATACTGTGTACTATAACGCTAGCAAGGATCTATTGAACATCTCTCGTAGGCAATTTACTATCCAGAGGGCTTTCTACGAATTCTCTCATTTCCTTAAAGAAAAAAAAAAAAAGGAAAGAAGCACTTGAAACAAAAATAATTTCCATCTAGTTTTTTTTTTAAATATATGGTGATGGTGATTAAAAAAAAGGTCCAGTAATTGCCTTGGGTCACTGAGCCAGCAAGTACTGGAGTCAGGAGGCAGACCTAGGTCTCAGAGCTCACATGTTTGATGATGAGCCCTCTCATGGTCCTGGTGATAGAGGTATCAATCCTAGGGCAGACTTGCTTGTGTGTCTGCAAGCTCTGTAACTCCCAGATGCTGGTAACTGATTCCTCTCACACAGACGAAATAGTTATATTGAAAGTATGTGAACCCACCAGTGATAAACTCATTTTCAGGGTTTCTTATAGTGTATCTTTTTGTTGTTTGCTGTACTGGGATCAAACCTAGGGTGTCACATATGCCAGGCATGCATTCAACTACTGAGGCAACATATCCCACTCTATAATATGTCTTGAGTGAGCAGGACCAGGTAAATGTAAGCTAATCTATCAAAAGTAGAGGGGAGGGAAATTATTCCACCTGTAACTTGCTTGCTTGAAGCGTTGCATCTAACAGACAAACAGGGCAGGGGTAGCACTCATATTCTGTAGGATTCTCAATTTTCAGAGAGAAAGGAGACAACACCAGGAGCACATGTTCGAACCTTGAATTCGGAATCGCCAGACTCAGATCTTTTTCTTTGATCATGTGGCCTTGTGTTGGTTAAAGAACCTCCCTGACCTTCTGTTCTTCCCTTCGATAGTTACTGTTTTCATGGGCAGTGGGAATGAGTGTTGCTTAGCACAAAGCCTGGTTCTTATTGAGAGCATGGCTGTGTTTTGTTTATGTTGCTTTCTATACCTTGCAACAATGTTAAAATAGACCGATATGTTTTGTTGCAGAGAACAACCAGGTGGAACGCTCACAGGATGCCATCTGGACCTCTGGGCCTTACTGTGTGCTGAGGTGACCAGCTCGGATGCCTTTGTTTGCCAAGGCCAACAGATACAGGCTGGGAGAAGCAATTCCAAGGGTGTGAATTTTTTCTTGCTATAACTGTAATTACTCCTGATAGGGTGGAGGAAGGCATAGGAGATACAGGAAATAGAAGACAAACTGGAATTCAGTAAGAACCTAGTCATCGAATGCCAGCTATGGACAAAACCCTTTCCACCACCATCACCTCCTCCTCCCCTCCCCCTTCTCCTGCTCCTCCCTTCCCCCTCCTCCTCCCCTCTCTTTCTTTTTGTAATTGTGATGGAAATAAGACAAGGTTCCTGCTTTTCTGGGCTCCCCATGTGACTGGGAAGATTTTAGTAATTGCCTATCTCAAACAGTGCTAATATCTTGTGTACATGGGAGGAAGCCACAAAGGGAGAAAGTTCTAGAAAAGATTCTTTGTATAAAAAAAAATCAGAAAGTCTCAGGAGTCTTACATCCTCTCAAAATTCTTATTATTACTAATATCACCATCACTATCATTATTATTTTATAGGCTAGGACCTCCTAGCTATTCCTGAAGATCATATATAACACCTGGACTCAAACACTAGTCCTTAGACATTACTGATACCAGTTTTTCATCAAGACATGAAAATTAAAAACTACTACATGGTCCAGTTCTACCATTTCTGGATACGTATGTCCAAAGGAATCGAAGTTAGCAAAGAAGAGAGACACCACTGTCTTCTCTCTCTCTCTCTCTCTCTCTCTCTCTCTCTCTCTCTCTCTCTCTTCTTTCTTCCTCTCTTCTCTTCTTCCTCCTCCTCCTCTTCCTCCTTTCCAACTCCTCTCCTTACCCCACACCTCTCTCTGATGCTGGAAATTTACTCTGAGGCCTCACAGAGGCTAGGCCAGCACTCTACCCCTGGGCTATGTTCCCAGCCCTGTCCTCTATCATACACATCCTGAAGATCACTTAAGGAAAAAAAGGACTCCTCAAAACATAGTCCAGGAGGCAGCTGTGGAGACAGTCGGACATGTTTATTGTAGCACTGCTCTCAGATAAAGAGGCATCGATGATGAAGGATAAAGTAGGTGTTTTATAGGTACACAATGGAGTTGTATCTGGTCATAAAACAGAATGGCATTATGTCACTTGCAGGAAAATAGATGGAATGGGAGAGCATCACATTAAGTGAAAGAAGCCAGAACCACACCAGGATTACATGCTTGCTCTCCCAAGTTAAACCTCCATTAAAATAAAAACACATACGATGTGAAAATACTGAGGAACCCATTTGAGGGCATATCGAATAGGCCTAAAGAGAAGGAAGAGATGAAAATAAGAGCTGGTGGGGGAGGGAGAGAGACAAATAATGCACACAGAATCAGATTAAAATCCATGAGAAGTGAGATTAGAGGGAGGACTATGGGGAGGGAGGAAGGGGATCAGCTGGAGCCAAGAAGGGTAAGGGTAGGTAACGATGACTGACTCAAAATTACATATATGCCTGAAAATTAATAACAGAAGTCAATACTTGCATATGAACAAAAAAGTTGATTATAACGATATGCTCACTCATCATTTCAATCAGAAAATAAGATGCAACAGCACCAGGGCATTGTTCTTTAGTCCCTAGAAGAGGAAAAAGCGATTTCTAGGACATGTCAACTAGAGTTCATAAGTATCACCTCTGTCACTGACCACCTCCTGACCAGGCGGTTCTACCTCCAACATCAAAGCTGCTGCATGGAAATTTAATTTGAATTTCAAGATTCCTGACAGGGACCAACACCAGGGAAGCAGGGGTTAACCGTGGAGATAATGAGACCACCACTGCCGCCACCGTGGACTCTGTGGACAGTATGTATCACTTAATGAACGTGGGACTATATATCTTGGTGAGAAGCAGGCTTTAGAGTCTTAGGAAAAGTAATGGGTAATGAAGGGGAGGCAAGAACCCGTGCATCAGACTAGGAATAAAACCAATTCTCCAGCTCAGAAGGAGCAAGCTAAGGCTGGGCTTTCAAAGGCTGCCCATGGGGCCCTCTAAAGACAAGGTGGTCCATGTTCCATCGTGCGCAGATGGTCATAAGTGCAGGATCGAGAGGAAGCAAAAAGAAGACTTTTGGGTATTTGGAATAGCAGTCTTTGGACAGGTCAAGAAGGCAGAGCCATGATATCAGGGCATCTGATAAAATGGTGCTGTGTTGGTGGGGGAGGGACTAAGGCAGACCAGAAGGACTGTGGCTCTAGAACCCCAGAAGTAGATTTCTTATAGAAAAAAAAATGTCAGGGTGTATACTTAGCTCTAGTCACCGTGTTGAAAGGGTCATCTCTATTTTCTCAGATGTCTCAAATTCAGCTGTATATCGGATAAGTGTGAGATGTCACAATATAGCTTCTAGGGTCGACCTCTAAGAAAGGCATGACCAGAGTGGTATGGTCTGGACACAAGCCTATCTCTGCTTTTTGCTCTTAATTAAAAGAAATGTAGAGATGATTCCTATGTTCATGGGAGAAGAAAAAAGAATTTTAGGTAAGGTAGGAAGGAACTTAGAGAGAAATGGAAATTGTATTTTCTCATAGGTCAAACAGGGTTCCTTTATCTTCACCAAACATGTTTCAGATCTGATCACTCAGGCAGAGGTGTTGCTCTGTGCATCATGGAGATGCTTGGCTATATCCCTGGGTCTACCCACTAGATGCAAATAGGACCTCCATAGTTATGGACAAATGTGTGTGTGTCAGAGGATATTGGGGTGCCAATTTGCTCCAAGTTGAGGATCACTTGTTGAGAGGCCTTAAAGGATCTCGGGTCCCGAGGGACAGACAGAAGCCTGTTGCCAAGTCTCTGATGGTGAATGGCAAGAAGCTAGTCTTTCACCTTGTAATCACATGCACTGGAGGGAAACTTGGCTCTTGATGTCTGCTGCTGTGGCACTTACGGGCACAGTATGAAGGTAGGCGTTGACTCTGAAGAGTGTTTCACACCATCTTCAACATTTCTCAAGGCTTTAGTCTGACCAGGCAGTCCTCTGCAGATAACCTGGGACTCCAAACATGGATACTGCACACACGTGTGGCTCACCAACAAGCACACCAGCCTCAAGCTTGGATGCCCTCTCCTAAGGTCACACATATTGCTCAGAAAATTTAAAAAGTTGTCCTTTTTAAACAAAGGGACAGAGGTAGAAGAAGAGCTATAACGATTTTCAAGATTTCCACTAGAGACCTTAAAACAAAACCTTTCTTCTTGTCTCTGTCTCTCTCTCTTTCTCTCTCTCTGTCTCTCTGTCTCTGTCTCTCTGTCTCTCACTCTCTTGTTTCTCTTTATCTTTTGCCTCCTCATTCTTCCTCTTTTCTTTCTCAACTTCTCTATCCCCTTTCTCTCATTTTGCAATCTCTTCGATTGGCCAGCCCAGCAACCTTACAGAAACTTCTCTTGAGAGCAGCCTATTGAGCCAAGCTCTCAAATTGCCCCCAGAGCCCACTGGATATTCCTTCAGATGTCTAACAAGCGTTGAACACAACTGAGGTTTAGAGAGACACAGAAATCAATACTGCGGCTTCCACCAGTCACGCTGAGGGATTAGCTGTCCCAAGGAAAAGCACAGACAGTTGAATAAGAGAATCATGACTCTGAATACCCTAACAGGTTTATGAACTGCACAGCAGCCTCTGGCCCTGATAACCTCCAGGTGGTCTGCAGAAAAAGGAGACTGTGAAAACATTCACTTAGCTTGCTCCAGCTTTGTATTAATGAGGTCAAGCAGTAGACCTCAGGGGGTCAACAGTGGTACTCGGAGGAACGACGGTAGAGGCCAGTAGGCAAGAATGACCATCTGGGCAGTGGCACTCAGAGGGTTTGAGAATCTTGCTGGGCTCAGTAGCCACATGCCCTAGGACATAGCTAGCAGAGAGAGAGAGAACAGATCTGGGAAGCAAATGGAAAGGCAAAAGTGGTGCTCACCTGAAATCCCAGAATTTGGGAGGCTGAGGCCAGAGGATCATGTGTTGGAGGCCTGTCTGGGATACATAATAAGATCCCATCTTAAAACAATACAAAATGGCTTAATAATAGCCAAGGAGATGGCTCAGTCTGTTGCATTTCATTAGCATGAGGACCAGGCTTCAGGTCCCCAGCATCTATGGGAAAAGTCAGAAGTGGCTGTGTGTGTGCCTGTGCATAGCTTCAGTACTGGGTAGTTGATTGGAGTGGGTGGTTGAGATAGGCAGATCCCTAGAGCATATTGACTAGGCAGCCTAGCAGAACCAGTGAAGTCCAGGTTGAATGAGAGATCCTATCTCAATAAATAAGGTGGAGGATGATCAAGGAAGGGACCCGACTCGACCTTTGACTCCCATACACACACGCACACACACAAAGCTAAGAAAGAAGAAAAGCAACAGGATTTTGGGCTGTCTGCTGTGTGCTGATAGAACCAGACAGTGGCAGGACTTCATAGTTTAATAACGCACAGGTGAGACCTACAGTGTGTCAGTGAGCCAAGGGAAGCCTCTCTGTGGGAAGAACGCCAGGGAGCAGAAAGGAGTGGAGTTATTAGAATGGCTTCACCATCTTGATAAGCACTTGACCGGAGGGAGCTCTTGCCAACAAGCCTATCTATACCCCTTGTATTTCCACACTCTTTAGTTTGTACCTAGAAGCTAAACCTCTGCTATCCCAAAGGCCTTGACTCTAAAGGACACATGCCTGGGAGGAACACTGAAAAGCAAATGGAGTCAAACCCTCCATGACGCCAGTTTTCATTAAAGGATGACTCACTCTGCAACTTATGGGCTTGAGCAAACGGAAGAATTAAAGCTATTCTGTGTAAAGTTTAAACAACAACAACAACAGCAACAACAACAACAACAACAAAAACCCTACCTTTCTCTAAATTTCTAGGACCATTTAAGTCCTGATTGAATAATTCAGACAAAGATAATAACCTCAATTATTTAGATGGCCATCTCCTTCTCTATAGACTCCACCTCCCTTACTTGTGGGTGAAAATCAAAAGCACTGAAGGCTCCCCACCAAACCAAGGAGGTCACTGGTTTAGAGGGTGAAGAGCCTGGAACAAGGTCAGTGGAAAACAACCAGGAAAAGCAAGTCACATAGCAGACACTGGCCTGACGTCATGTGGAACGCCTCCTCAGGGTGTTTGCTCCGTTCTTGCCCTGGTGCAGACATCCCTGACTCCACAAGTGAGGAGCTCAGTCCTCTTGTCCGCCAGACTCATCGGCTCTGAGCTCAAACAGGGGCCTTATTTTAGGGCTGCGCCCAGTCTTCAACCTTCCTGATGCTATTCTGCATGTTGTGGTAACCGCCCCCCCGCCCCAGCCACACAAAATTATTTTGTTGCTACTTCATAACTGCAATTTTGCTACTGTCGTGAATCTTAATGTAGTGATCGGCTTATGCAGGATATCTGATACACAACCCTCAGAGGGGTTGTGACCCATAGGCTGAGAAATACTGACCTAGATGGTTGTTGTGAATTAAGAATCTTTGCATCCGGGACTGGTAAGCCTAGCGGATGACATCGTGTGAATAGGGCTGATGTAAAGCGAACGAAACACCTATCAAATTGGCAGGGGTCAGGAGGAGCAGTCCTTTTTTTTCGTTACTCCAGGACAATGGTGAGTCCAGCTTAGCCTGCTTTGGTTTAGTATTATTTTCCATTCTGGATGAATACATGCACCCCTGAAAGTCTTGCATGTATTTCCATGTGCCTCCATGCACCTGGCTTTGCTCATGCACAGGCTCGGGGGTTTATCTGCCATGTCTGGGCCAGTGGGTTCGGCTTTTCTTTGTGTGAACAGTCATCTGCCTGGGCCCATCCCCCGCCAGCCTCTCCCCCACACATTAACCTCAAATCTGAGCGCATGCTCCAGGGTCCCGCCTGTGTTGGCTGGCTCCTGAGCTTGTAGCATCCCTGCCCCCTTCCCTCAGGTCTCTTATCTAAAGCAGCATGTCACTGCAATTTTACGGTCAACATTACAGACTCAAGCCCTCCTTTGAACCAATCGCACTGCACTGAATATGTTAAGGGAATCCAGGCTTTCTGAAAGGAGCCTGCTTCCTAAGCCGTACTGCCTGACCTCTCTGGAGCTGCCTCCATAAATCTGCCTTACCTGATGGGAGATGGGCTTTTTAGGATCTCTCGGGGTGCTTTGAGGCAGCAGTTCTATGAACTCCTTGCCACAATAAATAATGCTACCTGCAATATGTCTTTGAGAGTGTGTCAGCGGTGGCTGTCCTGCCATGAATTTTTATCATTGTGCCGCCTGGAAGATAGATTCCAGATTCAGCATTTGCTCGCACTTAGTGCCAGATCCCTTTACCCTTTTGCCCCAGTGGAGTGACAGAGACCACAAATAAAATAAAATAAAAAAATAAAAAGAGGGGGAAGAAAAAAGCGGCCTAGGAAAAATGATCCAAGAAGAAGAAAGAGTCACACCAGTGACTACCTGGCAATCTGATGGCAGAGGCTAGGCTGGACAGAGGAGGAGCTGTATGAGGGGAGTAATTCTGGATTCCTCAAGAAGGAAGCAATGGACCTGGGGTAGCTAGAGAAGGGGCTTTTCTACCAGACAAATTGCTTGGGTGAGAGGAAAGCCCATGTGGAGGACCACCATCTATCATGAAGTATAGCGGCTCACATCTGTTTCCGTGTGTCACATAGGCGGCCGTTGAGTTGGGTAGATTGGTAGATAATTGGTCCATGGAAAGGGAACAATGGATTCGGGAATAGCCTAGAGACAACATCCGAGGGCACTGCTGTGCTCTAGAAGCTCAAGACAAAGGAAGTCACGACTACAGCTTAGAAAGAGCAATCAGCCTCCCCTTCCCCAAATGGCCCTGCCTTGCACATCTCCACAGAACTGGAAATGAGAGTTCGTGCAGCCGGGTGAGTTTTCCTAGTTACCACCTCTGCAACTTGAGCTCGCCCGGCAGTGCTGAAGCCAACATTCACCACTGCGATGCCCAAGAATTTCCGATCCTTTGAAATGCCCCAAGTCCTAGGAAGTTTCTGCATTAATAACTTCCCAGCCTATATCTATTATGGCGGGAGAGAGCCCAGGAAAGGAAGAAAGCAGAAACGGCTTTGATATGTTAACATCGCCCAACGGTAGATGCTTTCATTTCACACACTGCATCCTCTTTTAGAGCCGATAAAATCCAACAATGCCCAGGCCTGGCTTCTGTGTGTACTGAGATTCACTCAACCCCTGTCTCATAAGAGAGCCCAGCACTGCAGCAGATTCCTGAATCTGAGTTTCAGGATGATACCCACAGGAGTCACCTAGGGATCTAATGGGGCAGAGTCTGGTTCAGACAGTCTGACCTGGGCCTGAGCTGCTGCTGCTGCTGCTGCTGCTTCTGCTGCTGCTGCCTGAACTACTGTACCGAATGGATTTAGGGACCACAGACTTTTTACTGTGCACAGAATCATTCTCTTCAAATAACCATGCATGCTTCAAAACAGAGGGAAACCCAGGGTGTTCTTTTTGTCCTGTGTATTGTGTCCTAGTTATTCATATATTTAAAAAACCCACATACACATCAAAACTGTACAAAAATGACAAAAGTTTTAACATTTCTTTCTATCTTTTTTTTCTTATTTTGTTTTTAAGACAGAGTTTCTCTGTGCAACCCTGGATGTCTTGGAACTCACTCTGTAGACTAGGCTGGACTCAAACTCAGAGGTCCACCTACCTCCACTTCTCCAGTGTGCCACCCTCCGCTTGAGCGTGCCACCATACCTGGCTACATGTAGTGGTTTGAGTGATAAATGCCCTCTTAGCCTTTGATATTTGAATGCTCGGTCACCAGCTGATGGCCCTGTTTTGAGACGTTTAGGAGGTGTGGCTTTTCTGGAGGATGCATGCCACTGGGGGTGAGTTTTGAGAGCTAAAGGATTTTTTTCTTTGCCAAGTTGTGTTTATTCTTTCTGTTTTTAGTTTCAGATATGAGCTCTTAGCTTGCTGTTGCCGTTGCTATGCTTGCCCGTTCCAACACTGTGCTGCCATGATGGTGATGGACTATTACCCTATGGAGCTGTAAGGACTTCTTTCTATTGCCTTGGTCATGGTGTTTCGTTACAGCAACAGGAAAGTAACGGATACATCACATAACACACAGATAAGCCCGATGTCCCTAAATGGAGTGCATCACCTCAGTAGAAGGTAATGACAAGAGAGTAGTTGAGATTCCTTATGTATGGATTTGTGTCCACTGACCTGGGCCTGTGATCATAGACTGCTAGGTTGTTTCAGGTTGTTTATGAAGAGCACTTTGAGCTGGAGCCCAGGAGATGACTCAGCTGGTAAAGTGTTTTGGTCCCAAGCATGAGGACCTGAGTTGCATCCCCATAACTCATGTGAAAAAAACCATCTTTGACAGCATGCATCTGTAGCCCTGGTTCTGAGGAGTCAGAGACAAGGGAATCCCTGGATGTCTCTGGCCAGCTGAACTAGACTTCTTGGTAAGCTCCAGGCAGGTGAGAGACTCTGTCTTAAGAACAAAACAAAACAAAACAAAACAATGCACACATGCCTACACACACACACACACACACACACACACACACACACAGAGAGAGAGAGAGAGAGAGAGAGAGAGAGAGAGAGAGACAGAGAGAATACCCTGAGTCACTGAGAATCAATGCTACAGCATCTTTTCTAGCTTTCTGGGTAATGTGATTCATTTCCAAGTCTGGTCATCCTGGAGAGGAACATGGTAGAGTCAAGTTTGCAAGAAATTTGCATTGATCCAGCTGTGGTGAGCCAGCTATGAGTCTGCCACGAATGGGGACTATGGGTTTATCTAACACACACCAGTTTATCTCTCACACGCTAAGAACACAAGGCTGTAAGAGTGGCAACCCTGTGCAGAGGTAACAGAGCCCCTGTCAAATACGTTTATAATGACATATGATGTCCTTTGTAGTTCATGTTGTCTTTGGAGTAAAGACACGTGGAAGCTTCTGGATTATTTGGATGTGTTGAAACCAAGGAGCTAAGAATGTCACCAGCCTTGGCAGTGAAATTGTCTGAGGCCTAGCCTCACCCTCATGAGCACTCCTTTGTAAACTGGGCTCTCTGCCTGCTGAATACCTTTCAAAAACAGAACTTCTCTCCTAATTGCCTGGGTTGACCTATATTTAGAAACCTGAAATGTGCTGGTGTCTGGAGGAGCCAGAGAGATGCTGGAGTTAATCAGCAAATCAATCCGAGCTGACCCTTCGAGGACACCAAGCTCCGAAGGTTGTTGGTCAAGGAGCTTTTGGAGGCTGGACTTAAAAGAACTCTCTCTGGTTTCCCTGAAACTGGGAAGAAATAATAAAAAAAAAAAAAGCTCTGCTACTTTCTGCAAAGATATATTCTTGGAAGAAAATTGGGTCTGCTCTAGGACGGCCCTGGGAGTTTCTCATGGCAGGACCAAGGTCAAGGTTGACTTGGTTTTGCTTTGGCATACTCCCTTGGGCTATCTCATGGTTTCCAGCAGCCATGAAGACTACGGATGGGGAGGCCAACCCAGAGTCACTTCCTCAAGGGATGGTTGTACTTCAGGGCCTTTCTTTGTGCCCTTTCCCATTCTTATTCATCTTTCCCGCTCTCTTGATAGCCTTTTGATCTCTTGGTATTATGGGCTATAAGTTTGTAGTTTAAATTTCTTTTTTTTTAAAATTAAAATCCTGGGTTGTGATTAGGATAATTTTATAAAAGTTCAGGATTTGAAAAGCTTGGTGGCTACCCCAAACAACATTAGACATTGTTTTCAGTTTACTCAGGCAGCAGGGGAAGACTCAGAAAAGGGCACTAGGAGCCTTGCATGTGAGCAGTCTCAGGAATACCCCGTGCTCTCCTGTGCTTCCTTCAGTATTGAATGGCTTCCCTGGGTTTCCCTTTGGTTTGACTGTGACTGCTGAGGATCTGAAGAACTAACCAGGAGAAAGGTACCCAGAAGGGTTAGAGAGAACCCTGCAGAAAATATTGATCAGCTAGATAAGCCATGGGAAAAGTAGGTAGATGTTTTTTGCTTGTTTTTTTGAGATTTGTGTTTAAATTCCAAGCTAATTTTAAGGTTTCATTAAGCTTCCAGGGCTGTACAGATGTATTTTTCATTCTCACCGTGAAAGTTATACAAGTAAGGTAGGAATAAAGGAAGTTAAATAAAGTACAGAAATGAAACAAAACTTCATTGTCAAGTATTTTGCATTTGTAGACAAATTTCTGAGAAAAAAAAAACCCACATTGTTGTCTTCAGGAAAGTTTGACTAGATGAGTCATAGTTGCTAAAACAGAAAGGCACAGAAGGTAGAGCACAAAACAGCGAGACACGAGATGTTTCAGATCTCAGAGCCCAGGGTCGAGAGAAGCAGAGCATCACCTAAGGATTTCAATCTCAAGAGCTGCTCCAGCAGGAACAAGGAAGGGTCGTCTAAGGATGTGTGATGTCTGAAGTCAGGAAGTCCCACGAGTGCTCACAGGATGCAAGGACCAATGTCCAAAGCATCGGCTAGGGCCTATCTGGGGACTAGAGCAGGTTGAGTTTGATGGTCTGGGAAAAGAAATGTTTTGTGTACTGGACTAATAGTAAGAGAAAAACCTGAGTGTTATTTAATATTATGTTGAGATTTTATTTATTTATTTATTTATTTATTTATTTATCCTTTCTTTAATTGGATATTTTTTATTTACATTTCAAATGTAAATAAAATATTCCCTTTCCCTGTTCCCCATCCCCCAGAACCCTCCTATCCCATTCCCCCTCCCCTGCTCCTAGGAGGATCTTCCCCTCCCACCCATTCACGATTTTATTTATTTTTATTTGAGATTTTATTTATTTTTATCTTCTGTGTTTGAGTATTTTGTCTGCACATATGTCCGTGCATCACATGTGTGAAATGCATGTGAAGGCCATATGAAGATGTTGAATACCTTGTGACTGGAGTTATTGAAGGTTGCAAGTCACTGTGTGGTTGCTGGGAATCAAACCTGGGTTCTCTGGAAGAGCAGCCAGTGTTGTTAACCTCTGAGCAATTGCTCCAGCCCCTTGAACATTCTTTTTTAAACAAAGGACTATTATAATGGGAATATAGTTTGGTAAACTAGGGAAGGTGTCCCGAACTCTTAAGCCATGTTGTTCCAGGAACCTTGGAAAGATAATTCACCCGAAGAACAGAAAAGAAGGAGTTGAATTGGATATAGTATGAAAATAGGACTTGGTTGAGCAACACGTTATGTCTGAGTATAGCGACAGTCTTCTGGCTCTATCTCTGTGGGCCTATGGCCAAAATAGTAGGTAAAACTCAGGAGGAGGGCTATTTTGTTAAAAGTCTGTATATGGCTGTGGAAGACAGACAACTGGTCTCGAGAATCTTTCCAAAAGAGACAATGGCAAAAACATGTGAAGAGGATGTGGTGGTGGTGTCAGAACTTGAGACTTCTACCCCAGCAGGAAAGAACGTCTTACCACTGATATTCCTGGCACCTGATGAAAATAACGATGTCGGTTTTATTATTTTTAAGCTCTCTGCCAACAGTGCATTCATTTATCCTCTGTGCTTGGTTGGGGGAGCCGGTTAAGTAAGGATGCTGGGATTGTCTACTCACATCCACAACCAGGAGGCTAAGGCTGGTGGGTGTACCGCCACATACTTCTGTTTGTCACAGCAGGGATGGAGGTGATCCTATTTGCGTCCAGGAAGCACCTTTGAGGGGGGTGTGGGGTGCTGCTAAATATCCTATACTATGCAGCCCAGTCCCACAGCAAAGAAGAATCTAGCCCAAATGCCCGGAGTACCAAGGGTGACAGACTCGAATGCACACAGAGGGGCTCATTAAGGAATTGTTTATGATAGCAAAATTTAAAAACAAGTTTTTTGCTTCCAAGAAGACTGATTAAACATACTATCCTTATCTGCATGCCCATAGGAGGCACTTTGCAGTTGCCTACTGTAACCTAAAGGTAGATGAAATTGCCCACAGCATAATGTTAAGTGAAAAAGATCCGAAGTATGTATAATGTAATCACGACTTTTTCTATTTTTTTTAACATTAACATACACATTTGCCATATTCACACACAACCAAAGAACAAGGCTGGAAAGATGCTTATAAAATGCTAGGCAGCCTATCCGTTCATTTTTCTTTTTTTACATTTCCAAATATCTTATAATAAGCATGAATTACATTTTAATTCTTTTGCCTTCAAAAGTCTGAGTGATTTAACACACAGGCCAAACTTAAGATAAAGTTGACTAAGAGACTTATACATGTAGGTGTGACGCTTCAACCATCTGAGGTAGGAGGAAGTTGCTTTTGCTTAGGACCAATTAATGCATGAAGGGCATGAGACAGTTAAATCGAGAAATTAAACAAAAGAGATAAGATTACTAAAAGAGCTACAGCAGGGTAGGGATGCAGGTACGGGGTCAATGGCTTTCCTAGCAAGCACAGGGCCTTATGTTAGATTTCAAGCAACACACACACACAGACAGACAGATATAGACAGAGAGAAACAGACAGAGACAGAGAGAAAGATAGAGACAGAGACAGAGACAGAGACAGACAGAGACAGAGACAGACAGAAAGACAGAGACAGAGAGAGACAGACAGAGAGACAATGACAGATAGAGACAGAGAGACAGAGAGAAAGAGAGACAGGGAGACAGAGAGACAGAGACAGACACAGAGAGAGAAAGGGAAAGAGAGAAAGAGACAGGGACAGAGACAGAGAGACAGAGAGAGAGAAACAGAGAGAGAGAAAGGGAAAGAGAGAAAGAGACAGAGACAGAAAGAGAGACAGACAGAGACAGAGAGTCAGAGAGAGAAACACACAGAGAGAGAAAGGGAAAGAGAGAAAGAGACAGAGACAGAAAGACAGAGAGAGACAGACAGAGACAGAGAGACAGAGACAGAGAGACAGAGACAGAGACAGATAGACACAGACAGGAAGACAGACAGAGAGACAGAGAGAGACAGAGAGAGAAACAATGAGAGAGAGAAAGGGAAAGAGAGAGAGAGTGTAAACTTAGGATATCTTAACAAAACATTGTCCTAGGATGGTGGAGTAGGCCCCAGATGTCCATCTGGACTGCTAAAAACAGTCCTGTTTGACACAGTTTAAGAGGACGGTGATGAAAACTTGGAGAAGGTCCAGATGAGAACCACCCGGATAGTTAGGGGTTTGGGACTCGTGTGACAAAAGGGCGAAGGACCTAGAGATGTTTAGTCTGATGTGAACAAGTGCTTACAAGTGAAGCAAGAGCTGTGTTCAAATATTTGGAAGGCTGTCGCGTGGGGGAGGGACGAATGCGCTCTCAGGGGCCCAGACCACAGCGCTAGCACTGATGGCTGACGGCGATCAATAGCCTATCGGCTTACACATCACTTCCCAATACGAGGAGAAAACTTGCTGACATCCAAGAGTAGTTCAAAATAGCATGGCTGACACCGGCGGCAAATGGTGCCTCTTACTGACCGGATGCCAGAGCATCAGGATTGGTGTGGAGAGAAGCAGGGATGAGAAATCGAGACAGAAGCGCTGCCATGCCCAGTGCCCGGTGCTCCACACAGGAACTAGTTCAGGGTGCCAGCGTGTACTGAAGCTATCTGTGGACCATGGACCAGGGATGACGTCACATGTTTCATGGGCTCCAAACTGCTCCTTCCGGTTCATTTTAAGGAAATCTGCTTTTCTAAGGTGGTTCCGTGGATGAAAAAAATATAGAAGTGAGGAAATGTTACAGAAGCTTGTCTGAAGTTGATTCTGTAATTCTGATGAAGGTGATCGTCCTCATTATTCCTCTCATCGTGTTAGCAAAGGTTGTCATAATACAGTGCATCAGATAAAATTCCAAATACGGAGCTGGGGCGTTGGCTCAGGAGGTAAAGGTACTCCTTGCCAACCCCGGTGATCTGAGTCTGAAACCTGGGGCAAACATGGTGGGAAGAGAGAACTGATTCCTGTGAGATGCACTCTGGTGCCCACGTGCATGTTATGGGATGTGCACATCTATAGACATATAGTAAATAAATACATCTTTAAAAAATGCCAAACATTCACCCACTTTTTATAGGTAATAAGATTTGACGACTTTATCCAAGGCCAATAACGGGTCCCATCTTTTGAAATGTTGCTAACAGCCATTTTCCTTGTCTCTCCTCTTGGTCACCATCATCTCTATGGTAATAGTGATGTATTATCTATCACGTGTGGGGTTATGTTACTCCAACAGTGGTTGGGGAGGTGGTTAAAGTGCTTGGCTGCATAAGCATGAGGACTTGAGTTCAGAACCAACCGCAGCACCCACGCAAAAGTTGGATGCTGAGAGGAAGCACACCTATGACTTCAAAGCTGGGAAGATGGAAACCAGAGATCTCCTCTAGATCAGTGGTCCTCAACCTTCCTCATGCCGGCACCCTTAAACACAGTTTCTCACGTTGTGGTGATGCCCAACCATAAAACGATTTTCATCGCTACTTCGAGAACTGTAATTATGCTACTGTAATGGATAGTAATTTATTTTTTTTTTTGAGATAGAGGTTTGCCAAAGGGGTCGAGACCCATAGGCAGAGAACTGCTGCTACTTCTTGGCCAGACTAGTTAGTTGAATGGATGCGTCCAAGGTTAAAGGAGAGACCCTTGTTCCAAAGAAGATACGGTAGTGAATGATGGAGGAAGAGCCTCAATGTAAACCTCTGATCTCCACACATGTGCACACACCCAAACTTACATACACCATACATACCTCCATACATATACATGCGCTCTCTCTCTCTCTCTCTCTCTCTCTCTCTCTCTCTCTCTCTCTCTCTCTCTCCATACACTAATGAATGCAACACTCCTTTTCATTCCTCCTGTTTCACAGATGTAGAAATGCCAACATGGGGAGGTTGAAGACCTTGATCAAGGTTAGCTAACGAGTGGTACACCTGGGGTTTGAAGCCTGTACTGAGACTCTTCAGAGGGATCAATAACAGTGTCACCATCCCTGTCACATCCACAGAAGGGACTCTTCCATCAGGCAGCCTTTGGTCTTCATGTGCACAACTGGCTACACCAGGCCTCTCTCTAGGCCTATTGATCTAAATGGAGATCTGGGACCCAAATGTCTACCTCCATAGTTGCATGAACTAAATCTTTGAACTACATATTCTCCGTGCTCCTTAGTCTCTGCATAGTCTCTTATTGCTACTGCCCCAGAGAATCCTGGGTGTTAGGGACAGGTGTGACTATGATCTCCATTTAAAATATAATAACAATGAGACCAAGAGATATCTAGTGACTTGCTTAAAGCCATACAGTTGGTAAGTGGGAGGGCTTTGAATGGGCTGTTGACTGTTTTCTGGGATCATCCTCCAAGGTGGTTTGTGGTAATCTCGGGTCTCCCAAATGATGCTTGTTTTAGAGTCTAGATGACCTGACATTAGGCAACTAACCATGACATCTCTGGCCCCTCCCCCTGATTAATTAGCATATACTCCCCTCCCCCCATAGAATCACCATGGACCATTTCTAAATATGTGACCGATCAAAGACATAAGACCCAATACCTTGTCTTAGTGCAGGCGTAGTTCTAGCTGACTGAAGGGTTCAGAGAACACATTTTACTTTCCGTAACGGAGAGGTAACTAACTCTCTTGCTACCCTACCCTCAGCCCTCATGGAGTAACTTGGTCTTCAAATATAGAATGTTTAAAATAATTCAACAACACGGAATTTCTCCTTGGCTTTTCCTGTCTGGTTAAAAAAAAAAGAAAAAAGAAAAAGAAAAAGAAAAAAGAAACCAAAGCTTATGCGTAGTTATTTTTCCAAACCTTTGAAGTCTTGCCCTGATTTTAGCAGTTCCTATGGTACAGTTCCTGCCTGTAAGGCTATCAGACCTTTCACAGCTGGGAAAGGAAAATCCTCTTGATATTCCCTTAATCTCACCTTTGCCTGCCTGACTTTTGTGAACACTTCTGTCTCTTTGGCCCATCCAAGGAATCTTCTCTTTTGGTGGTTCATCTTTCACACAGTTTCCAAATAAAACAATGATGTAGGTAAAAGAAACACACACATACACACACACACACACACACACACACACACACACACACACACACTGCAGTACCAGGTATTGGCGGGGGTGGGGGAGGAGGGAGGGAAAAGGCACTGAGCCTCAAACAGAAACACAATGGTTTTATTGTAAGAGGCTTCTGCAGCAAAGAAGAAAGAAAACAACGCAGTTAGCAAAAGAGGGAAAGAAAGGAAAATGCCTACCAAAGGCAAAGCGCCCAAGGAAATAGTGTTTTCTTTGTATGCATTAACATATGCTCAAAGAAGATTTCCCTAGGAGGTGTCACTGCCCACTTGCTTCCTGTGTTTAGTTTGCTGCAAGAGCTTTTAAATCCATTTGCAGAACCCCTGGGAGTGGCAAGGAGGAAGGTGCTGCCACTGAGGAAGATGGGTAGCTTCAACGTTAGGGTAAGTGAGACACAGACTCATCTGTGATTGTATCTACAATCCCCACGCCTGGCTTGGCGAGCACCTCCTGATCTCTAAGTGAGGGTTGCCAGCAGCTGTTCTGCTCTCTCCAGTTCCCTGTAAGGGGCTTTCTCAAATTCTCTTTTCTTCAACATTTGCCATCAAGAAGATAAAGGCCAAGAGCTAAAAAAATATATAAAATATCCAGAAGCATGGGGTTGCAAAGTATGCTATCAAAAGCAGCAGGTCTTGCATTGGAGGGGCAATTTTCTTTGTAAACTTGTTTCTTTCTTTAAAAAAAAAATAATTATTTTTATTTTTATCTGTGTATTGTGTGCCCATGTGAGTGTATATGCGCACCTGAATGCAGGAACCGACAGAATCCAGAGGAGGGAGTTGGAGACCTTGGAACTCTGGTTATAGGCGATTGTGAGCCTGGAGGCGTTAAGAACCAACCGCAGGTTACTGTGGAAGGGCAAAGCAAGTGCCCTTCATTATAAAGTAGTCTCTCCAGCCCTGCAGACTGACTTCATGCCATCAGATCTCACAGTCAGCTTAGACCACTGAGGAAAACCAAGCCAAATATGGAGAAAGGACAGGATTTTAAACAATGATATGTGAAAGCAAGAGGCCATTGGACTTTCCTTATAGACATTCTCAGCTTCCTTTTCTGAATTCTGCCCCCTCCATTCCTGCTCTCTCTGCATCTGTTCCCTCACCCAACATCCTTGACTGCTTATGTCTGTTGACACCAAGACGGTTATCACCTCAAAGGAAGAATAAGAGACGGTATATTCTGGAGTCAAATATTGGTGACCATAGCCTGGGATTTAAACTCACCAAATACCATGAGCCAATGTACAAATACTTTAAATAACGGAGGATTTAAAGTAACAGAACAAAAGACAGACGTGATGAAGGTGCTTTTCAGACACACTCATGGAAACAGTAGGAGGGTGGGGCTACAGCAAAGTGGAGAAATCTCTTTACACCTCAGAAGCCATTGGGAGGAGCCCAGCCTTTAGGGTTGTGGAAGATCCGGGGTCTGTTAGCACTTTCTAAAAGTTTTCAAGAAAAGAATGTTAGGTCATACACAATGATGGACAAGAATGCTTATTACAGGAGTGTGGTGGGTAATCTTGGTTGTTTCTTTGGTTGTTATCTAAGAGATAAGCCACTGGGCACACCTGTGGTAGATTTTTGGTTGTAGTAATTTTACAGGGGTGGTTTCTGCTCCACTCTCTCCTGTTTAGCTCCTGAGTAAACAACACTGAGACACCAGGTTTTATTAACAAGCTGTTGGCACTATGCTGGGCAGGTTCTGAGCTATTCTAACCCGACTAGTCTATTAATAACCAGATAAATACCCTGTTTCTTGCCAACCGAGTCTGGCTCTGTTCCTCACATGTGGTCTGGGTGAGCTTCTCTTGGCCATAGGCTCATGGTCCATCCTCATATTTCCTTAGTCAGGTTCTTCCAAGAGGGACGAGCCACCTTAAATGTGAGTAGCACCTTCTAGTGGCAGCCCAGATAAAAGGAGGCTCATGGGAATTGCTTCATGCCCCCCCCATGCTGTTGGCAAGTTACCACTGCTGCTATGTTCTCTCACTGTTTTTTAGCTTCTGTAGGCTTCCAACATGGACTGCAGACCAGGAATCCTCCAGGCCTTCAGCCCCAGGTTGGGAGTGCTGAGGCCGCCACACTCATGGATAGAACAACTCTGGATGGGCCCTGGGCCTATCCAGAGTGAAGATAGCCTTACCAGGCCACCCAGACCATATCATGAAATCCAATCTAACAACAACAACAACACACACACACAGACACAGACACACACACACGCATATGGGTGCATGTGCATGTGCACATGCACACAGACACACAAACATACACAGACACATGCACATATAGATACATAAATACACACATACACACAGACACACAAACATAGTCACACACAGATACTAACACAGATACAAACACACACACAGAAACAGACATATACACACATACATGGGTGCATGTGCATACATTCATGCATGCATACACATGCACAGCACACATACACACAGACACACAAACATGTGCACATACACAGACACACATATAGATACACAAACACACACAGACACACAGACACTGACACAGATACAAACACACACACACACGCACATGCACACGCACATGCACACACACACACACCATAGAGACACAAGCACATATACACAAGCTACAGGATGATGCTGAATTTAATTTCTCAGCCAAAAGCTAGGTGACACTTGGGAAGCAGAAATGGTTCTGGAAATAATATCCAGCCATGATATCGACACAGTCAAAGAAAGTCCGGTTGAATGATGAAGTCCGCTAAGTTTCCAAGCTGAGATTTCTAGGTTTCATCCTTGCCTTTCCTTTAAACAGGAGCTTGTGGCAGGGCTGGGGGTAATGTCTGGCTCCAATATTAATCTTATATTCGTTACAGTCATACCTGCTAATGTCACCTGGCAGAGCCAAAGCTATTGCTGAGCCCCCTCCTTCCCATCCAAGTTTATTTATTGTGGCTATTTTACCAGCTATTGGCTCAACACAGTCCACTCAAATATTCATCATTTAGCTCTCTGGGTAGACCGTATTTAATCAGCACAGGAGAGAAAATAGCATAATTATAGATGCCGGATGCCATTATACTCTGAAGAAATTAAACCCCGTCTCAAGCCGACCAGCAGTTGCTGTGATTGCATTGCCGCTGGGGTTACGGAGAGGTTAGTGGCCATTCGGGGCCAGAGGTACCTTGTAGGAAGCCTGACCCAGATGAGCCCTAAGGAGAGCCACTCGTGCGCGCGCACATCTGTAGCATCAAAAACTCATCAAAGGGCGGCAAGTAAATTAATCTTTTATTGTTCTGAGAATGTGATAAATGTGGGGGCAATAAAGGGAGACTCCTGCGTGGAAATGGAGGGGACAGTAAATAAAGGGACACAGAGAAGCTCAGTCCTGGAGCTGGTGGCACGAATCTCCAGCAATATTGACAATTAAGGAGAGAAGCAAGGCTGTCTTCCCAGGGAGGGGAACACAATCACAGGGAGCCTGAGAGCCCTCACAGGAAACCCTCCTACCTGTGGAATTAACCCCAGTCCTTTCCATAAGTACATTCAGTGGGTCTTGTATGCAGAAGTTTCCATGTTGGCCATGCTAAGCAGTAGTTTGTTTGGGGAAAGCAGCAAGACTAGACAATCATGTTATAGTACCAGAGCTCTACCTGCCTTCTGCCTGTTGGAACAGGCTTCTGGGAAAAGCTAGGACTGTGGGTTCAGCTTCCTCTCAGCCTTCATGGTCCAGTCTCTTCGGAAACATCTCCATGGATACCAGCACTTGTCCAGATAATAAGATGAGTCACCTTTAGTCTTATGACACAGCATCTCCCCCTTGGACCTAAACCCTTGGTCAGCTGCCCCTCACTCCCCACTGTAAAACACTGTTGGGTTGTCGGGTAAAATTCAAAAATGTCCAAAGATGCAATTAAGCTTTCCTTTCCTTATTACTATTGGGTGACAGGCTTTACTCTCCCCACCTCATTTGATTCTCTCTCTCTCTCTCTCTCTCTCTCTCTCTCTCTCTCTCTCTCTCTCTCTC
>NW_021604632.1:7230994-7242112 GCF_004785775.1 Grammomys surdaster
CTCTCTCTCTCTCTCTCTCTCTCTCTCTCTCTCTCTCTCTCTCTCTCCTTTTTGGCTAATAATGCTTCAGAGGTTTGGATGAGTAACTAAGAGGAAGGCGAACTCCTCCTCGTCCATCCTGCTGCCGACAATTAAGAAACCTCAAAGTAATTTTTGAAAATGTCAGCGTCTCATTTAGCAAAAGGATAAATAATAAATGAAGCGTAATCACTGTCCTGTGCTGGTGGTACAGCTTCGCGGTGTCATTAGTAAACTAACGGTATAATATCTTTGTGTCACAGTTTAATTATATCTTGTAATTAGTTTCAGCAATGGATCGCGTGGAGTCAGGCCCCCTGAGCTAAACAAAAGGTAATAGAACTTTCAGCGTCCTGCATAAATCAATTATGAAAGTGTCCTTCATTATTTGAAGCTTGTTTGCTGTAATTTTATGCACCGAGCTGAGGTGAACTGGTCCTTCTTGCCCATGGAGGGCAGTTCACCCCACTCCACCCCGTGCTTGCTCGCAGCTGAGCCTGCAGTGGTGCCCACACACAGCCTGGCTGGCCAACACACTTGTAAGACTACTCAGCAATCAATGTCTGGCAGGGCCAGGAGCTGAAAAGGGAGGGGAAGTTTCAGAGGGTGGGGACAGGGGTATGCTAGGACTGAGGCAGGTAATAGATGTACCATGTGCAAGCGAGCAGGGAATCAAATGGGAAAAGATGTGAGGGCCTGGAAGAATGATGCTTTCTGCTTCTCCGAACAAAGATGAGAAGGTTAGGAGCATCAAAGGCCAAGCGAAATTGATGAATATGGGCAGGCAGATGTGGTACATGTCCCTTTATCATCCGCCCTTTCAACATCCCTGCTCTCCCCACGAGGTTGGAATGAGAACCAGCACGGGTTACTTGGCAATAGGGAACGGGAACGGGGAATCCACATCTTTAATTGGGTCTAATTCAGGTCCTACAGAGCTCGGGAACTGTCAAGGGCCTCTGAGCAGCGTCAAGGGCTAGCTGTGGTCACCGGGCCTGGATGGGAGAGTCACGAGTCCCGCTGGGGAAAGCTAAGAAGAAACTCAGGGGTGGGGGGGTGGGTTAAGTCCAAATGCCACCAATATGTGTGATCGTCTCTTTTTTGATCAAACTGTAAGGCATGGCAGAGAGTGGGGGTGGGCCCCACTTTCAAAGTCCTCATTGAGTCATCTTTGAAAGTAAGCCTAGTGCCACGCTGGCCTTTCTGTTTATACAACAATTTACAGGTTTAAACGGAACCCCGCTTGAAAAAGCTGACTGAATTGTGAGCACTTCAGCAAATTTAACAAAAGAAAGCACAGGCAAGGAAAAGAGAGAGAGGGAAAGAGACAGAGAGACACGGAGTGGGGGGGGGGGAGGAAGGTCCAGTCCTTAGACTGGTGTGCTGCAATCTGGCTGGTTGCTATGGTGACGTGATGGCTTGTTCACATGGCAACATACCTTAGGTCCACTATTAAAATGATGAGAGTGAACTCGGTTGCATTAAGGAGAGTGTGCTGTATGCTAAAGCAAGTCTTTATCTCCAGAGAGCGCTGGACAGAGACTAGCATCCAGTACAAATGAGGGAGTCAGGGAGGAGGAGGAAAAGGTTGGAGGTCTGGGGGGAAATCACAGGGATACAATAACTATGAAAAGAAAGATCCTCAGCTCTGTATCTCAATCGAGGGTCTGGGATTCAGAAGATGGACAATGAGTTTGCTTTGCTGTAGAATCCATTGTCCAAATTGGCCCATCAGGCTAATGACCCCTTATTTAAAAAACATGTTCCAAATGAGCCTGCTATATACCTTGGTTGTAGCAACATCCATGGTAAACTAAACCCACCCAACCCATGGGCTACTCTAACGAATAGCAGAGAGATTGCCACTTAAATAAAACACGCTCATAACGACGAGGGTGGCAAATTACATAGCATTTATTTATTAAATATAAAAGTCTGCCGACAGCCACACATCTACGCCCTATCATGAGAGAGCTGGCAGGGAGCATTTCCTGTGAAATCTGGATTCATGTGTCCTCGAACACAGTGACAATTTTTCCTCCTACTGACATTGAGAGGGTGGTAAATAATTCTATAGACATTATCCCAATAGTCCTTCTTATTACCCACGCTGCCATTCTTCCTGGCATTTAGCAAGAACTTCTGTAGCATACATAAGAAGCATCTAGGGGTTACAGGGGCATATCTTCCCATGGTGGGGTCCAGACAATATCACAAACCATCTGTGGGATGCTTGAATGCCTGTAGGTCCTTCTTCACAACTTATCCAGACTGCCTTACCATCTGTCCATGGCTGGTGGTGCTGTGCTTGACTATCTCATTAACATAATGTGAAGGGAAGCCTTCCCAAGCCACACATCCCCAAGGTAGAAGACGTGGCAGAAAATGAGTGTGACATTTCCAGGTATTCTGATGACAATTGCCTAAGAAGACAGAGAGCTCAACTTGACATTTACTTCCGAACTGGTACCAACTTTATGCCAAGGATCTAGATGTGCAGAAGCTTCCTTCCTGAAGAAGGGCAGAGGGCTCTGAACTCCCAAAAGGGCTGAAGCACCAGGATGGAGAGGCAAGCTGGAGACCACTCAGGAACGCCTTCCTTCTACTAACTCCACACTGTTCCCGAGTCATAGGCTCAAGCCATTGCTTCGTGATAGTTGATAGGGATCCATAAAGGGCTTTGACTTTTTTTTTTCAACTCTATAAATCAGTCCCACTATGAAGGGGGCAGAGGAGCTCAAGGGTTGAGAGCTTGGACTTACAACAAAGACTGACCTTATCACTGGCTAGCTGGGTCACCTTACTGAGTGGCAGTTTTCTGATTTCAAAAGATGGAGCCTAGAATTAGCTCATCTCCTCTGATTGTTGGGGGATTGAGGTGACAGTAGAAAGGATATCTACTTAGTCCAAGACATAGATATTTTATTAATTATTGACATTTCTCGTAGACCCAGGCAATCCACGACAGGTACTGCTGTTTTTTTTTTTTTTTATTTATTGTAACTTCAACAGTAACAAAAGCAAATCTTCATACAAGAGACTAGTGGCCTCTTCAACTGTCTTAGGAGAACCGAGGGACACAACTTAGATGTACTTATTCTAGAACCTTGTGCCGTAGAGTAGATGCTGCCAAAAAGGCACCCCTGGGATTGAGCTCAACGTGCTTTTTTTTTTTTTAAAATGATTTTCCTTTTGTTTATGTTTTGAATATTGACAAAATACCAGCTTTCTCCCCCCTCCCCTATGATGATCAAGCTTCTTCTAAGTGTGGTAAATGAAACAGAGAGAGAGAGAGAGAGAGAGAGAGAGAGAGAGAGAGAGAGAGAACAGACAGAGTTAGAGAGACATGGGTACAGAGACACAGACAGAGACAGACAGAGATAAGAAGAGACAGAAATATAGCTTGAGAGTGACAGAGCAGGCTCACTTTTGGTGTGTGTCAACTCTCCATGACAGCCACATGCATGTTCTCTCCTAAGAACCAAAATAAGCATAAAGTGGACAAGATCATGAAGCACAAAAATAAAACCTCCAGAACAGTGGTAGAGGTTTGTTGTGGGTAGCCCTGGCCTTGTATTTTGATGCTAATTCCCCTTTCCTGTGAAGGGCTGCAGAGGAGGAGTGAATCAGTACACAGGTGACTTCTTGTGAACCTTTTGCCCACCTTAATTTGTAAAATAAAGGCTAGAGCCAGTGATTGGGCAGAGAAGGGGAGGTGGAGAAAAAAGATTTGGGGGAGGAGAAAGAGAGGAAGGCAAAGGAAGGGGAAGACGAGGAAGAGGAAAAGGTAGAAGTACAATGGAGGAGAAGCACATGGCCTGGAAAACCCGCAAGTTATAAGGGTCTCATAGCTGGGGAATAGAGTAGTGTAGTGGTGAATCTGCCCAATTTAGGCGTGCAGCTTATATTCATAATTATTGAGTTGTGTTTTCTTTGAGCGGTCTTATTTGGGTCGGAGATTTACCACAATAGAGGTTGGAGAAATTCATGATTTCCCAACCAGGAGGCATCAAAGCTGGGCTCATATTTCATTTACTTTCCTCTGCTTGATCTGACATCACTGGATAAGCAGGCACCATGAGCCATGCACACAGCTCACAGGCAGAGCAAAGGGTGTGTCCTTGTCTGCCTGCTCCAGCAGCCTGGCAGACATAATACAGACATGGGGCAGATGGACCCACTTAATAAGAGAGAAGGTATGAGAATCCTCTTGAGTGGTTTTGACAGTTTAGATTATATTTTTACATACTTTTTTTTTTACGTGAGACATCTTGGTTAAAGTAAACTCTCCTGTTTAAAAGGGACATAAGAGAAGAGTAGTTATGGGGTGTGTCATAGCATATGGTTCTGTCAGATAGGATGGTGACAGAAAGATGCTGCCTTGTGCTATGGAGATCTGAACAGGAAATTTAGAAAAGCATGTTTGGTAGAGAAAGCACAGCAATGCCCCCTATGGTGTATGCAGAGTTACATTAATACTCCGGTCCTCTCTGGCAGCCTTGGAATTTGGATGTACTTCTGAAGACAAACAAAGCAGGAAGCACTGAACCACTCACAGGCCATGAGCTCTTCCTGGTTGCTCCAACCATTCAGCATCCAGCTTCACAGACCATGTAAGAGTTACCTTCTCGTCACTGTGACATTGTGCCTCACAGAAACAAGTAGAGAGAGACGACTTATTTGGATTATGGTTTCAGAGAGTTCAGCCCTTGGTTGCTTGACCCAGTATACTTGGGCAGAGAGCATCATGGCAGCAGGGGTGAGGAGGAGAGGAGAGCTTTTCACTTTGTGCTCAACAGAACACTGAGAGAGCATTAGGAAGTGGCTAGGATAATAGACAGGGATCTATACAATTAACCTACTTCTTCCAGTGATGCTCTACTTCCTGAAGTGCCTATGACCTCCTTAAAAAAAGCATTTAAGACATGAGCTTGGGAGACATATTATATCCAGGCCATATAGGCCAAAAACAAAACAAAACAAACAAAACAAACAAACAAACAAAACATGTGTGTATGTAGATCTATCGTTTTGTTGAACATCTATTCATACCCATAGAATCTCACTAAATGTACTAAGAACTACAAAAGAATTTTTTTTCCTACTAGACAGTTTGTAATTTAGCAGGAAAATAAGAAAGCTATATCTGAAAGGTAAACTATTCAGGAAACTAGGTGTCCAAATCATCTAGATCAGAGGTTGGGGAACCATAGTCTCTGGGCCCAAAGTAGACTGGTAGTTATTTTTTGTAAATAAAGCTTTATTGAAATGCAACTATGTTTTTTTTTCCCTAACACCCCATCTATGAATGCTTTCTTCCCATAACAAGAAGCTATAGGCTGTTGGGACATATGGATAACTAGTTGGAAGACAGATTATACAGTTGTAAGGAGCAGGCCCTTAAACAGGACCAACTCCATTTTGTAATAGGAAACTTGTAGAGACATGTCTGGTACTTGTAAGGACAAGTCTGGAAGTAAAAGTTGTGCTGTGATAACCAGCTGTGATGAGGTCAGAGCCTGGTGATAACAGACACGAGTGGTTATCTGCCCTGCACGTCAGGAGTAACGCCAAATCCAACATAAAAAGAGGAGCCCGATCAGAGCACTTCATTCACACTTGTAGCCATGACTGGCCAATGTGATCCTCTGGGCAAAGCCTCCTCAGCACCTGGTCATCACAGAGTTAACTGAGAGGCTAATGCCTCCAGCTTCTCCATGGTCAAGCACCCTACCCAGGTCAAATTATCTGGAAGCCACAGCCTGACGCTGCCTTCCCAGACTCTGAACCTGTAACCCCAAACCATCAAAAGGACTCAGGTCATATAATCCATGAATGAATGATGTGTTCATTGCTATGCTCATTTCTTTGGTAATTAGCAATTTATTATTTGTGTTCATTGTGCATATTGTTAGAGGCAATGCATAGGAAATGTGACAGTATCTTGTTGTAGCAATAGCCTTAGCATTGGTGATAATATATTGCTTGCTGTGCATTATCATTAAAGAAGTAACTGAATCACAAACCCTCTGTCTCTTGGCATACTCTCTTCCCTCTCGAGGAGCTGATGATCTCACAGTCAAATCCAGTATATGATCCCTGAGTGGAGCAGGATCTGTCGCTCCTCTCCCCCAGGGGGATTCTAACCCCTTATCCATAGTCTGCTCATAACAGATAAGAGTAGCCTGCTCTCGACAACAGCTCACTTGAAATATTTAATATCTAGCCCTTCCTTAGTACAGTGTACCAACACATAGTCTAGATAGCCTAAGATCAAAATAAGAGTGATCATAGTAGCTGGGAATGGCCATAGTGGGGTAACGGGAAATATTTTATTTTGTAGAGTCAGGAGGAACCAGGACGCACCAAGATGAGTAGGAGGGGTGTTCACGGTAGTGAGGGATACAGCGTGAGCAAGAAGTAGAGGGAAGAGGCACCGACCTTGCTTAGAGAATATGAAGGAAAACCACTTGGTTTGAACTTTGACCTTTCAGTCTCATTCCAGAGCATCTGACAGGAAGTACTGTTAGAGAGCAGGAGGCAAACCAAGTGTATGGATTCCTGAAGCTGAGGAAGGAACAGCTTTTCGAGGAATGAAGGAGTGAAGGGGTGAAGGGGTATATAAGTGGCTGGAGCTATCATTCAGCAGACAAGGCAAGGCGGGAAGACACAATAGAGAAGCAGAAGCAGCCTGAGTAGATCTCAGGAAATTAGCCAAGACGTAGAGGAGATAAAGATTGATAATAAGGACAATAAGGACAATAAGTACGGATAATAAGGACAGGTAAAGGCTCTCTGAGTAAATGGTAAATCCAGGTACAGAGCCCCCTGGGTTAGGAGAGACTTTATCTTTGGTAAAAGAATGAAAGAAAGGAAGGAGCTAATACGGGGAGCTAGAAAATAAGAGAGCAGGAAAGGGGGGGGGTGTCATTTCTTACCGCTAAAACCAGAGAGGACCCAGAGAGACCAAGTAGTTGTCAATCCGTCAGGCAATGAGTCCTAGATAGCTTCCCTCATTGAATAAAAGACATCTCCAGCTAGCAAAGATGGCGGACCCGTCTGGAGTCAAGAGGTTGTACAAATAAAGGCTCTTTGAGTGTCACAGCAGCTTTCCATGGAAGATCTGGTCTTCCAGTTTGAAGAAATCTTTTAGCAGAGGTTTACGTGTATGGCATAGGTACTTCAGGTTGGTAGAGACCCAGGGTGATCCTGTCCAGTGCTCCAGGATGGATACATTTATCACATGTGTGACAACCAGAGTGACCTCCAAGAACCAAGAATAGCCAAGCTGGATCTAATAGGTTTGAACTTTTTCACTATCTGTGCTGTTCTTGGGGGGTAGGGAGGCTAAGAGGCTTAATCTTGATGGATCAATGAATGCAAGTACTTTCTGCTCTGGGACTGTTGAACTGATCTTTGAGAATGGTAGGTATTACTGTAACACATTATTTACTTCTACATTCAGATACCTAAGAGCAGCATTTACTATTTACCTTGAACTACAATGTGATTTGTAATTTGATTTGGCCAAGGAGATGAGCAACTGGTGAGCCATGCCATTTGTGGGCTGGGTACTTAAGTTTTAGTGGACCTTCCCGAGTCCTCTGACCCTGACGTAGCAATAATGGAGGTGGGTTTATGCAGAAACACCAGGAGCAAGAATTATGAAGTATGAAAGAAATGACTAAAAGACATTGCTTGGAGCCTCAGCTGACTCTGAGTGACAGAGATGCTATGGACTAAACTAACTCCTCAGAATGTGACTATATTTGGAGACAACGTTTTAAAGGAATAAACATTTTTATTTTAAAAATCAGAACAATATTCTCACAAAAGGAGGAAACCTGGATGCCCAAATAGACACAATGGATGTGCATACTCAGAAGAAAGACCGCACAGGGACACAGGTGAGAGTATCACCTGCAAACTGAGAAGATGGGTCTTAGAACATAAACCTGGTGACATGTTGACATTGGACTCCAGTCTTCAGAACTGTGTAAAAACCGATTTCTTTTGTCTAAGCTTCCTAGGCTGTGGCATTTTGTTAAAAAAAAAATCTACTAAAATAATAGACGAGGTTGAGTTTTCTTTCCTGTTAACTTATTACAATGTAGGATTGGCTTGTTAGTGTGGTACTTCTTTATTTGCCCACACTAATGCAAGATCCTTTAGAGTAGCTGGCAGAAACAAGCTCCCTGAAGTGAGGGTATTTGAGAAGGCAAGCTGACAGTAACTGATGGAAAGTCTGGAAGCAGAAGAAGATTCACGGCTGGTGGAATGATCAGTGTGAAGTCTTTGATTAGCTTGGGCTGGGGAAGAAGGATGGAGATAAAATAGAGGGCAGAACAGTGATAAATCACACAGAGGTCACAGGCTAGACATCTGAACTCACTCTATACTACCAGGAAATACTGCAAGATTGCAAGGAATTAACAGGATCCGACCGAGTTGATTTTGTTTCTCCATAGAGACTTGGACTTGTATGCGTGGACCATGAGCTGTGAGAAGGAAGAACAAAGCAAGAAGACTTCCTCAAGGCAAAGGATAGACTCTCAAAGTGAGCAGCAGAGAAGCAGTTGGATTTCATCAGCTTCTACCTTAAGGAACCATAAATGTTAATTGCAAGCATCCTGACAGGTTCACAGTTCTCTTTACAACGTTTGTCATGAGAAGATGTCAGAATTTGAGCCAGAAGAATAAGGTCAGTTTTGTGGAAAATTGCTGCAGGAGGAAATTACATGGTAGTTTCTACAAAGGAAAAAGCATCAAGTGGTGTGAGCCTAGGAGCTTTCACGTGACATGGAGGAAGAGAGAGGAGGTGCAGTAATGGGAACCTCCACGGACTTGAGGATGGGTCTGACACCAGCCCATTGTCAACTTTACATTCAGCAGGGCTTCAGGAGATGTGGAATGGAGCGAGTCTGAAATCTCTGATTTCACATCTGCTAGCCAGAACGACAGAATTTCTGGAGAAGATACCCTGGAGAATGGAAGGGCTCTGACTGTGCAGAGAGGACAGTCATGCATCCCATGGTTTTGAGCCCCAGTTTTGTGATACCCTGGAGTGCTTCTGCCTATTACAAGGGACATGTACATTTTCCTCCTTTCTTTCTTCCTTCCTTTCTTTCTTTCTTCCTTTCTTTCTTTCTTCCTTCCTTCCTTTCTTCCTTCCTTCCTTTCTTTCTTTCTTTCTTTCTTTCTTTCTTTCTTTCTTTCTTTCTTTCTTTCTTGGTCATTTATATTACAAAAGTCAGATTCAGAAAGGCACAAAGTTAAAACATTAAAAATCTTATATGTATATGGTGTCTTTGGGATTTGAAATTTTCATGCATATTATTTTTCATTTGTCTATTTCTCAACCTCTCTGGCTACTGGTGGAGAATGAATTATGGAATGGAAAAAAAATCCCCAAAAGAAACCGTATAAAAACATTGGCTCAGAAATAAGCTAGGCAAATTGCAACATGATACTTCAGTCTAGGATGGTATCATAAAGGTGGGAAGAAATGGATACTTAATTTGATATCACATATGCCAAACTTGTTAGTTTATAAATCCAATAAGCATTTATAGGCATCAACTGTGGTATGAATGTAGTATTAGGGTTTGCGTACTTAAAGATGCTGATATTAAGATTGCTTAAAATGTATTGTGAGAAGCACAAAGACAGTTGTGCATACAAACAGTCATGGCCCAGTAAGAGAAAGACTCTATTTAAAATGTGATCTAGAGAGATGGTTCATCAGTTAAGAGAAATGACTTCTCTTTCAGACGATACAGGCTTGGTTCACAGAACTACATGGTAGCTCACAACCATCCATAACTCCAGTCCCAAGGAATCTGGCACTCTTCTTCTGGTCTCCATGGGCAGTAGGCATGTACATAGTGCACAGGCATACATGCAGACCAAATATCTAGAAGCATTAAATAAACAAATCAATAAGTAAATAAATAATAAATTTAAAATTTAACTAGGAGCTGGGGATATGCCTTAGTATTTTAACACAGCAGATAAAGTGATTACCCTACAGACATGAAGCCTGGAGTTCAAAGCCATAGGAATACACATGCCTGATAGGTGTGGTAGTTTGCCTGTAATACAAGCGTTAGGAGGGGTAGACAGTGGATCCCCAGAGAAAGCTGGCTAGCAAGAGTAGCTATATTGAACAACTATGGGTTTGATTTAGAGTCCTTCAATAAAAAATATGAAAAACAGATGGAAGATGAGTTAGATATCATCTTTGGCCTTTCACATTCATGAGCACACATGCACATGTATACCCACACATACCCAAAAAAACATACAAACACACATATGCAACCACAAAACAATCATAAAAAAAAATGAACTACGAATACCCCAGGCATCAAGAGAAGCCATTCATAGAGAGAACAGGACATCTGAAAAGAACATAGGAAGATGAGAAGGGATATTCCTGGAAAGAAAATGTGGGGAGTACTAGGTGGAAGGTCAGCATAGACAGAAGGGCCTGTGTCCCTGAATTAGCTGTTTGCTCTAAAGCTAGAGGCCTCGGGCAGAGGGTGCTGAAGAGGTGTCCCAGAACCACAATGTAAAAGCCTCATGGTTATGATAAGAACTTGATATTTGTTCCTCAAGGCTATAGGAGGACCAGGGGAGGTTTGGCAACAGGGTTGATCTTGCAGTTATGAATTAATGAGATTCTGATAGAAGAGCCTTAAAATCATGTCAAGTGAATGAAACCAGCTACAAAAGCCTCCATTGTGTTTGGTTTTACTTACAGGGCATGCTCAGAATAGAGAAAGCATATATGTTACTGACTGCCATAGGCTAGGAGAGAAGAATAGGGAGTGATCACTATTTGGAGGCGGTGGAGAGATGGCTCAGCAGTTAAGAGCACTTGCCAGTCTTGAAGAAGACACAGGTTTAGTTACCAGCATGCTCAGTTCCTAGTTCCAGAAGTTCGAACAATCTCTTCTTGCCTGTGTGGACATTGCAGACATCCAGTACACTGACACACATGCAGACAAAACATCCATTCACATAAAATAAGAGAAACAAATCTTCTTCTTCTTCTTCTTCTTCTTCTTCTTCTTCTTCTTCTTCTTCTTCTTCTTCTTC
>NW_021604632.1:7242122-7249960 GCF_004785775.1 Grammomys surdaster
TCTTCTTCTTCTTCTTCTTCTTCTTCTTCTTCTTCTTCTTCTTCTTCCTCTTTTTGGGACAAGGTTTTTATTTGAGAGTAGTAGTATTCTAAAGAGACCTATTTCTGTGAGTAAACACTTGAAGTATACACTAACTGGGTGTATTTCATGGTAATGAGATATGTACACTCTATCTCAATGAAGTCATTAACAAAACCCAAAGCTAGAGCTCTCACCTGAATTGCAGCCGATTGGCTAATAAACCAAGCACACATGACATCTTAGAAAGTGTCTAATTTATGTTTATTGTTCTAACAAGCTATAATAGGACTTCTAAACACCCACAGGAAGAAGTGAAGTTACCCCTCCCCACAAAGCCTCTGTCACAGGTCTTATCTAGATGCTACAAAATATATAGTGTCATGCAACTGATTCTCCAGGCATTGCTGTCAAGATTTCTCCCTGATGCTGAAGGATCAAGACTTTGTTTAGTCTTGATGCTCAAATGATGCTTTTTTGTTTTTGTTTGTTTTGGAAACCATGCTCTAGTAATATTATGCTTCCTCCTCCCATCTAGCTCTAAGTATTCTCTATGTTTCTCTCATCAGAAAACAGAAAAGCAGCTTATGGCTTGCAGCTCATTTCAAGGCCCAGGTGTACCATTCCTGCTGCTGAGTTCTCCCCACCATTGGAGTGACGGCTTATCCTAGAAGATCAGGTAGGTGACTAGTTCCTTAGGCATATTCTCTTCCTTCCAAGAGTCTATATGCAACCAAACAACTTCCTCTTCTCTGTCGCAGCTGCTCCAGAAGGATACCCAGGTCTGGCATTTTGAAAACAATGATGGAGCATGGTTGGTTCAAAGAACAGGCTTCCCCCTCCCTTCTTCTGTGCCAGTTGCTTATACTAACATGTTTCCTTCCAAAGGTAGCACCTGGCCTAAAAATACATGTGAGACAGGGGGAATCTAGTTTGGACTTCTCTTTTTTGAAAATTTAAAAGAGAACAGAGAGATTCAGCAAGGATCTTGCCTTCCTGTTCAAAAGCACTGCCTTTATATCTGCCTTTGATCTGGTGGATGGGTACATTGAAAAGTTGAACTGCCCCGGAACAGGGTCTTCATCAGGGATAATCATGGAAATTCCACATAGCTTTCAGATGTGACTTAACTGAGCTTTGTGTGCATGGATAGACTGCTTTCTGTCTGTTATCCCCTGACTCTTAGAACCTGATGTTTTTGCTAGCAAGGAATAGTCCAGTTCTTCACAGATTTACAAGACCCTGAAGAGTAGAATGTTCAGGGACACTCTGAGCATAGACACAGCATCAAGGTTCCTCTACTATGGCAAGAGACAGCCTCTAGCTGGGATGCTGAGCCTGGTTTACAACTTCTATATGCTAACATTTTACTTGTAAAGGTGGAGTGCTTTGAGGGTCTCTTAAACAAAGGCATCTTAATAATTCATTAAAAACATACCCATAGGTTCATCTTTAGTGTATATTGTCATTAATAGATGACACTAGATATTTGATCAGGAGAACAAACTAGAAGCTTGGAGAGGTAAATACGTAGGAACACACTTGAAATGTATTTCTTCCATGTCTCCTGGTGTATGTAGGTAAACATTACCAATTCTAAGAGCAGTATTATCTGTATTCCATCAATATAACACATCCCACTTATGACCATAATCCACAAAGTTAAAAGTAACTATCTTTTATTTTTTTCAGACCTGAGGACCAATCCCAGGGCCTTGCACTTGCTAGGCAAGCGCTCTACCACTGAGCTAAATCCCCAACCCTGTAACTATCATGTTTAAAAAGACTCTACATATATTTTATGATTCAGCTTGGGTTAACTCAGTCACCACAAGAAGGTAGTGACATAGGTATTATTCTTATCCCTGTTTTAGATCTAGGGAAAGGGCTTCAGACTATCTAGCTGGGAATTTTAAAGCCTGGGATAACAATTCAGATACGCCTAAATCTACAGTGTTGTCATCCAATTTGCCACACGGTAAAACACGATCAACCACATGCATAAAATGCAGTTTAGAAGTAAGAGGAGACTCACAATACTACTAGAGATAAATGCTCATAAGAATAAAATGTGGGTGACGCCAAACTCTCTCCTCTGTGTGAAAAGATGACTTTTGTTCCTTTACTAAAATAGACCAACAAGAGAGAGGTTGAAAGCAAATCCAAGCTGATCGATACTTTCTACTTGTGATGTGTACAAAAGCCCTTCCCAAGTAGTCAGTGCAAATTCACATTGCTTTCCCCCTCTTCTCCATGGTGAATCAGCACACAGATGGATCTCTCTGGCTTCCTCATGCCTGGGATGCCCATGCTAGTTTTCTGCCAGAACTGTGGTTGAGAGGTAAATGTGGACTTCCCTGGCCGGCTTGTATTGACTCTTCCTGCTTAGAGTCAGCTTTATTGAGTTTCTGAACAAATGTATAATTTAAATAAACCCTTTCTCAAAGGGCAGAAAAGGAGGTTTTTGCTCTTCTGTTTTGATTTCTAAATTTAAAGATGATGAACTGGACTCCTCTCAGATGGCACACTGTCGATTCCAGGATTCATCCTGCTTTTAGCAAGTGATCATGCTTTGCAAGGGAGAGTTTCCAGAGCTCCCTGGATTTTAGGTAGAGTGGACTGCGCAGATGGAAGCTTTCCCCACCCTTTCTATCCAGCTTTGCTTGTGTCGACTACATTTTCAAGTTTCCCCTCAATGATGGAGTTGTTTCTTAGCATCTTGTGCGCTTAGCCATTTAATTAAAGCAATCCATATTGAATTCATGTCCAGATGCCTTGACCGGCCGAGCCAGATCCTCATTGGCATGCCAGCTGCTCAAAGAGGAACAGGGCCCCTTGCATACTAATCAGCGGAGGAGGCAGTGATTCATCAGCCCATGATACCGCTCCAGCATCTACAAGCACTTATGACATGTAATTGGTGGTGCATAAGCAAGCCAGGCCACATTAAAAACCCCACAGATAGTCAGAGATAAAAATTAATGACTTTTGCTTTGTGTAATCCGGCATGCCTTGGTGGGTAAGGGAGGGGGGTTGGGATTAATGGGCAAATCTAAGTAGGCATCAAGAAACAAAGGCTTTCCTGGCCTTGTTTACATATCGAACAATAAAAACACAAGTGACAAGTTATGGGAAAGGCGAGTGTGAATTTTCGGCACGAGTGAGTTGAAAGACTGGCTTGTAGTTTATTATGGAATCCAAATTTCCATATTCATTATCCCAAAACAAACGTTCTCCGTGGTCTCTTCTGGGACGACAGGCTGAAGCCGTCGCTATTCTTCATCTTTCACGGGGCTGAAGTTGTCCTGATTAGGACTGGGCCGTGCTCACGCTTCATGGCATGTTCCAGCTACTTGGGGACACAATGCAAACCTTTGACGAGCCCAGAGGAATGTAACAGGGATCAAGTAGGGTCACCCTAAGCAGGCACTCATGAGCGGAAGGAGCCTCACATTCAGGGGCTGGATGGGGGAAAGAGAAAGAGTTTTTTGAGCCTTCTACTGATGGGCTAGGGAAATAGCCTGGGTGCCTAGGGAGTAGGGTGAGGAGAAAGGCAAGTAGAGACAACGAATGAAGTGTCTGTCATAACTAAGCTGTGTGGCTCAATGGAGTTAGTTGTTGGGGTGACACCAGTTAAAGCTTTGCAGAATAGAGACAATAAAGGGGGATTCACTTGAAGACAAGCAGGGTAGAGGGCAACACTGAAAGTGTGTTTGTAAGTGGCTACTGAGGTTGTGACAATGCTTCACAAATGTGTTGGGAACTTACTGCCTTGAGTATTTCGTGGGACGTGTGACAGGGACAAATGTCAGTGTTTGATTGATGGGAGTTGCCCTGGTTGTTATTGAAGGGGGCTCCTTTAAGAGGTATGACCTAGTAGAAATCCACCGATGGGCTTGGAACAGGAAAGAGCTTGTAAGTTTGTGGGAGGCTGTGGATAAGTCAGCGAACAGGATCATTCAATAAAGGGGCCCAAGAGTATGTGGGTGCTGGAGTTGGGGGAGAGGCTGGGTCATTATTAAATATTTATGAATGTGATTTGAGGAAGTGAAGGGAGATCATTAAAGACAGACACTAGGACAATGGACTTCGGGCATGCTGGTTTTCTCTATTGTCTCGCTTTGTCTCTCCAGAAAGGCTAGGGGCGATCAATCTGGGGGTGGGGGGGTCAGTCACAGGTATGTCCCACCCTGCTCACACTATTGGATTTGTTCTTGTTCCTTCTTGCTGGTCATTGGAGGACATCAGTGACTTGCTGCACCACAGGTGCACTGTAGGCAGGGAGTAAAGAAAGGGTACCCAACCACAGAAAACTCACGGGAGAGATGGTTTGAAAGAATTCATTTAGCATCTCCCAGTGGGCTAAGAGCACTGCTTGGAGCTGAGCCACCCCTGGTCTTCTGCCTGGTGCTCTATTTTCTTTTGTCTCCACACAACAAAATCCACAGTCTTGTCTTCTTGAAGTGTCTGTCCCCTGTGTTTTTCTCACAGGTACCATGGTCTCCCCATGGGCTGTGACTAGGATGAAAGTCACTCCAGATTATTTTAGTGCTGTTGATACCCAAGGTCTTGGCCCTTTCTCTAGATTCTAGAGACTAGAAGATCATAAACTCTGGATCTGGGCATCCAAAGGACTCACATGTAAGCCTGGCTTTATTATAGTGGTCTGAGACTTAAATATTGTGTGCCAACATCAAAATTTCAGAATAATCTAGGGCTCCATTTGCAGCCATGATATTTCTACTCAATGATACATATCTGTGATCTGAGGAACACTTCCATAATTGAACCCTTGATATGCACTGATGCCTTTGACCTAGGAGAGGGAAGTCAGAGTCATACAGGGATAGCATTGGTGACTTGGTGGCTAACAGTAGCATCATACAGAAACACAAAGAGGAGGGAAACAGTAAAATCTGAGATTCTTTTGCTAAGGCTTAACTTCAGTGCATTCTAGTGAGTGGCTTAGGACAGTCTGTGTTTTGTTCTGTTCTATATGTTCATACTTAAGGAGTCTGAAATGCATGCAGGGCCTGCAAGACTCAAGGGTCTTTACCAAGGAAGGCCTAGCCAGGAGATATTTACAGTATCACAAACCAAACCAAACCAAACCAACAGAACCTGTATATGAAGATCAGATGGGAGAGGTCTAGAATTTTGGGGAAATGAGAGACATTATATAAGCCATAAGAAATCACTGGATGCAATAAACAATATATTTGGGGACAAGGAAACTCTATAATGTTTTATTCAACATTGAAGAGAAGGACATGAATCCAAGATGTTTATACTCAAGGAAATCACACAGACAGTGTGGGAACCCTAAGCTGTCATTTCTTCCTGAGAGAGTGAATCAGGAGATGTGGATGAACCCTTCCCATCAGCTGGTATGAAGGCTACCCGAAGACAAAAAAGGCTGACAAGCTCCTTGGTAACATAAACAGAAAGTTTTGATTTTTTTCCCCCACCACTCTCAACTTTATTTAATAACTAGACCTTCTTCAAAGTTCTCGTGAAACTTATGACATGGTCAAGAGAAGAGACTGGGCTACTACTGAAGAGTCTGCTAGATGGGTCTTTTTGGCTAGCACATGATTTAGTTAGTCCCGAAACAGATCAAAGCCACAGACAACCTCGATGGGGCAGTGATACTGAGAAGCGCTTGGTAAGATCTCTACATGAGAATTCACTAGGGTGAGTGGGTATTCTCTAGAGACAGGCTCTCAAGAGCAGCAGTGGCCAGCGCTTCTACAGGGTAAAACTGACATGCAGAAAAGAGTCATTTTTAGAAACGAAGTTCACAAGAAACCTAGAAGCAAACATTACCTGTTCTTGCCTCTCCTCCCCTCCCTTTTCCTCCCCCTCCTCTCCTCTCTACTTTCTTTTCTCTCATCTGCCTGTCCTTTTCCCTCTACATTTATTTATTAAGCATTTTTAACATGGAAAATTTGAAAACCTATATTATGGTCACTAGGATCCTGACGATGGTATTTATTTGGGAATACTGAGTTCTTGGTAACATATAGAGTGAGGTGACCTGGCACTGTATGAAAGTACTAGGTGTGGAAAAGTCAGAAGGCATTTGGTCTTTCCCGAGGGATAACGGGGACCTCAAACCAAGTACGACTGTGCAAGGGAACAAGAGAGAGGTTGGCACACAGAGCTGCCAAGCACGAGAGACAGAACACAGCAACAAAAGTCGGAATGAGGCCATAGGAAATTTTCACTCTAGGTGGGAAACAGGAGATACACAGGGGAAGGGCTGGGAACCCCCCGCCCCCCCATCCCTAACCAGTGGCAGAAGGTCTGGGTTCTCATGCCAAGTAGGTGACATCGCCATATAGAATTACTGATGAGCGGGGTTGGTGTCTATGGAAATGAGTCGGGATGAACTGAGAGCCATGAGAAAGAAGTGGAGACCAGAGCGATGCTCTTCAGGCGGAAGGAGCAGGAAGAGACAGGAAGTTAACTGTGGGGAAACACACCAGTCTTCAAAGTCCGAAAGTGGGGTTTAAGGGAACGGAGGAGGCTACCGAGGGTCCTCAGTCATATCCATGCCCCCCCATGATGAGTAATCTCCTGAGATGAGAAGGGAGGAGAGGCTGTTGAGGGCACTGACCTGTGAGGAGGCATTTTCATGGAGGTAGGGGCAGAGCTCAGACAGTAGGACTCTAAGGGGTCATGGGATGGTGAGGGCTTAAGGGCAGCAAGGGAAGAAAGCACATTAAGCATAAATGCCGAGGACAGACTGAGTAACGAACTTAGTGGCTAGAATGAAAAGCTAGTTTTGCCTCCAGGAGACCACTTCATCCTGGAAAGTTAAGGAGGTGGGGACCTTCCTGTAGGCTGCTTCCTATCCTCCTTCCCCCGGCAAGCGCCGCTTCCCCCTCCCCACCCCCCAGTAGCTCCTAAGGCTGGCAGAGGGGCCATTGTTCTGCCCACTCCTCAAAGGGCCTATGAGTGGCTACTCACAGTCACTCGCCTTTGTGCTCGGAGAGATTAGAACCAAGGAGCTGGGGGCTCAAGAGCCTGGGAACAGAAGTAGGCACAAGTGGAAGGGGGAGGCCTCTGGGTGGCCAAGTTTGAGTCCCCCCTCCCCTTTCTGGTCCTGGTCTTGTGATCTTCTTTTCAGCTGGGTAAGAGGATCTCTTTTCCTCTTTCCCTTGTCTCAATCTGCTTGACAGGAGAACTTCCTTTGTTCAACTCTAATGTTAATGGCCCCTTTTGTTCTTGAGTTTGTCAGCTTCTCACCAGTGTGTGTGTGTGTGTGTGTGTGTGTGTGTGTGTGTGTGTGTATGTGTGTGTGTGTGTGTGTGTGAATAAGACTACCAGACCAATCTAAACTAAGCAGCTGTCTTCGAAACACAGTTAAAAACATTTAAGGGTATATCTAAATAGTAAGCATAAAATCAAGAATGAGGTAGCAAACTCATGGCTCAAATAGCCTGTGTATTTTTTCAGGAAATCCAAGAAATAAATAAAGCTCTCTATTCCTGCAATTTAATAAGGTTCATTCTTGTAAGAAAACGATGTCAAACTATTTATGGTGTTAACATTAGTAATGATACTAATATTTACTAAATTGTAATTGCAAGACCTTGCAAACAAAGAACAAAGAAACATAAAACAAAGAGCCCGCTCGAACAAACAAACAGCTCTCCCTGTGACTTCAAAATTTCCAGAAATTTTATAATGCTGAATTCAACAAAACGCGGGGATGGATCTGAGATGAGAATCTGCCATGGTTAAAGAACTGGAGCTGGAAAAATGGCTCCAGGGGTAAAATGCTTGCTGCACAAACCTGAGGACCCAAGTGTGGA
>NW_021604632.1:7249970-7288097 GCF_004785775.1 Grammomys surdaster
CCAGGGGTAAAATGCTTGCTGCACAAACCTGAGGACCCAAGTGTGGATCCCCAACACCTAACTAAAGCTGGGCGTGGTATCATATGTCTGTAACACCAACAGTGGGTGCCCAAAGACAAGAGGATTCTGGGGACTTGCTGGCTAGGCAGACTATCCTACATGATGGTCAACAGGTTCAATGAGAGGCCTTGTTTCATAAATCAGATGAAGAGTGATGGAAGCAGAAACCTAATGTCAACCTCTGGCTAGGTGGCCAGGCATGGGCGAACACATGCACACATACACATCATCATGCGCAAAACAAACAAACAAACAAACAAAGAGGAATAAACAAAACATTAGGTAAAAGGACTTGATCCTTATTGCTTGTAACTTTTCTGAATCTGTCCACTACCACAAAGGAGCAATTTCAGCTGCAGAGCATTTTTCTCTGTCAAATCGATGGACCCTAAGGTACTGATAAGGTTCATCACAGCTGAAGTGGTCAACCATACTTGCCAGTCAGTCCCCACAGCTGTCTCACCATTGTTTGCCCAACAAGGCTCAAGGATGGGGTTTCCACAGCAACCTCTCTGCCTAACTTTCATCTATCTATGCTACATCCTTAAGTATACCCAAGATCTTAACATTGACTTTTTTCCCCAATAACCGGGCTCACCACCATTGAGAGGGTTTCCACGCTCTGAAATAGAAAGACCACTTTTCTACAAACTACACATTATAGATTCGTTTCTTCTCATTCAGTGCCCAGTTTTGCCCCTAGCTATCTGCAGCAGTGCATCTGGGAGAAGGATGGATGTTGCCTGACCACAGCACTCTTCCCATCCATACTGTGGGGCTCTGTGAACTTGGAAGGGAATGTGGAAGGCAGGGGTAAAGGGGAAGAATGAACTCAATAAGCCCCGCCCACACCAAGTATCAAGGATTCTACAAAGATCTTAGTGACCTCATTCAATTTCCCAATAATTCTGAGTCCACGACCTCCCTAATACCCAGCCCATTATCCGTCATCTCTAAGTGGTCACCAGCTCTTACCATATTCACAACAACCACAATTCCAAATTTCCTTTTTGGGCTGGGAGAGTGATTCAGTGGTTAAAGCATCTGTTATAGAAACATGAGGCTGTCCACTAAAATCCCCAGAATACAGGTAAAACCAGTGCTGCCAGGCATGCCTGCAATTCCAACGCTCTAACAGTGAAATGAGAGGCAGGGACAGATGAGTCCCCAGAAAGCCACAGGCCAGTAGCCTGGCATATTCAATGCATGAGGAAACAAGGACAGAACAGAGACCCTAGTTCAAAATCAAGTGGAAGGCAAGTACTGATGCCCGAGGTTGTCCTCTGACCTCCACTGTGTCATATTCACACTTGCACACACGCACACACATCATAGACATGCAGTAAACAAATACAAAGAAAAAATAAAAATCCCTTCCTGTCTTCCGTTCTCTTACCAGAGCATCCACCATTCTTTTTCAGAGCCTCCTTCCTATTCACTCTCAATGCCACCTGAGAAAGATGTCAAGGTCCCGGTTCTTGTGGTCAGACCATCCTCTTTCTATTACTACTGTCTGTCAAACAGGTCTCCCCCAAGTGAAGCACAATCTACAGCTTTTCCTAAAGGACCAATAGGCTCAATACCATCATATTGTATTTTATGTCCTTCCTTACCTCAGTTTACCTATAAGCTCAAGGGCCCAGAGCATCCATATTTTCCTAGAGCCTCAGCTCCTCTGGAGGTATATTCCTTTCTCTCCTAATTGTTTTTTTCTCAGTTATTTTCACAGCAATAGTAATGAAACCAGAATACACATTCACACCCCATACCCACTAAACAACACAAAACAAATAAACAAACAAAAACAAAAAAACCCAAGCCCATCTGTTCCTAGGAACTCCAACACTGAAAGAGTAATACCTGAGTACTTGTCAAAGTGAATTAGAGCAGAAACTGGACAGAGAGGACAGTCTATGAAAATGTTCCAGATGTTTTAAGAGCTCATGGGAATTCATACACTCATGGAGCACAGGTTCTCCTTTAAATACATGGTGGCAGGGCAATTGGCTGGGTAGCACAGTTAGGTAAGGTAGATCTGGTCCTCTGTTCACGAATTAGACTATATTCTAGAAAGAATAAGAGAGTTACAAGTAAAAATGGACTTACATGTCCTGGCAAAGAACACAGATGAATTCTTGGATGTAAACAAATGGCTTCTAACTAGAATCAATATTCAGAAGTGCAGGAAGGCAGAATTGATAAATGTGATCTCATGAACATTTCAAAAAAGTCTGCATGAGGAAAAAGCACCACAAACCAATTCAAAGACATGTCAGAAAAGAAAAATGACTTCGTGGTCACAACACAGATGACAGGGTAATTTCTATAGTTAACAAAATACATGCATGCTGGATTTAGATTTAATTATTTTATTTATATATACGAATGTTTTACCTGCATGCATGTGTGTACAGCACATGGATGCCTGTTGGATCCCCCTGAAACTGTAGTTATAGAGGGTTGTGAGCCACCATGTGGTGCTGGCAATCACACTTGAGTCTTTGGCAAAAGCAACATGTTCCCTTAATCTCTGAGCCATTTCTCCAGCCCAAACATACATGTAGCTTTTTTTTTTTTTTTACTTTACTATGTATATGGATGTTTGGCCTGAATGCATGTCACTACAACATGTGTGTGCCTGGTGCCCACAGAGGCCAAAAGAGGAACCAGATCCCCTGGGACTAGAGTTGCAGATGCTTGAAAACCAGCATGTAAATGCTGGAAATTAAACCCTTTGAAAGAGCAGCTAGTGATTATAACTACCAAGTTATCTGTCCAGTTCCAAGACGTTCTTAACAACTGAGGGGAGAACAGATCTACAAAGATATGAAACTAGCATTTAAACCTGGTCCTACTTATGGTAAGTGAAATACAAATAAAAATTATATTGCAATAGCTTAGGAGGTCTTCAAATAAACACTAAAGTGATATATGACACACCATTTCTATTTCTAGGTCAATATCTACCAGAAATAAAAACATCTATTCACCTGAAACTTACTAATCAAAGACAAGTTGTACAGACAAGTTGTAGGAATAACCCAAATAGCCATCACTAGATAAATGCATCTTGATATAGAATGTGGCTATCGACACATTGGAATACTATTTGGCCATAAAAAGGAATAAAATTCTGCTATGAACGGTAACATTCATGAGCTTTTTACCCAAAATGCAAATTAAAAGAATCTAGTGACAAAAAGCCATATGTTTTATTTATGTGAATGTTGACTACAGGTAAATCTGTAGGTGGAACACAGCTTTGTCATAGCTTGGGATATGATAATGGGATAAAGGGATAAGAGAATGGCAGGTAAAAGGCATGCCGAGTTCTAAGATTATCTGTAGTGCTGGTGTATATTAAAATCCACTGAACTGTGTATTTTAAATGAGCAAGCTGTATCCAAATACAGTGCTTTTCTTTTTAACCTGCGCTGAAGTATTCTTCCTCACTTCTCAGACTTGCTACATTTAGAAAATTCGATGCATTTGGTTTACAGGTAGAAGTTAACTCTACACCTTGTCAGAGGGAAAGCATAACTGACTCCATGGTCACTTTTCTAGGCATTTACCCAGGTAATTTACCCTGAAGATATATGCCCAACAACACAAGAACATACATGTAGGCTTATGCTTTTCAAAACCTATTTTAATAAGGTTTTTTTTTTTTTTTTTTTGGTTTTTCGAGACAGGGTTTCTCTGTGTAGCCCTGGCTGTCCTGGAACTCACTCTGTAGACCAGGCTGGCCTCGAACTCAGAAATCCGCCTGCCTCTGCCTCCCAAGTGCTGGGATTAAAGGCATGTGCCACCACCACCCGGCTTATTAAGGGTTCTTAAATGCTTCAATCTCTCTTATGGACCACTGACCAAAGGTAGGGGAGGAAGATGGCTCATAGGACAAGGGGAATGTGGGCCTGTTTAGAAGTAGTTTCTTGGGATAATTCCAATCTTCACTGTCTGCAGTCCAGTCCACTAGCCAACACCAAACACTAATCAACAGTACTGGCTTAATCCAAAAGAAACCACAAGGCTCTGTTCTAATGAACTGGCAAGAAGCAGTAGGAACACCACCAGAAATTCTTTGGAGCATCTCTCTCTTTGAAGTTATGACAAGTAAAGATCAGAGAAGAAAGCAAGGCAAACCAATGCCAGAATGTCGTCCATTGTCTGTTGGGTTCTACTTATACTCTTTCCAAACATCATATGTCCTCTCAACCATCCACTCCAGCAAAACATCACATGCCATTTCACCAGGCAGCTTCCAGAAAAATACCACATCTATTCTCAACAACAACAACAACAACAACAACAAAACCCCTCATATGTCTGCTTCAGCAAAACATCTTCCTATAAGACAGTTCCCAGAAAAACATCAAATTATATGACTGAGTCTCCAATGAAACTAGAAATTTCTACTTTCCAAACAAAGTATGATTTTATATCAAGATATTCATAAGCACAAGATATTTAAACAACATAGGTGCCCACAAGTAGAAGAAGTTGGAATCAAGGCGGTACTGTCATAGACCACATTGGCTATTTGTTTAACCCAGGATGAGGAAAAGCCTAATGAACTGATGTGAAAAAGAGAGTTCCTGATGCACTGTGAGAAAATACAGGGCAAAAAGGTCATGTACAGCATTCAGTCTCTAATACAAGAAAGAAAGGGAATCAATGGCAGATAGACCTACTCATCTCAGCAAAAAGGAACAATGGGAAGGAACTGGATGAAACCAGTCATCTGCTCTAGATGAGTAGGTGATGAATATGCCTCTTCATTTAATTTTGACTTTCATAATGATGTTAATTTTTTTTATATACTAGGGAATTCCACAGAGATGAAGAACAGCCTCCAACAGAAACACAGAAATGAAGGTAGATTTGAAATGAATGAGCTAAGGACACCGTGTGATGGGGAGGACTCTCCCCAGGGCTTGTGCATGTTTGACCTGTGCTCTACAACTGAGTTACAGCCCCAGCACCACATGACTGTCCATCAAGGAGTTATGACTACATCCTTTCAGTCCAGATTCAAAAGATACGCAAAGAATACCCAGAATCATAGCTAGCGGCTTTGGCTTCTACAGGGTGTGAATGGACAATCTGATAGCAGCTTTCTGTTTGTCAGGTTTGAGCAAATGAAGAAATACAAATATATTGAAAAAATGAGGACTAAGTGTCTTATAGTGGAGAAGTGTTGTCAAATATCCAAAACAGGGAGGCTAATATACTACTGGAATGGTAGTACTGACATGGTTTAAACATGTTTATATATCAAGCAAGCAAGCAAGCACCTGTTTGGCCATCTTCCTCCCTCCCTCTTGATCATTTTCTCCTAGCTATGTCCATTAAGAGAAACTTAAAAATAATGACACCTGCCACTTTGTTGAGTTTCAATCGAAGTGCCTCTTTAACACATATCCTTAGACACTCCGATAAGTATAGTCATAGACAGGTAAGGTACAAAATGAACCTTTATTCATTAATCAAGTACTTAATAAACAAAGTAAAGAGGGCACATGAAAACAGATAGAAAGGTCTCCCAGTGTTGAACTCTGGGACAGTTTGAATGTCAAAATATGATAATAATGGACTGCAACCCAATGAGTAATCCACAAGGATCCATGTTGAAATAAAAGAGTGGACACATCCATCACTCCTCAGTGAGAAGGGAAAGCTCTCCCTCACTGTGGACTTGAAGACATGCAATAGTGGAACTAGAAAACCATTTGGCAAGCGTCACAGTAATGATCAACCATGGACATAAACACTCGCAGGTCAAAGTTGGGTGAACGGTAAGATGCTCTCACATAGTCACAAAGTGTCTCTTCCCAATTCCCTAGTTATCACAAAAGGCCAAACAGCAACCTTCCAGGGAAGAAAGCTGACACACACCATCTCAGCCTGGTGACCCTAGATAACATTATTAATGATGGCACCTTTTGACTTGACATGAGGAGACAGTCGATCCCTTCTTGGGTATTTCTGCCCCAAATTTATCACCCGGATCTAACCATAAGGAGATCAGACAAACTCACATTGAGTAGCCTTCTACAAAAACGTCAAGGTTATGGGAAGAACAGAGAGGAGAGTGAAGGATTGTACTCCTTTAAAAGAAACTATGGGGATGTGATAACAGGTGTGTGTGTTTATGAATGAAGTATGTTACTGGTGGAATGGATAAAGTTTCAATCCAGACTGTGGATTGTGAATGATGAAGCATGATGATGAATTTTCTGATTTTGATACTGTTATAGCCATTAGGCGAGGCAACATTGCAATTCATAGGAAAGGCACACTGAAGTATTTAAGAAGCAAGAGGTCCAGGGTGATCACTTACAACGAAATGGTTGAGGTGAATTATTATATATGTATGTGAATCATATATGGAGAGAGAAAGGTAGGAGCATGAAGGTAGGAGGAAGGCAGGAACACGTGAATGACAAAGCAACCTGCACCTGGTTTCAGCACATGGGAGAGGGGCTCCAGAGATGATATAAACTTGGGGTCTTTATTCTCCACACTGGTCCAGAAATCCCCACATCTAACTCCATTTATGGAGATACTTACTCTCAGTCCTAGCTTAAAGAACATGAAAATGAGCATTGTGCAAAAATCCCTGTTTGGAATCAATAGCATTAAAAAAGTATAATCCTGGAATAAAGCTGTCTAAATAGTATCTTTTTAAGGGCTGAAGCAATGGGACGGATGGTAAGGCGCTTGCCAGGCAAGTATTAGGGCGTAATTTTGATTTACAAAAATTATGTTAAAAAAGTTAGGCATAGTAGTATGTGCTTGGAGTCAAGGGCTAGGGAAACAGCAACAAGTAGATCCCTGGGGCTCCTTGGACAGCCAGCCTAGCTAAATGGATGTGTTTCTGGCCAACTGAGACTCCAACTCAAAACAAACAAACGAACCAACAAAACCAAGATCCAACTCAAAACAAACCAACCAACCAACAAAACCAAGATAGAAGAAGCTCCTGAGGATGACACCCAAGGTTGGTCTCTTGCTTCCCTAGGTACCTGCAAACATATATACCTGTACTTATCTACATGTGTACAGCCCTTTGTATATAAAATAGTATCTGTTTAGGACTAGCTATTGTCAAGTGCAATATGAATCTGTGGTTGGATCCTTCAGGTCACAGACCCAGCTGGGGTTTGGAGCATCTTGGATCTGAGTTATGCAACAGCCCTGAAGACAGTGAGTTTCTCTAATGAGTTCCTTCCAGACCCACATTTGTTTCTTGAGGATGGCTGTGAGGGAGTATGGAGAGGTTGTCTCTAATCTTGAATCCTGCTTGTCCTGAATCTCAGGAGTCTACTCCGTGGACAGTTCCCATTCTGACTGGAAGAACTGAGGGGCCTTTCACTGAGGGACATCCTTCCATATACACACCTCAGTATCGCATTGGATAATGCCTTGATCAGGTGTGATGAACTAAGAAGTCACCCTCTACCTGTCTCCTAGAATTTTTCCAGCGTCTAGGGAAACTTTTCTCTCCTAGGCCATGCCTGTTGTTTGACAGCCTCAAGAATCTTTAAACTTCTGCTCTCTCTTATGAACACAGGCCCCCTTCACTTGAGCATCGAGGGAGAGGAGAGTCAGTTACCTACTCAGTTCAGTCCTGTGACTATTAGTGGCGAGCTGAGCCTCTGGATAGAACACTGTGGAACGGATCACCCTTTAGACACTAGAGATGTGGACTGAGAACACTAGCCACAGAGACCATGACCTGAGAACTTCAGGTAAATAGCAGCTTCCGCTCCCCTGAGCCAGAGTCTACCATTCACACCATATAATCGTTTTTATTTGACTTCGTGATCACAAAGGACTCTTTATGGCCAGCCTGTAATGAGGGAAGACCATTTCTGGTTTACAGGGGATGGAAGCCGAAGCTCAGAGAACTGAAATGACCAGTGCAGTCCCATAACTATTGGATCTGGACTCAAATCTGAGTCCAGCGATAACCAGAGCCAAAGAGAAGAGACACCCCCAAATAAATGATCACTCCACTGAATGACCAAAATGTGGCTGTTACTGGTTGTGAGGGTCAATCTTCATTGTCAGCTTGACTATTAGATTTAGAATCACCATGGAAACACAACACTGGGTGTGCCTATGAGGGTGTTTCCAGAATGGTTTAAAGGAAGAAGGAAGACCTACCCTGCATGTGGACAACACCACTTCATGAGGCAGGGTCCTGAATAAATGAAAAAGATAAGGTGAGCTAAGCACCAGCACCCATCTCTGTTTCCTGACAGCTGCAACACTGTGCCTGGATATGCCAAACTCCTGTTGGCACAACCCCCCCAGCCTGAAGGACTGTATCCCTCAAACCATGAGCTAAAACAAACCCTCCATTCCCTAAATTATTTTTGTCACACCGGTGAGGAAAGGTAACTAATACACTTTCTAGGTACCCAACTCACGTCATTCCCAACAAACTTTCCCTGCTTCCTGAAACAACAGGATTCAAAGCTGCAATGGTCCTTCACACCTGGAACAAACGTAGTCCTCCAAATCTGCTATCTCTTCTTGGCTTCATTCTTTTCTCCTCTTCAGGCCTGGATGCCCAGAGCTGTGTATTTCTGCAATCCACAATGGTACCTAAACTCTGCTATAGTCTCTCAGTAAGTACTGTCTTCTCCTGGTAGCACTGGGGTTCATCCTGTTGCCTGCTTCTGACCACCTGAACCACTGGGAGCCCCGCTGTGCAAACTGTTAATTCTTTTCACTAGTTACCAGGTACATCGGGGCTTAGAGGGAAAGACAGAGTCAATGGTACTGACAGGAGCCCGAGTCTCACCTAGGAGCTGTTGCCTGTGTTTAAGCATGACTGGTATAGTAATGCATTTGCTGTGAGCACAATGGTCCCTGTTTTATCTGTTACAGTAGTGAATTTCATCCGCTTTGCAGAAATATTTACTAAGGGTGAGCGATGGGGACAGGTGGCGACCGCTGCCTCCACAGCAACTGTAGAGTTCATTGACAGTCAGAGCTCTGGGTTGCAGGTTGCTCAAAGAGGATTAAAATATACGTTGTAGATTAAAGTCCTGAACATTATAAAACTCATAAGCCTGGGGCTGGAGGGATGGCTCAGACATTAAGAGCACATACAACTTGCAGGGGATCCAAGCTTAATTCCCAGAATCCAGATCAGGCAGCTCACAACCTCCTATAACTCTAGCTTCTGGGGACCTAACACCCTCTTCTGTTCTCTTCGAGCAACTGTGCTCATATGCGAACACCCCACGCATACACATACACATAATTAAAGCTAAAAATTATTTAACAAAACCTTCAGATACCCCTGTGTGCTAAGCAAGAACGTTGACTCCCACTGGACTGTAAGCTAATGTTTGGCATACAAGAGTGAAACTTTTATAATTAGTATATTCTTTAAAAGCTGACAGATGATTAGACTTGCTGTTCAGTCAATCAGCTTATGAAGAGAGGAAAAAAAATCCCATTCACAACCTGCTTTCTAGGCTCAGTCTGTTTTCTTCTCATTAGATATCAGGTCCCTCTCTTTCTGTTTACTAATCTCCTTGAACTTGGACAGGAAGATGGCTTAAAGGCAAACAGCCCCGACATGCCAAAGCCATGGTTGACATGGTCATTAATGAATATGCTGTGTAATTATATGCCAACCACTCTAACCCAAGTATTGTTGACATTAGTCAGGGACCTGGTGGGGTATGAGCCTGGCCTCTGTACCACTGCAGATGTCTTTCTGAGATGGGTCATTAATGGCTTCTCTGCCAAGGGTTCTTTAGCCTCAGAGTGCGTCATCTGCCCCCTCCAGTCCCATCCTCTTTAGACCCTAAAAGAATGTATTCAATTTAGCTTTTTCATTCATCTTGAAAGTTTTGCTCTCAGCCCCTTTCCACTTGAAGCTATGTTTGATGTTCCCACGGGTGCTCTACTGATGTGCTTCACCTGGAGAGCTTTGTCGTTGACTTTGACAGTCTGGGGTTCAGAGGATGGACTGATCTTCACAGATGTTAGCTTCTACACACAGCAATTAGCCACACAAGCCAAATTGACACAAGCGATGTACATACTGAACCCTTGGTGTTCATTTAGAGAGCTCTTGTGGGCCCCGTATTTCTAGTTATGATGGGAAAATTCTCTTGGGGATGACTGGCTCTCACCTAGGAAGATGAGGTTGCATGGCCAAAGCCCCGTACATTCAGTCTCTGACAGTCCAGGACGTGTGCATTCTGCTGATGCAAAGGTTTTATACAGGAGACTTTTCTTGTGGTATTTTAGAATCAATGAGAAATCAATTACTTCATTAAAATATAGTGGGAAAATATGCTTTAAACAGAGTCCACTCTAATAATGGGAAAGGTTTTATAGTCTCCTGTTGAGATCCACAAGATCTTGCATGGCTCAACCTGTCTTTTGGGAATATACAAATATAGATTTGAGGGCAGCGAGAACATAACTCAAAGGTAAAATGTTTTCTGTGCAAGTGGGAGGACTTAAGCTTTTTCCTTAGCACCCAGATACAAATCAGGGAGTAGGGTGCACATTTGTGTCCCCAGAGCTAGAGAGGCAGAAGTAGGAGGATCCCTGACAAGCTGAGCAACTAGTCTAGCCTGATCAGTAGGCCTCAGGCCAATGAGAGATCCTGTCTCTGAAAAGAAACCGTATAGTCCTTGAGATGACACCTGAGGTTGACCTTTAACCTACACACGCACGTGCATGTACATGGCACACACATACACAATCACACACATACCAAACAAAGAAATCTAAAGGAAATAAAAGGCATAACAGATTTCAGCAATCTTTTTTTTTTGTCCTTTCAGAACTATCTGCTTGGGAACCCTCAAGGGACTATGTGATTCCCTAGTGGCTCTACATCTTCATTTTGCCTCAGGGAAGGTGCTGAAAATCTTCAGATCTGAAAAGGATGCATTGTCCTTGTGTTGTTCAGCACTCACTGGGACTGTGTGAGTACCAGTCTTCCCCCTTCATCCTTCTCCAGACTCTCATGAGTATCTCAACTCCTTGCTGAGTTGAGCTGAGCCGGAGAATTACCTATAGCAAGTCCCCACCATTAAACAGAAACTGGCCTGAGAAAGGGTGCTATTAGCAGCCTGGTGACTAAAAGGTGAGGGTGGCATATCATTTGAAAAGATAAGGCTCACAGGTGTTATCAGTCTGGGTTTGTAGCCAGGGAGATAGCTGGTTTATCTATCTCCTCCTTGGGCCAGTGAAATGGTCCAGCAGGTAACAGTGGCAGGAGCCAAGACTGGTGTCTGAGTTTGATCCCTGAAACACAGGCAGTGGAAGGAGAGAACTGACGCTTGTAAGTTGTCCTCTGACCTCCACACACATGCTATAGCATGGGTATGCCACTGTCCCAGTCAATCAATAGAGACACCCTCTCTCTCCTTCTTTCGTTCTTTCCTTCTCTTTCTAGTTTACTCCTGTATCCCTTTCTTTCCTCTTTGCTTCTACCTCTTCTCCTTATACTTCAGTAGATCCCCAAGAACTTAGTCCTGATGCCCATGGTTGCTGCCTCCATAGCCATTTGTTTTGGAAGCCATGTTGCTTTTCTGATGCAGCAAGGCGCTTTCTCCCAAGTGAGGCAGTTTGAGGGGGGAGGCCGGGTCTGCATCAGGCACTTTCCAATTATAACGGACCTATAGTGAGCCACGCTGAAATCACCTCTGATTTATTCAGGCCTTTTCCCCTGGCGATTACCTTCTCTATTCTGGACAAGACTATCTGCTCTTTCTGGGTGAGGGAGCAGCCTGATTATAGCTTCATTAGAAAATGGTGCAGCTTGCTCTCGAAGTCTAATTGGTTGACAGGGTTTGGGATACGGACGTGTGACTCGCTGACAGTGTGCCTGGCCCTCCTTTTACCGTAGAGAAATCCTCAGCTGTCAAAGTGAATGGATATGTGGGGCAGTTAATTTTATGTGTCATTAAAAGAACCTGTAATTGCAGCCATAAGTCTTTCCTGGATCCTTTTAGGAGAAGACACACATTTCCCCAGACTTGGCTCTGTCTTGGTGACACACCTTACAACCCTGTGCTACTACGGTGGGCCTGGGGAGTGAAGACTCCATTAAGAGAGGCGTTGAAGACAGGAATTCCTGGGCTTTCCATGGGGTTTGCTCTCAGTGGCTGAAAAGCATGCCACAGTGTTTCTGACTACATGCTTCTGAAGAGAGTGCACAGGCCTGGGCACCAGGATCTAAACCCATTCCCCCAGTCCAACCAGAGACCTGACAAATGGAGGTGTCCAGCTCCAGTAACTTTGTCCACCCATTCAGGAAAGGGAAGTCACACTGGTGACAGACACTGTCCAGAAATACATAAGGATGGCACGTTAGACAGTAATCACTAGGTAACCATCTCAGACAGATGGAAAGAGAGGGGAAAAGCCCAAGAGTCACTATCTTTAAAGAGAACAAGCAGATCTGAGTAATCCAATTTATGGGCGATAAGAGCCTGCTGCTAGTACTGTCCTTTAACTGGACAAACGCCTTCGTTCAAGTGTCAACCCCAATCCGGAAGAGGTCACTGCACTGGGCCTGCTGCCTAATATACTCCTGAATTGGCTGAGTGGCTTTCCGAACAAACACACTGGTCCCACAGAATTGATTTTCAACAGGCCGTATTGGTCCCTAACGTAATTATCCTGCAGTGAGTCAGTTCACAGCAGCCCTTGCATTTAAACGCCGCTGGTCAGCTCAGGAGAGCTGTGGCCACACCAAGGGGCCTTCTCCAAGCACCACTGGGGAGCCCTCTTCTCTCTCAGCAGCCATTTTTCTCCCTCCTTTCTAAATCAGTCAGACGGCAGTGGGGGATTTTTAAACTACTTAATCCTAAGTGGGCATCATCTAAGCCCTTGCTCATGGGGTGCTGTGGTGACATCACTCTGTTTTGTCAAGGGATACCAAGTCCTGGCTGTTTGCTAGGCAAATTAAGCTTACAAGAGAGAGACAAATGGGATACTTTCATACAGCATCCATATGTACCCTCTTCCCTTCTCCAAAGTCCCCTGCCAGCACCATTCCAGGTTACTGTGTTTGTGGGGGCCAGCCAAGGTCAGGTTAATGGTGCTGACCTAGCATAACACATCTCTCCTAAAGATTGCTACCATATAGTGTGGGCCAGGTCCTGGTTGGTCGAGCAGGGTATGTCGTTTCAGCTTCCAGTTCATCTTTCCAGACTCTTATAACCCACAAAGCTAAGAGGCTGGATGTGAAGCTCTGATAACGCCTGTTTTGCATCCAGGCCATCTAAATGGAATACTTCCTCTCTGGATGGACCACAGTGAACTCAAAAGACTGATGTTTCTCATTCCACTTATCAGTCTGTCATCCTGGAGAAATTACATGTTTCTCCCAGTGATGACTTATACACATCCTTTTCAGAAAGAGTAGGGAGTCTACAGCATGCTTGGTGTCTGGCATATTACACTGTCTAAAGTATCACTCAGAAACTATGCGAGTAGTTGCTCGGTAGTGCTCCATAATGAGAAACTGGATAGCAAAGAGGTGGGTGAACTCTGCATTAATGTCGTCCCCCTCTTCCTGTATTTCTTCATCTGTAAGATGCGCAGTAACAACTGTGCCTACAGCACTGGGTGGTTGAGGGCTAAACCACGCCCATGCTTGTCAAGCGTTTGGAACCATGCTCGGCATGATTAGAAGCGGTAAGGGGCAAGATCAGCTACTGGTGTGCAGTGTAGGGACATTGGACAGAATCAGCCTCCCTTAGTCTTTATCTGGGACCTCACCTGTTGTGACATCCTCAGCTTTCTAATCAATCAGAAGCGCTACCAAACCTAAACTCCCTCTAATTGCTTAGTTCAAGGCTCCTGTGTCCAACTCACAGGTAAACCTGAACTATACTGATGTTCTAGAAACCTTAATCTGGGGTGGGGAGCTGCTGATAGTGAGTCTTAGGGCAGATCCCAGAAGGGACATCCCTGTCTGCTCTGCCCTCATTCCAGACAGAACCTACATAGCTATGGCCAGGAGGTCATGGCAGCTGTAGCTATCAGGACATCGATTCTTTAAGTTCTCATAAAACGCTGTTTAATTCTGATTAACTTGCTGGAAGCTTTGCCCAGAACTTGATTGTGAAAGACAAGGAAAATATTCTCATCTTAATCAAACTTGAAAAACTCACCACGGGCCTATCTTAGTGAGAGCTAAAGGTGGTTCGGTTTGCATGGAGCATCTATGGCTGGAGTCAGGCAAACCAAAGCTAGGACCCACATCTATTTACTTACTGCTTAGGGTCAAACTAGTGCCCGGCTTTGTTCAAGCGATAGGTGCTGATTTCAACAAGTGCTAGGTTATTTCTAGGGAGCCCAGGGGAAAGCCCACATATTATAAAGATGATGGGTCGCACAGTATTTTAAGTGCCTTCCTTGTGTTGGAACATGTAATAATACAGTCACTTTTATCTCAGGACATCCAACCACTTAAGGTCAAAGGGCATGGCCGAGATCATTGAACTAGGGGCCTTGAGACAAGTCAAGGCTACTCAGCCATCCTGCCCAGGTGTATGGGGGAAGCAGAGGAGGATGCTGTAGTTTACAAAATGACGTGGATTAGCACAGCCAGTTTGCATAAAAGAGAGTAGGGGGGTGTTGGTGGGGAGAAGCTGGAAGAATAAGCAAGGAAGAAAGAGGTTAGGGACAAAGGACAAAGAGAGATGACCAAAAGGGAAATAAGATATCAATGTTTAACAGCACTACATTTTTATTTATCAAATAATGTTCCCTCCAATGATATATATTATTTGCAGAGAGTAAAATCTTGCCAGGCACAATCGTCCATGAAGTTAACATCCAGTTAGTTAATTTATAGTTCACAATGAAACAGTTACTACTGTGAATGTCCTTCTCGGACAGGGGAAACTGAGGCTCAGAGAGGTCAAAACACGCAAAGCACCAAATTTAGCCTGGTAGAAAACTACTCCTAACCCAAATGTTAAAGAAAGTCTCATCATCTGGGGCCATACTTATACTAAAGCAACAGATTATTTAGGATACTGAAAAAAAATTCTTTGTTCATCAGGACATTCAAACTGATCTGGGTACTGCGAGTCATGTCTGGCAACTCTATGCAGAGGCATCATTAGCTGGTCTCAAGGCTTAATAGTTTTAAGCTGGCATGGACTTGTTATTGGAGGTCCTAAATATCTCGGTCTGAGTAGATTTTTAAGAATGGAAACCAATAGCACCCAAATTCATGACTGGCTTCCAACGAAAACTTCAAGTGTGTGGACAGAATCTGAGGTGTGTACTTAGCCAGGGGACATGGCGTTAGGGCCCAGTGACAGGGGATCTCATGGCACAGGGTGGCCTCTTTCACACCATAGTCACCTGCAGGGATCTACATGGGTTTCTGGACCACATGTGTTACAGCTCAGCATCTAATGAGGATGAGGATGAGGATGAGGATGAGGATGAGGATGAGGGTGTCAAGGCTCTTCTGTGCTTCCACCATACACAGCCGCCTGGCAGATAAAGGCAGCATCCATACCCACCCTCACTCCCAGCTGGCCTTCCCTAAAGTCTTCTTGAATAGGGTCAGATTCTGGCTGTGCTTTTTTTTTTTCAGGCTCTAATTAGCAGATTCCAATCCATCACCCTGACTATCTCCTGGCATCAGCCCCGAGATTCCCTCCTCTGCCTGGCGAATCGGTCTTCATTTAAAACCCTCTCTCTTAGCCCTAAATGGAAATCAATTCTGCAAGTTTAGCAAATAGTTAATTACTCCACAAAGAGGATTGATTGGCCTTTGATCACCAGAAAGCTCTGTAGAGCTATTAGTCTCTTTCATCTGTGATTAAGCCACAGAGAGAAAGAAACAAAAACTAAATTAGGCTTCTCCTGTTATCCTACAAATATTTAATGACGGCCTAATCTCCTAGAGGTGTGTTCAGGGGATACGAGTTCCATCAGGAGCTGCCTTTCCATTCAACCTTGAACCCAGATTCCATCTTTGTGGTGAGCACAGGGAAAGAACTTGATAGAGGAAGAGAGCGGGCTCAAAGACATGCTTTGTAGGAACCCTCTTGTCTGACTTTCTTCCTTGCCTCTTCTTATCTATGTTTTAATGCAGATAAAGATTTCCCCAGTGGACTTATGACATGAATAATAATAATAATAAAAGGGAAGGAAAGCTGGCTTTTAAAAGTCCTTTTTTCCCCCCTCTCTAGCTTTCTAGACCCTGTCCTGTTTCTTTGCACACACTAAAGGGTTCTTCCAAGAGACACTCCTTCAGCTGGGTGGAGAAAGAAATGCTCCAGGTCACCAAGTGTACTTCTCCCACATTGTCTCAAGCAGGGACAAGAATAGCTTGGTGGAACCTAAGGGACCAATACCCTGTGCCAACTTGTAGAGAACATATTTTTGAAGGGTTGGGGGAAATACCTCAGTCTGTAAAGTGCTTGCCTTGAAACTATGAGAACCCTTGTTGAATCCTTAGAACCCACATAAAAAGAGCGATACATAGTGGCATGTGTTTGAGGAGGTAGAGACAGGCATATATCACTAGCCAGCCAGGATAGATGACTAGTCATGAGTTCCAGAAATTTGAGATCCCATCCTAAGCAGAAGGTGACCTGTACCTGAGGGACTGTTCCTGACTTGTCTTCCGGCCCATACACATCTGTACACATGTGCACCACTAGCGTGAGCATGTATGGGCATGCCCCTCCCTCCACATACACACACAGAGGCACTGGCTATACATTTGATAAAACACAAAGAAACCGAGACATGACTCAGAGAAAAGAGCGAGGAGTTCAGAGTCAGGCAGAATGGCACTAACTGATTTAAGTATTTCCTCTACTTAATCATGTAGAAAAGGCCAGCAATTACTTTAAGGGTTATTATTCTAATAACTGCAATGAACTACAAAGGTGTCTTAAGCTCAAGGCCCAACACACAGTAGGGCTATTCATTACTTCACTATCTTCTCCCTTCTGTCCACTCTCCCCCCAATGCATCCCCATCCCACATCTCTCTACTTTCCTGAGAGTGGGTCTCAAGTAGCCCAGGTTGACTTTGAACTCTTGATCCTCCCGCCTCTACCAGCCAGGGGTTGAGATTACAGGTGTACGCCACCACAGCAGGCAACCCCTCTCTTAATCCAATTCACACAGCTGGTTTCTGAAGGAGCTGAACTGGAAGCTCTCGCCCTTCCCTAGCTCCCCATATCTCCTCTCCTGCTTGCTCAGCTCTTCCTGCCATCTTTCTAGTCCATGGTTCTCGTTCAGCACAGAACCCATGGCGGAGACACGCAGGTCAGAAATGACAATGGTTCCAGAATTAAAGAAGAGACTGAGGCCAACAACAGACACAGTGAAGGAACCAACGCCTCTTCAGTTGACCAAGGATCTTTTCAGGCTGGGATTTTCCCCCTGCCCATTTGGATCAGATACGTTGCTCTCTAGAAACAAATGCAAGATAAGACCTAATTGAATGTTTTCCAGTCTGGTACCTCTGGCTTGCCACAGACAGCAGCATGCACTGTGGGTCACCCTCATTTGTTCTGTCTACAGGCTCATCTGCTGCCACACAGGTCATTCTGAGCTTTTCCTTTTTGTAATTTTATCAGACAAATACTGCTAATTGGACTGACCCGGAGCAAGATGGTGATGTTGCAGTTGGTCCCCTGGAGCACCAGAGCCACCTGTCTCCTCAGCTTGTCTCCATAGCCAGGCAGGACCCCTGCTTGCAGTGACACTTTTCCATGTCCAAAGGACTGTGTACCAGATGACCCAGTATCGGTCCTGGCTTTGACATTTACAAGCCCAGTGACCTTGGACGCATGGTAGAATCACTAACAGTGTTTAATTAACATCTGTTGAGCACCTACACGTGTCAAGAACTGAACTAGCATTTCTGTGAGGATTACAGGGACTCATTATATGGAGACTGTTTTGGTAATGATTAACATTATCATAGGTTTTGTTAGGTCCCATGCCTGTTCTTTCAATGGTTGCCCTACTTATACAGAATTGCTGTCTTTAAACATCAGTCGTTTCCCACCCGCAGCTATGGGAATCTACCAGGCCTGGTCTTGGATTTATGCAAGAGTTAATAGTGTGTGTGTGTGTGTGTGTGTGTGTGTGTGTGTTTGGGGGGGAGACGTCATCTAGCTGTGAGAGCCTGGGACCTTACCCCTTTGGAGGATGACAGGAGCATATGCATATGCACACACACACATAGACAGACAGACAGACAGACAGACACACACACACACACACACTTACTTTATGAGTTTCCATCTATCCCTCACTCCCCTATTAGTATTTCAGGGTGTCACCTTCAGAACGCATGATTTTTGAAGTTTTGGTACCTGGTTTTAGCTTATAGAAAACTCAGCTGAAGATACAGATCACAATAACGACCGTAGGATGTGGGTAGGGGAGTCTCGGAGCTGGGCTCATCCATCTACAGCCTGGAGAGTTTTCCCAAGAAATGTTTATGCTACAGGGAATCCTCTCTTCCAGGTCCTAAAAATAGCCAAACTTTGGCTTTATCTAGGGTCGTGTCCACCTCTCCCTCCCCCTTATTCTCACTCTTCACTCTCAGGGGGCATCATGTTGCTTCTTGATTGAGGCAGGTCCTTTCCGAGGCCTGTTGTTTTCTCCTCTAACTGGTTTTCTAGCTTGGCCAACTCTCATGCACATGCTAGGTGTCTTTTCACCAGCCCTGACTCAGCATGACCCCTCCCCCCTTTACTTCTCTGCTTAGACTTGTATGCTCGGAAGCTTCTGAGATGGCTACTAGGTTTTTGTCACTTCTAATGAACACACTATGGCAAGAGCCACGTGTCATAGTACCAAAGACTGTGGCTTGTTCTCCTTGTCTGATCCTTGTCTGGTAAAGCGTGTTGTCTTGTTGTAAGCTTCACTGTGGAGAGGCTCCACGGTAAGGAGCAGAAAGCAGCTTGCAGCTGGGAACATACAGGGAACTGAATTTTGCCAACAAACCGGGAAGTTTATCCCCAGTACATCCCTGAGACAATGTGTAGCTGGTGACTGACACTTTGAATGCAGCCTGGTAGGAAACCCAGAACAGGTTACATCCAGCTAAGCTGTGGTTCTTGAGCCATGGATGGTAGGGTGTGAATGTGTCTTAGATAGGGTTTTACTGCTGTGAACAGACACCATGACCAAGGCAACTCTTATAAGGACAACATTTAATTGGGGCTGGCTTACAGGTTCAGTGGTCCAGTCCATTATCATCAAGGTTGAAACATGGTAGCAACCCAGGCAGGCATGGTGCAGGAGGAGCTGAGAGTTCTACATCTTCATTGGAAGGCTGCTAGCAAAATAGTGACTTCCAGGCAGTTAGGACTAGGGTATTATAGCCCACACTCACAGTGACACACCTACTCCAACAAGGTCACACCTCCTAATAGTGCCACTCCCTGGCCCAAGCATCTATAAACCATCACAGGTTTCTGAGCAACCAGCTTCAGATAGTGGGGATATATCTATATCTATCTATATCTATATATCAGGAATATACAAACTAACATGTGATCCCCCCTTTTTAGATGTGGTCTCAGTATTGAATTAGACCATGTCTGCTTTGGTGAACAGTTTTACAATAGGGACTAAATGGAAAACAACTCAAGATAAAAGCCATGAAGATATTATGACTAAAAGTCTAGATGCCAATGGCAGAATGCTCAGCTTTGGTATCAGGCCCCACACATGCCACCTAGATGCCTTTGTGCTAGGTGTGTAACCTCTGAGCTTCAGTTCTTCATATGAAAAAAAAATGTGAGTATTAGCAGTAGTCATCCATTGGATAAAACATGATGATGTTCAAAAAGTACTTAAAACATTACTCGATATACAATAAGCACTTAGTAAGTACCTTTAATCATTTATTTTGAGGCTACAACTTTCAGAAATTGAGCATCTTGACAACTGCCTAGGGCAATCCTGCCATTTAACAGAGGAAGACAATAAAAAGTCATATACACTTAGATGCTAAATCATGTTGTTTTTTTTAAAAAAAATTCTAATTTTTAATTAGGTGAATAGTGTGTGTCTGTGTCTGGCCTTGGGCCCAGGTGTGCAGGTGTCACAGAAGCCAGCAGATGACATCAGATCATCTGGGGGTGGAGTGAGTGAGCTGTCTCAAGTGGGTGCTTGGAATGAAATTTAGGTCTTCTCCGGAAGCAGCGAGTACTCTTAACTGGTAAGCCATTTCTTCAGCCCCCGAGCCATGATCTTTAGACTCAGATGACTGAAGGAGTTTACAGAAGATAATGAAAACTTGGCTGGACTTTCCTAGTCCGTCCCATGGTGATATTTTTTAAAGGAGTTATAAAAGCTTGTTAGACACCAAGTAAGCACAAAAGGAAGAAATGGGGGACCCTAGGCCTGAGAGGAGGAGAGATGAGAACCAACGGCTAAAGAGGAAGCTTAGTCCTGGGCAGGACTCACGGCAGGAACCTACAGATGGCAAAGCTATAAGTATTTCCCACACACCACGAAGAGGACAGTTAGAGGGGTCTCCTAGAGGTTGGGAACTTCATACTCATAGTTTAACATGGAGGCCAGAAACTGCCTGATTAGATGTCTCATGCCTTAGGGCACTGGGAAGGCCCTGTGGGATTGGGGACAGGGGAGCCACATAGCCGGGTCTGTTACTACACAACAGAGCTGTGTGCCTCCCAAGTTCAAGTGGATGTATCTGAGAGTGGATCCCTTCACCCACCAGCCTCAGAAGCCCTGAGGCAGGAGCGTTTTCAAGTCTGTGCATGTTTAAGGTCAAGGGAACATTGATTTCTGCCCTGAGTTGTGGTGGAAGCTGCTAATTTGATAAGACACAGCATTAAAGATTCAGTGTGTTTGGGTATTGATCACTGGGTAGGTTTTATGAGATGATATTCTTTTCTTTTGAGATGATCAAACAACGATTGGCAGAATGACTTGCCCACCTGAAGCTACTTTGGAGGGGGAAGGAGGGCAAATTTTCGAAAGCTGAATTGGATAGGATAAAGGCCATGAACAAATATACGGAGTTGATCTGTGTCAGGGCTTGGCCCTTCAGCTATGTGACCTGAGGTAAGTGATTCAGCTTGTCTGTGTGTTAGGTCCCTAAGAGACCCAATATTTAGAACACAAGTGGCTGTGTGGATTAAGCATCTTATGGATGGCAGCAGGCACAGTAGGCACAGCAGGGAATCTTATTCTGACATCTTCTGTATGTCGGGTACCATTCTTGCCCTGTGTTTCAGGATTAGTTTAATCTTCATAATCATCCAAGGTGGAAATGGAGGCCCAGAAGCTTGACCATGGACACATAGTTTGGATCGTGAGCCAGGCTGCCTGTCTCTGGAGCTGTTGAAATAATCAAAGACTACTTTTCTGTATGTATGGCAGTGTCTACTACTGGTGCCAACATGAACTGGGGCAAATGTAACAGCCAGGGATAAGGTTTGGGCCAGAAGCCTCTGTGTCTTCCTTGCCCTGCAGGACCTCTGTTCTCCACCACATTCCCACCTGAGCAAGGTGTGCTCCCAGAAGAAGAATCAGAAGAGGCTCAGCTTTCTGAAACTCTGTTTTGTGAGAGTTTGCAATGGGATGCTACTGTTACCCACTTCCAAATCCCCTCATCCCATAGGTCAGATTGGCTGCCGGGAGGCTTGGCTGGCCACAGGACAGCCCAGGAACAGAATCAGGAGGCCAGAGGACCAAATAAAGAGTATCTCTATCTAATTCACACCTTGGCACCAGCCCACAGGGACTGGCACATCCAATTTGCAGCAGAAGTGTCTAATGGGTGTTAGGCCTCTCCAGATCCATACAGCACACTTCACAGAGTGTTCTGAGGGATTGCTGGATACCCTGCAAATGAGTCACAGAAACATCCAGAACCACAGATGGATTTTTTTCTCCCATTTCAGTGACTGAATGCATGATTGTGCAGAAAAAAAAAGGGCCTCTGACTATCAGCCAGCATGCTGTTGTATTTACAGATAGAAAGTCTTCCTTATTCACTGGAAATAAAAGCAGACAATGACCTTACTCTAGGGTAGAATTAGGGTGGGGCAGATGGACTACTTTCATGAAGAGATCTAAAGGAGCTAAAGGGACCACTGAGTAAAATTGCAGGCCCCTCTCCTTTTCATTAAGGAACATACTGAATTCATAAGCCATTGAGAACTGCTGAAGTAAGATGCAAAGGCATAGAATAGCTTTTGTTGAATGGATTCTGTACGTTCTTAAGAAAGGTTCATGATAGTTTGTAACTCAGTTCATCAAGAGGTGAGGTCTGTCTTTCTCCTACTGGGATCCAGGCTGTCACAGATTGATGCAGCACAACACATGTGCCACTGAGTGGATTCTGGTGTCATCTTGATTTCACTCAATTTTTGTGGGTCTCACTCTCTGTCTTGAAACTCTGAGATTTCTATGCCAGTCTTATCTAGCATGCTGGAAGACAAAGCAAAGCATAGAACTAAGGGAGGCCCACCCTGACAGACAACTGGTCAACCTAGTTTCTCATACATGATGCTGACCAAGAACAGATGAGCCTAATCCAGGGAGAAGAACTGCCTAGATGAATGAGACTGAATTACTCACCCACACTGTTTGAATTTATAAACTTTGAGGGTCCTTTATTATGTAAAAGAAACAGTCTCATATTTGAAGCACAGCTCATAATTGTATGATTTGCTTAGCGAACATGTTCTCATACTGTAGGATCTATGATGTTAGACCAGTGAACCATCTCTCCCCATGTTATTCCACTGACTGATCTTATGCATAACAGAACAGACACCCAATACAGATTTACTGAGTCAAAGCAAGAAGCAGACTTCTACGACCGTATCTCAGTTTTGTTTTCTAAATGAGGCACAGAATGCTGATAAACTTGAAGCAAGAAGTAAAATTTCAAAGGGGAAAACTCTCAATTAGACCATGCCTTTAATTTTCATATCTTCTTAATTAATGGGACGTGGATTAGTGGATTTGATCAGCTCTTCTGCAAATATTTGTTTAGCACATAATTTGTTTTGTGTGCCACATATGTCTATGTGGTAGATAATCAAGATAGATAGCGTTATTCCTGGCCTCATGAGCTATAGACACTCACACCATTAACTCTGAATAAATCAGAATCAGTTTCACTTTGGAACAGTAGGTAGAAAACTCAAGCAATTTCTTTAATATTTTAGGCCTCACTCTTTTCCCAGACTCCTTTCTCAGACACTCGTAGCTGCTTGTCCACCTTATGGTTGACCTCCATGCTGGCCTAACTCAAACACATGGCTCCTCTCCCTCTCTCCTCGATCTACCTCTGGGTAACTGCTAAGATTTATAGCTTACTTGCTTTAGAGCTTTTCTTTTAAGCTCTAATAAAATTATTCCTGAGTTAAAAAACAAACAAGCAAAAAAAATATCAAGCAAAACTGTAGGTTGTTATGTTAGCTATAAAACAATAGCACCAGATAGAAGAAATGCCATCGAATCCTGGGACAAATGTCGGTGTCTTCATTTACATTTTATGAATCATGTAGCTTTCTCATGAATGCTTGGCATGCCTGGGACTGGATATGTGCAGGATGAACCAAAGCAGTCCCTGACTCTTAGGGCTTCCGCTCTCCATTATAATCTCCTACAAATAACTACAAATTAGCCGAGTGTCACAAAGGAATGGCACAGGGCTGTCACAGGGATAGGATGGGGGATGATGGAATCTGAGGATGGCCAGGCAAACTCCAGGTAAAGCCAGCAACTTAGCAGAAGGTTGCCCCCTACTTCCAACTTGAGCTGGGAAGTTTTCTCATGATGTTTGAGGGTAGGGAGGTGGGAATGGGGGGTAGATAGGGGCACATCTGCAGAGAAGCAGGAGGAGGGGTGATGGGATAGGGGATTCCTGGGCAGGGGAATGGAGTGAGGGAATAACATATGAAATGTAAATAAAACATCCAATAAAAAAATTAAAAAAAAAAAAAGGACTGAGACTAAAAAGGGAGCTTGTGACCTGGCTATCCACCTGTGAGAACCAGAGGTCTCTGAGACTCCATCTCCTCCTTCCATTCACATCACAGCTGCAATTTTCTGGGGGCATCTTCCCATTTATCTGGGTGGTATTGTTGATATTTAGATCTTGGGGCAATAGTTCTTAAATTTGTCCCCAGCATCCCATTAACTGTGAGGCAGCCATTGACGTCTCTCTGTGCTCTTTCTGTTTATAGAATAGGACACAAGCGTCTCCCATGGCTTATATCCTTTCTCTTCACTTGCCATCCTGTCCCAACTGTTCCCTGGGTACCCGGGTGGCTATGTGGCATACTGCCTTCTTTGCAGGCATGTGGTGAATCATGGAGAGGACATCTGCAAAGTGCCACACGCTCCACAATGAGAGACTCTCTCCAGAAGAGGCACGTGGGACCTTTCTCATTACTACACTCTGTGGAGAGGCCACTGGTACTTGGCATGGTGCCACCTCCCATCTGGAAACAGCTGCTGCCTGGCCACATGTGCAAATGCAGTCACAGATTTGCCCATGTGCCCCCTGCCTTCCTCCCCCCGCTCCCACACACAGCAGATGCACCACCTGCTAACTTCCCTAGTGGGATGAGCACGGTTACAGAAGAGCGCTGGTGTCTACACCTTTGAGCTCTCAGCCAGAGTTTACTCATTTGATAAATATTTATTAAGTCTCTATGGTGAGGAAGATAGAAGTCTAGACAGTGTACTAAAGTTTGTGACAGAAAAGAGCAACCATGTATAAAAGTTAGGTGGAGAGGACTCAGTGCCTGCTGGTCAGAATCACACCTCACCAATCTCTTGATGAAGGAATGCTGTTTGATGACATGCAGATGGTCTTAGAGCACACGGAAGAGCTGAGACCTGGGTCAATGCCAGCCTAATTCTAAATGGTATCGTCTCTCCTAGATACTCTTCTGCTCCAGGCAGCCAGAGATGCTCCAAACCCCCACCATTATAGAGCATGGTACTCCTAATTAAAAGTATAAACCTATACCAGTCCTCTAGCCCCAAGCTTATTGTAAAATACAGCCTTATACCATGTACCACTATCCTGCTCACAACCATGAAGACAAGGCCTTTGCTCAGAGTTAGTTGTGACTGGAACTCCAGGAATAGGCAAGAGGAAAGAATATTTTAGAGAAACCTGGACATGAAAATTCATGAATGTGCCAGGGTTGGGAGAGATACCCAGGGGAGGCTGCCACCCACTCATAGGAGAAGGGGAGGGGGATCTAGAAGGATCGAGGGAAGGATATAAAAATGAATAAGTATAATAATTAATAATAATAATCATTATTATTATTTCATGGATACTAGAGAGTTTAGCCATTGGACCTGCTCAGTGAAGGGGAAGGGATCTAGAAAAGAGAAAAGCAGAAGGTTCAAGGGAAAAAAAAGGAAGACATGAGTGTGGCCAGTTAGGATTGAATCAAATATCTAGTTGAAAAGATAAAGAAGAAAAGCAGTAGGCAAGAAGGATTAGAGCCAGCTTCATAGTTTCAGGGCGAAGACACACAAGTAAGAGAGAGATCCCATGAGTCCATTGGACCAACATGGCTGATTGCCCAGAAGACCACAAAGTCTTAAATCAGGCTGAAGCCTTTCATGGTGTGAAGCAGGAAGAACAATGCACTATAGAGACAAGAGAAATAGCCACTTAGAAAAACAAATGTTTCACAGTGTTTGAATAATTTAAAAACAATGTTACATTGGACGGGATCACGGCTCAGAGAAGTTCATCTGGAGAGGAACAGACTCTGGTGTTACTCTAATCCAGCTCACAGACCTTCGGTCAGAAGGATTTATTGTCTCCCTCGGCCTAACCTCTTCCTTCCCATCAAAGAACATGAAGATCATGTGCCCACAGGCGTGGAAAGAGAGTTAAGGAAGACAACCTGAGGCCAGTCCACCCTGGGTCTGAATATTATTAGCATCAGGCAAATTACCAGAGGCTTTATTTTCCTTATCTGTAAAATGGCTAGTACTGCTTGTCACCAAGGAAACTTTGATAAATTGAATCTATCACATGGGCACAGGGGAACCCACGAGGTGAGCACCTAAGAAGGTCTTAACACTTTGTTCCCAGCCTACAACATAGGCTGCTGGGTGGGTTAGAGAACTGTCTAGAAGAAATGCCAAAAGGGCTCTTATAAGCCTGGGGCCTGAGCTCGGTCAGTGAAGAGCTTAGCATGTATGAAGGCCAGAATCTGATTCCCAGAATTCATGTAAAAAGCCAAGTGTGGTGGCATGTGCTTAGAACCCCAGTGCTCGAGAATCAGAGGAAAGCAGATCTCTGTGGCAAGCTGGCCAGGTATCTGACCTGCTTTACAAAGTCAAGGCCACCAAGAGACTCTGTCTCAAAAAGGATAGATGGCACTTGAGGAACAATGCCAGATGTTATCCTCTCTCTAGGCTTCACAGGACCCAGTAAGTGTCTGATATACTCCAAGCACTTTCTTTGTCTATCTCCATTAATCGAGTTCTGAAAAGAACAGATTCTCTCAGGCAAAGATGACCACATACATTCCTATACCTACATGCATATCCACCCATACTAAGTGTGTCTGAACACATATGTATCCAATGTATGTACACAATCACACACACACACACACACACACACACACACACACACACACAGAGTCTTACTATCCCCCCACCCTTGTTCCACCACACAGATTGTTGAGTAGATGATAGTAACTAATAGCCTCAAAATACCTCTAGGAAGTGTTGTAGAAGTGTTCTTCCTATGTGTAAAGCCCCAGTCAGGGCTTAGAGAGGGTAGGAAGATGACTAGTTTCCAAAGGTCACAGTTTCCCGGTTACTCTTTTAGTCTTTTCTGTCTCCAGAGAGCAGAAAAATGGGACTCCACGAGTCCCATTGCTACGGTGAGCTCTTTTCCAGGCTCTGGCGGAGCCTTGGATGAGCTTTACCACGAGGAGGGTCAACGTGTCCCCAGACAGAACAGTATTTTAATTCAACAGCATTCAGTAGTTATTAAACTATGATAAATGCTAAAGTGGGAGAGATTACACTTAGACATAAGAAGTGTCACTTGAATCACTTAAAAATATTATAATGTATGGCTAATTGCACCTTGACTATATTACCCAGTGCTGAGAAAACACTTCAGATCCTTAAGTAAGGTACCATTTAAATACCTATTTCAGTCTTTAATGGGGAGTATTCTGGAGTGCAAAGGTTGTTAAAGGACCCGGTGTTCAGTAAGTGTCTTATACACTCCAAGCACTTTCTTTGTCTATCTCCATTCATCGAGTCCTGGAAATAACAGATTCTCTCAGGCAAAGATGACCACCTCTACAGCCACTTTACCCGTAAGGAAGTTGCAATTCAGAGATGTCAAGTAACTGCCCAAGATCACACAGCTGAGGGATGGCATAGGTGAGAACCAGATCTGGGAAAGCCATCTCTAGAATCCATGGTCATGGATATAGAGACTATGACCTTTGTTCTTATACTTCCCTGCCCTTTTGGGTGGTCACTGGTGATACAATTATACCAGATTGTTGTGGCTATTGGTAAAAGCCTTTCTGGGATACTCACAATGCACGCCTCAGCAAATGAGCGTATCAATGCAACAATGTATCGTTTCCTCCAGCTTGCCTAGCTAGCAACAATGTATCGTTTCCTTCAAGTACACTGAAGATAGCCATCCTCTCCCTGGTTATTTTGGAAATAAATGCCTACTATCTCCAGCATGGATATAATACAGTTGAGAAAACACAGCAAACAGGCCTAGGCAACAGGGCGGGCTATGCCGCTGACATAGCCCAAAGCAAAGTAAAAATGGAGTGATCTTGTTAACAGAACAAAACCAAACCAAACCTAAGGATCCTGACAAATATGGTAACATACACCTTTAATGCTAGCACTTGGGAGGTAGAAGTAGGCAGATCTCTGTAATTCCAGGTCTTGCCTGGTTTCAATAGTGAGTTCTAGTTCAGTTAAGGTTATATTGTAAAACTTTGTCTCAAAAATAAAAATAAAAAACATGAACAAGAAAGCAATAAACCAGCAAAGAGCTTTTAAGCAGGGGACACTGATAAATTATAAATTGAGCACCAATAGAGGGAATCAAGGCTGTCTGGGTGACTTAAGGAATTGGTGACAATCTTGGAGAAAGTAGTAGGACTTTTTGAGTCTCTCTGATTTCTCCCCACTATGTGGAGACCTCGAATGTCACCGGGAGACTAAAATGAGATGACAGATGGAAAATTCCAGCTTTACAGCAAAATAGCATCCTGCCGACTCTCAGTCCTGACTGTGCAGTAGCTGCCTCTTGCGAGTTTGTAAAAGATGCATATGCTAGCTGTTCTTACCCCAAAGAGTCAAATGCTTTGTCCATACCCATTAATTGGACATTTCCAAGTGCCCAAAGGGCAGGCCTCTGTATCTGGAATGATTAACAGCTCAAGGAAAGGCAAAGGCACAGCCGGGATCAAGAGGCATTGCACAACCAACCAAAAGATATTGTTTTGTGGAAGAACACTCAGCCTAATGATTCAGAATCAGGATGGCCGAGTCTTTGTTTTGAGATTTCACTCAAGGCTTATTTGAAGGGCTAAGTCTCTGGAAACTCACCCTATGAAATCCCTTCAATCCATCACTTGGTCAGTCTGTCAGTGATACGGCTGTGTGACACACAAAGGATTCCTTTCATACCACTAGGCAAGGAATTGTTCTTCTCTTGAAACTGTAACTTCAAGGCCAAAGTTTTCACACTGTGCTCCGCGCCTCCCACTTGCAACCTTCCTGCCACCGGTTGCCACGTAACCAGAAAAGAACCAGCTCCAGTGAGAACAGATATGCAACATCAACCCTCTTTTGGAAAGACTTCAAATCCCGGCAGAAAACTGATTGGAGGTTGGCGGCTTTCATGCTACCTGGCACATGTCAGTACAGCTCAGCCGAACTCTCACCTGGGTGTCTGTGTCAGAGGACGAAAGAATGGCTACATGTGACAAGTCTCATTCATCCTCTCATCAAAGCCCCAGACTTTATAAAAACCAGGTTGTGTTCTGCCTGAACACTAGTGTTAATTAAGGTTCTGTTATCTGGGGAGGCAGGTTGGGGGTGGCTCAGAGCTGCAGGGCAGTGATGACAAAGGGGAGTTGGTGGCACGTGTGCAGCCATTAACAGGGTGTTAATTGGGGGGTGGGGCTGCACAAACGTAAACGAGAAGTTCAGGGATGTCTGAAGTCATTCAGCAGGGCCCAGTAAAGTCCACATGTCCAACCCACGTGTCCACATTGCAGGCTCACCTGAAATTCCCAGGTTGTAATCTCCACCTTCTACATACGAAAATCAGGGCTTGGAGTTTTGATGTGGGTGCTATGTTAGTGTTGTCAGCTGTGAGAGGTTGTCACCCCAGTGTGTCATGCATGCTCAGTGTGTCACCTCAACTCAGTCAGAGTGCCATCTTGAGTAATCTGAGTACTGTTATGGATAGAGTTGGCTTCTTTGGGGAGGGTGGGTATTTTAGTGCTTTTTAATTTAAATGTGCACGTGTGTGTGTGTGTATGTATGTATGTATGTGCATATATGTATGTGAATGTGTGCATGTATGTATGTGTGGATGTGTGTGAATGTGTATGTGTGTGCATATGTATATATATGAATGTGTGCATGTATGTGTGTATGTGCATGTGTGTGAATGTATATATGTATGTATGTATGTATGTATGTATGTGAATGTGTGTGTATGTGTGTGAATGTATGTGAATCCGTGTGTGTGTGTGTGTGTGTGTGTGTGTATGGGGTGTGTGCATGGAGGAGTGGGTGCACAAGCATGTATGTGCACATGCATGTAAAGACCACTGGGTTGGATTGCCACCTATCTCACACAGATAGTCTCTCTCACACAGGGACCTTGGAATCAGGGATTCAGCTAGAGTCTAGCTGCAGATTGTCTGATCAGTGAGCCTCAGGGGACCTCCTGACTTTCCATCCTTAGCTCTGGGATTAGAAGAGCTTACCACCACACTTACTGGTGTTTGTTTGTTTATTTGTTTGTTTTTAAAATCGGGTTCTTGGTTATTGAACTCAGGACTCCATGCTTACAGAACAAGTGCTTTATCTATATAGAATAGTACAATATCTTGTTGCTTTGAGACTGTCTATACCTCATCAGACATGTGAAAGACTTCACTTTCTCTTTATTCTGTTATCTCATGTGTAACTAGTGCCCCCATGCCTGGTCCCTATTTTCTGTACATACTGGGTAGATGTTTGGGCAGAACTACCCAGAGCTGATTTTTGGTAATAAACAGGACAGGAAAATCTCTTCTGGGTAATTTGCTCCTTGTTATAATCCTGTTGGGAAGCCAAGCTCTTCCTTCTTGGCATCTTGCTACTGAACTGCAAATTGTTCTTAAGTCCGCCATTCCTACTCACGACCTTATGAGTGATGAAAGGCCCAGAGGAGGGATGTGGGTTGCCCAAGACTGTATGATGAGAAATGCCTCAGATAGAACAGCAAGGAGGTTTCAGCTACCGAGAGCTGCCAGAGGGCTTTCTGCAGCCCCTCACTGTCCCTCTTTGCCCTAGCAGACACAAGCGAGGCCTGCAGAGGCATTTTGTTGGAATGGCTGCTCTCCTTTATCGTGTTGTCTTTCCCTCTGGTCTCTTCATCCCCAGGTGAATCCCAGTCTCCACTCATCGAGCTGCCTCCATTCCTGGATTGCAGCTGCCTGGTTTGGAGCTCTGAAGTCAAGGATGCCGGCAAACAGTTCAAAGTCTCTCTTGTGGATGGCAATGCCCTTTCCCTCCCCTTCAAGGTCTCAGCCCAGCCCCTCTGGGCAAACGGTTAAGATTGTCAGTGGCTCTGAGCCCCCTTCCAGCACCTCTTCACTCTTTTTCAAGCCTAAACATCAGTACCGTGTTCACATACGCATGGCGCACGGATTTTTCTACTCTTTCTACTTCCAACATAGCTTCTATTTCCAAGGAGTCAAAGGGCTTTTCAGAGTCCATAAAAGTCTATGTATACAATGGCATTTTCCACTCAGCAGTCTTCCCTGGGACTTTTTCATTACCTGCAGGTGATCCCGAGTTGAGAATTGACTTCTAAATCCTGCCGACTCTCATGGCTGATTAAAGTCCGGAAGTCCCTCTAGTCTACCTAGCAGTACTTTGGTGAAGATTTTGCATAACCACTGAAAACAGTTTAAAAGATCATGTCTGTGATCTATTAAACAAGATTCCTTTTCAAAGGGCGGCAAAGGGCTTAGAAAGAACACACGAAATAGAAATGGATGGCTTCTGCTTATTCTATGTCAGAAATGGGAAGGCTAACACATTCACTGGTCATCGCACAAGTCATTTGTCCTGAAGCACTTGGCTGGAAACATTTGAGCCCATCCAGATTCAAATAAAGCCAATAATGGGTAAATAATCAGTGCCAGATGAATTATCTGCAAGATTCCATTTTAAAGTAGAATTTTAGTCAAATGAATTCAAAGGTTTTATTCTTTGCACCACGCAATAAAGGGATCATTTTTCCCCCCAAGGACAGCTTACTCCCCTAGGGCAGTGTGAAATTTGGAGTCAGTTCTCTTAGGTTACAAGGAAGTGATCATGGCTGAAGTGGAGAGAGGGAACATGGACCATTCTAGTGAGACAGGAGAAAAAGCAGAATCACAACAAAAATCAGACTCGGAGAACTTTGGGACATTTCGTCACAGAAACAACACAAAACAGGAGATAGCAGAGGAACACTCAAGAAGCTCGCACCCACCTCTAACCCTCACAACCAGCACGAACATGGTGACACCTACTTTGGAAACACCCTCACATGCAGACACCTCCGAGTACACCTCTTTCTGGCTAAAACAAATAACACACTGTCAACCCCACCCCAAAGACAAAACACATCCTCAGTGCTGTCAAATTGCTTTCACAGACTTTAATGAGTTGAGCATCTGGAGACAGAATCTTCATTGTCACTGAGTTCTGAGGCTTCTATCTTTTCCACTGTGGGAAATCAGAGACAATGGGGACCAGGGACTAACATCTGTAGTGCAGGGAGGTTTCCAGAGTTGTCTGGTCTAGTGTCTCTGTGACTCAAGAGAGACAACTTAATTGTCAAACTTCTTCCCGGCTTTTGCCCAGTTCTGTGGTTATGCATTTCCAGGGCCCCTCAGTTTTAGCTGTGTTTTCTCTTATGAAGCTTGGGTTAAGAGCTGAGAGTGAGGTGAGATACACAGGCAGATTTCAGCTTCATTTAACCTCCCCTGACCCCAGGAGCCAAAAATATGCAGAGAATGTAGCCCATGGTAGCAAGAGGGAAGAATCTCTTCATATTCCATTTTGGGTGTAACCTGCAAGAGTTTTAGGGAGTCAGGACTGGAAATAACATGGAGTCCATGTTTACTCCTTCTCACCCAAAAGCCAAGCCACCATAAGGATGTCTTAAAAGTTGATGGAAGAAGTATAGGTCCTGCAGAGAAAGTTATAGGAGATGATTCCTGTTCAAAGAACACAATAAAGCAGCATCTGATGAGATTCTCCTGTGCCTTGGGCCATGCCTCTGAATGACTCGTTGGTTTAGGAATTTACAAGGAGAGTCTTACAAACTTTCTTCTCTGACATTACTACAATGTATGATTTCCCTACGCAATGCAATACTAGAATAACTGAAAGGAGCCACCTAATCCTTTCAACTACTTGCGTTTTTATAAACACTGGACTCTGGTGACTTGAATTGGCTACTGGAAGATGTTGTACTGAAAGATAAGCTGCCTGTCCCAGCACAGGAGACCCTTGGGACCTGCATATGGAGGGTTCTACAGTCTGTGTATGTGCTCTAGGGATAGAAGGGACTGTATACCCAAGTATGGGCTCCAGCACATGGACCAGAGACTTCAGTCCTATAGCTGGTCCCTCAGATTTACATCTGCCAGCATAGGCAAGGAAACAGTAAGTAGAGAAAGCAAGGCAGCCTACAGAGCATGTGAATGGGCAGGTCATTTCCTAAAGAATGATATGTTTGAAACATAAAGACATTTTCCCTTTGGTATCTAAAGGGGGTTGATGTCAGAAGCCACCGGGATTCCAAAATCCATGAGTGCTTTCCATCCTAACATGGTGTTGTATTCACACATAAACTACATGCATCCTCTGTGCACTAGTTTTAATCACCTCTAGCCAGCTTGTAATACCCAATACAATGCAGGGGCCGTGTAAATGGATGTCAGTAAGTACCGTACTGTATTCTTCAGGAGATGATGGTGAGGAAGAGACCTGCGCATCCATAAAGATGTAATTTTCTTTAATATTTTCAATCTGTATTTGGTTGAATTCTAGAATCTTGTGGAGTCCATGGGTAGTGTAAAGAAGACTACCATAAACATACATATACATACATGAACATATGGATTATATACGTTGTATCTTTGGAATTTGCTATGGGAAAATAACAAATCTCTATACTTATCTCTTAACTTTGCTAGTGGCCACTTCACGGCTAGCCCTGTTCACTGTCTCTATTGACTCTTTTTTAGCAATTACTTTGAAGGTTATCTTGGCTCTGTCACTTCACCATGTGTCTTTAAATGATACATCTTAAAGACATAATCTTGGGGCTGGGTATTTAGGTCTGCCGGAAAGTGCTTGTTTAGCATACACGAGGCTCTGGGTTTGATTCTCGTCACTGCATAAACCAAACATGGTGGCACACGCCTGTAATCTCAGCTCTTGGGTGGTAAAGACAGGAGGATCAGCCAGGATCACCCTTTGCTACATGGGCTACCATAACCATGAGTTCCTGTCTTAAAAACACTCATAACCATAAATCCATGATTACACCTGAAATCTTTCTAAAATGTCATCGACTCAGAATTCTCATCTCTTTGATGGTTCCATAAATTTATTATTTTTGAGTTTAAATGAAAATATAGTAAGGATCATATATGGCAATACGTTTTAAGTCTCTTGAATCAAAGGGGTTTGCTTTGGATTTCTTTTTCTTGTCCTTGGACTTTTTTTTTGTTTTTGTTGTTATCAGATGCACTGGTTCATGAGTCTGACTGCATTTCGTAGCACAGAACTCAGTGGTATTGACCACAAGCAATTCATAGCTAGTCTTAGTGCCCCTTTCTCTTTTCATCACTGTGACGAAATACTTGAGAAGAAGCAACTTAAAGGGGGAAAGGGATTTATTTTGGCTCAAGGAAGGCATGGTAGACAGTCAGGTAGCCCAGTCTGACTATGGTAGCCAAAGTGTAGGACAGCCATTTATGTTCCCTGAGCAGCAAGAAAGCAGAGCTCCAAGGCATGAAGTGGATTTGGATCTCACAATGGAATGTCACAGTTTGAATGTAAAATGTCCTCCGACAGACTCATATGTTTGGACATTTGGTCCCCAGCTGGTGGCCCTGTTTTGGGAGTTTGTGGGACCTTTTGGACTGAAGAGGTACTGAGCTAGCCAACAATGGGCCATATGGGCTGAACTGGAAAACTAACAGGCCAGCTTCACTTCAGACCAGAGCAGTTTCCTGATCCTTGGAGACATGACAAGGTGTGTGTTGGGTTTCAGATCAAGAAAAATCTCAGGCCTCCATGACTTCATCTGTGTGAAACTAAAGGCAAAACTAACCTCTTTCTTCCCTTTGGTTGCTTCTTGCTATGTTATTTGGTGACTACAATAACCAAAGCTCTGTCCCTGTTACTGGAAAGATACATCCAGGCTTGGTATGATGATTTATATATGCTTGGCCCAGGGAGGGACACTATTAGAAGGTGTGGCCCTGTTGGAGTAGGTGTGGCTTTGTTGGATTAGGTGTGTCACTGTGGGTTTGGGCTTTAAGGACTCTCATCCTAGCTGCCTGGAAGCCAGTCTTCTGCTAGCTGCTTTCAGATGAAGATGTAGAACCCCCAGCTCTGTCTACACCATGCTGGCCTAGATGCTGCCATTCTCCTACCTTGATGATAATGGACTGAACCTTTGGATCAGTAAGCCAGTCCCAATTAAATGTTGTTCTTTGTAAGACTTGTCTTGGTCATGGTGTCTGCTCACAGCAGTAAACCCTGACTAAGACATTTGGTCTGCTCTCCTCTTCAGGAGGATTCAGTTGTCGATGGCAATGTGGTTCTCTTTTAGGAAGTTTATACTTTGTTGGCTCTTTTTTCTTTCCTGGTGTGAATAATCACTGATGGCCCTCCCTTAGGCCTCTTCATTGTTTAGGACTTACAAAACAGGCAGGCTTCATTTAATCCCAGCATCCTATTCTTTCCTCCTTCCTTCTTCTCTTCCACTCTCTTCCCCATGCCCTTATAAAATAAAGGATGCTGTTGGATGTTGTGACCAGAGGTGCAGTTGGAAATCCTATAATAGCGAGCTTACTGACTTGCAATTCTTTAGCACTGTGGAAAGTTCTTGAAGGATGACGGTAGGTCTTTCTTAGACCTCCTTCTCTCTCCGACCTTGAGTCAGCTCTTTCCAAGACTTTCCAGACATGTCTGCAAAGGCTTCCACAGTTTATTTTCAGGGCTTTAATTTCATTTTGACTTTTACGGAAGGAAAGAAACACTTTAAAATGATGTATTAAGGCATCTAAAACTGATGCTGGGCCATGTGCGCACTCCCTAACGTGTGCCATGAGAGCAGCGGTGCCTTGTGTCCTTCATGTGGGGCGGAGTCAGTGTAGAAGGCATGGCCGTGACAGTAGAGATAAAGCTGCTGAAAGCAGAGATGTGATGTGGAGGCTGGGGAGGAGGAGGATGTGCTTCCTCAGTATCTGGATGCATCTAAATGAGGTGTGGATGGCCCAGAGGGTGCAGAACTCGATAGTCATTGTTTTGCTCAGGGGCCACTTTCTTGTTCTTAATAACTATGAAACTGGTGGTAATGGTGTTGGCGACATTGTTCTACGATCTACTATATAGAATACAAAGTTATTTTCATTATCTTTGTGTGTGTGTGTGTGTGCATGCAAGCATATGTGTGTGTATATGCACATGTGCAGATGTGGGTAGAGATCAAAGATATCAAGTCTTTCTGGATCCGGAGTTATAGGCATTTGTGAGCTGCCTGATAAGGGTCTGGGAATTGAACTCGGGTTTTCTGAATGAGACGCATGTGCTTTAACTGCTAAGCCATCTCTCTCATCCCCAGAGTTCTTACTTCTTGCTCTCTACTTGCTCTGAGACTTGTAGAACAATAGAATAGTCCCGGATTTTACCGCTGTCACTGCTGTCATTTTGCTTATTGCATAATACACTAAATGGTCTCCCTATTTTAATCTCGTCCCTCTACCTACATCCTTCATGTAGTGGCCAGAGCAGGGAAATTACACTTATCAGTCGTATTAGTTTCATCTTTGTTGCTGGGATAAAACGCTATGACCAAAAGCAACATAGAGAAGGAAGGATTCATTTAGCTCACACTTCTAGATTATAGTCCATTACTGAGGGAAGTCAGAGCAGGGGCTCAAGCAGGAGCTTGAAGTAAAAACGATGAAGGAACCCTGTTTACTGGGTCACTCTTAGTATCACTCTCAGGCTAAGGACCAGCTGGCTGTTTTAGCTGAACATTTCCTGTTCTAGCTCAGAAATAGTGTTCAGCCCACAGTGGGCTGGGCACTGGGACATCAACTAAGATAGTCAAGACAATCCCTTACAGATAAGTCCAAAGTCCAACCTATTAAAGACAATTACTCACCTACGATCCTCTTTTTAATAGGTGATTCTAGGTCATGTCAAGTTGACATTTAATGCTAACTAGGTCAGCAGGTCAAGATTTATTATGAAATGAAAATAAGTAGACCAGTTTGACAGCCATGGAGAATAGACAACTGAATAAGTGTGACAAAACTGAGAGCCCAGAAACGTGGATTGTTGTGCACTTAGACACTTGCTTTATACCACAGTGGGACTATTGGTCAATGGCCGGAATGAACACAGAATGAGGAATGGCACTCAGCATTTTTAAAAACACAACTTGCAAAGGAAATACAGTGTTGACAAACCTGTATGCACCATACAACACTGCTAAACACATAAAGAAAAGAACAAGGAGTTAAACTATGTGACAATTTTAATTAAAATGAGAATTGGTTGTTGTATCTTTACTGTTTTCAAAACCTATTCTTAATGATGGTTCATAAACGCTTTAATCCCCCTTTTAGTCCACCACACACCAGAGGTAGTGGGAAAGAAAGGCTTTAGGGGACGTTGATCTGTTTAGAAAGGTTCTTTAGAGCAACGCCTGTCTGTGTTGTCTGGAACTCAGCAGTTCAGTTCACAGGTTAGCAGAGGCAGCTGGATCCACTCGCAAACACTTCATGGATATACCAGCAGTCCAGTTCAGTAGAGTCGGGATAGCAAACACGAATCAGCATTGGTGGCACTACCTAACAGAGACGCCAGGCCTCAGCCTTGGCACAAGTCAGCAGGAGGGACCAGGAGGAACACCAGAAGTTCTTGGTTGTGCCTCTCTCAGGGAAGACAAGAGGTGAGATCCACAAGCATTGCATAGCTAGCTGTATAAGCAAGCGAAGCTCACCCTCTGTCACTGTCAAGTCCTTTTGTATGCTCTCTAAGCATCACGTGACCTCCATGGGTCTTGCTTCAGCTCATGTGTCTGTCTCAGCTGAGATCACTCTGCCAATCAGCCCAAGTCCAAGGAAATGGCAAGAAACTGCAGCACATTACCAGAAGGTGTTTTTTTTTTTTTTTGTGCTTTTCTCTCTATGCAGTCCCAACAAATGCAACTCAACTACACAATGTAAGGTGGACCAATACATGCGTGTCATTAGCAAAGATTCCTTCATCGTGTGTCCTTTCATGCGCTAGCTTTAGCAGAACATCCTCTGTCCTGTGTCTGCTTCAGCTAAATGTTCCTTTGCCCCAGCAAAACACCATCCAACCGACTTTCCAAAGAACCTTTAAGTTTCCATTTAAGGATATAGCCATAAACATTTCTCTGAATTAAACATATTTAGTAGATTTTTTTTAAAAAAGAGGGAATTTAATGTAAACCAAAACCAAAACCAAAACCAAAACCAAAACCAAAACCAAAACC
>NW_021604632.1:7288107-7318899 GCF_004785775.1 Grammomys surdaster
AAACCAAAACCAAAACCAAAACCAAAACCAAAACCAAAACCAAAACCAAAACCAAAACCAAAACCAAAACCAAACCAAACCAAACCAAACCAAACCAAACCAAAATCCCACAAAACTTGGTGGAAGAGATGAATTGCTAAAGTGAACACCCTTGAGCAACTTGGAATGTTGCAAGCAAGCAACATCATCAGTACCAATGCTGAGCAAAACAGATAAGATGAACTCTGTGCTGATACGTTTGAATACCTAAGAAACCCAAGAGACGCTAATGAATTGCTGGTCAAATAAATGAGAGAATTTAGGAAAGATAAATATACAGAATCAATAGCTTCACTCTTGACTAGCAATAAGTACCCAGAAACGAGAATCAGAAAAGATGACAGGAACGATCAGAGGGGCAAATCATAAAAAAAAACCTCTTAGGAACAAATTTAATGTAAGAGGGAGGTGGAGCCTATTTGTGGACCCCGTGGCAACCCTGGCATTTTCAGTGGGGTGTGAGTTTCAGCCGGGGGTTCAGGGGTCCTTCCTTCAATGTCTTCATTCCATTCTCGTAAATAGTACTTGCCTTCAGCCCCAGAAACAGCGGCCGCGCTTTGCATTTGGTATGTCTGTGTTCCTCAGCACTCTCTGTAACCCTTTTAGAAGCTAAGGATCTTTTACTAATTATTAAATCTTCTATAAAATGTCCCTTTTAAAATTAGAGGCTTGGTTTCTGATTTGGAGCAGATTGATGAGTATAGACCAGGGTGAATAAAACTAGAAAGAGATATTTTCTCAGATAGGAATGTTTTGTCTTTTGAAATACTGCTCTTCTTACAAGGCATATATATATATTTTTTTCATGCAATTCTAATTATAATTCCAATGGTCGTTTTTTCTCTTTTGAAAATGGATAAAACTAACTTCAATTGTAATGGAAGGGTAATTACATGTGAACAGCAAATATGAGCATGAAAAATAAGAAATATGACGGAGGATATAGCTTGCCAAATATAAAGTCATAGTAATCCAATCTAAGTGGTATTGGCAGGGAGATAGGTGAGATCAGAACAGAATGGAAAATCCAGGAAAAAATGCTAGGATACATTAGGATCTCATATATGAGAAAGAATTCCATTTCAGAGGGCAGAGGTGGTTTATTTAACAAATTGTGCTGGAAGAAATGATAGCTACCTAGAGCAGGGTCGGCAAGCGGATTCTGTTGAGTAACGACTTGAGGCTTTGAGGACTTAAGAGTTTCTACAGCTGCGACTGAGTTCTGCCCTGTCAGAGAATGACCACAAAGCATACTCAAGCGAATGGGTGTGGTGGCATGCCAATAAAACTTTATTTGTAAATGTAAGGGGTTGGCCTGTGGACCAGCATTTATCAATGCTTGGTTTGAGTAAAAATAAAATTAGTTGCCCTTGCCTAATCTTCGTCAAAATACAAATTCCAGACAAAGCATCGACGTAAATATAAAATAAAACCCACACAAATCTCTAGGACGAAAAACCCAAGTGGACTTAAGGTAGAGTCATGCCCAGAAGGATATTTATCATCATCTAGCCTGGAAAATCAGAAGCTACAAGACAAAATGAGATCCACGTGACTGCATAAAGGAGGGAAACTTTTATCAGGAAGAAGATAAAGAAGGGTGTAAAGGTAACAATATTTGTTCCACATATGGTAGATAGCTCTTAAAAGGATCTTCCCATTGTTAAGAAAAAGACAAAAACACCACCGTAAGTGGGAACGACCATGCATTTTAGTTTAAATGCAATTTACACTGTGGGAGTTTCAAACTAGAGCATTGACAAGAGGTGCATTTAGTCTCAGGCTGTGGTGTGCATCTTGGGTTGTGAAGGTCAGGACAGTCACGGAAGCAGGGAAGGCAGCCAGATGCCTCTGCACACTCCCAGGAGAAGGCTTAGGAAACATTCAGTCAATGCAGGTTGACTTTTCCTGAGAATCTATACCTGCTCCAAGGACCTATGGGCCAAGCACTCTTGAGCTGACTCTCCCATCATTTCTCTAAGGTTTAGAACAGAGGATATCTCTAATTTTTGATGCAAACAAATAGACATCTCTGGGCATTTGCACCCAAGAGCTTCCCCCTGACCAGGGTGAGCCCTAAGAAAATAGGACATTCTCTCAACTTGACTGGATACCTCTGTGAGGCATAGAGTTTCAAGGAATTAACACTGCCCACCAGTTCCTTGTCATGTGCGTCCCTTTACCGGCTCCTCCACCAGGGACGGCAGGCATCAGGGAAGCCTCCACAAAGACAAATATGACAACCTGTCCTATTGGCCCACATTGGTTCAGGTCTACTGTTGTTCTAGGTTCCGAGGAAGAGGAAGTAAGAAGGTGTGCCTTAGCCTAATGATGCAGGGCACAGGATGGGGTTGGGGACATTGATGATCACAGCACAGGAAGAGCACAAACCTGTAACCTACGTTATGTGTGCAGTGTGGACGTGCAGTAAGCAATTCCTGCTTGGTTCCTGAGGTTGGGGACAGGAGGGGGCTTAGAGTAGGGCACAAGTCATTCCTCACGTGTGAAGGCAAGAGTTTTCAAGTACCGAGCGGCCAGAGTAAAGCAGTAACTCAGTTCTTTTCTGGCTAGTGGGTTTCAAACTCTGTCCACCTACCTGGCAGCGGCAATAGCAGCTAGAGTGACAGAGAAAGACACGCCGTTCACCTCTTCATGCAAGGTTTAGGAAGCCCGAGGCAAAAAGCGCAGAGCTGTGCTGGGGCTGGAGCCGGTAAGGCAGGCTCCGTGGCTCTGTGCAGACAGCCTCGGCTTTTTTTTTTTCAAGTGTAAAATAAAAAACATCCTGGACAGGAGGGATCTCTAGAGAAAAATGAAAGAACGCACACAGATGTGAGCTGCAGGGACAGGCAGCAGGGCTGACATTTACTGCAAAGGGAAGAGAATAGCATCGCTGCAGAGGGACCCAGGCATCAGGCAACAGAGCTCTGTGTGGCTTATCTTTGTGGAGGCCTCACTGCTGACTGTAATCCCTGGTGGTGGAGCCGGCAAAGGGAAGCACGTCACAAGGAACTGGGGGGTGGGGGGGATAGGGGTGGGCAGTGTTAGCTCCCCTGAAACCCTGTGCCTCGCAGAGGCATCCAGGCAAGTTGAGAGAATGTTCTATTTTCCATCGCTGAGCCTGCGTCTGGTTTCCAGGGAGATGGACACAATGAGCTCCACTTGCCAAAGGTCCTTAGAAAACAGCAGAGGCTTGTAGCGTCCAGAAGCACACATTGCGCACGCGCACCAGGTGACCTCGGGCCTTCCAGCGGCAAGTCGTCGTCGCCACATTTGGGGATAGGCTCTAAGGACATTCTGAACCCTTTTGGTGGAGCTTGCTCTGCCCCAATGTCTCCCAAGCAAGATTTCTTTCTATCTGTGCACTTTGGGAAGGTAAACAAAGATTATTTTGGATCACATTCTGACAATTCATCTGACAATGTAAGCCCAGAGGGCAGAGGTGACAAACAGGTAAATTCAGTCACAGTTGTGGTTCCCCCAGGCCAGAGACGGGTAAACTAAAGCTTGAACACCAAATGTGACCTGTGGCCTGTTTCTGTAAATAAAGACGTATTGGAACACAGTCATGACAATATATTTACAATATAGGGGCGTTTTCTGGTTGCAAGAGCAGCCAGACTCGAGTGAGAATCCACAGAAGGCTTAGGTTTGAAGTCAGAAACAATCACTTTCTGATCCCTTAGAGACAGCTTTGCCAGCTGCTCTTCTGGGTGACTATCTGGATTTATTTAGCATGTCAGGAGTTGGGTCAGGGACTCCATTTTTTTTTTTAATTCTTCCAGACATTAATGATACAAGCAAGATTTGAGGTGATTTATTCTCTTTTTAAAAAAAGTTTTTAAAATGTGTGTGTATATGAGAGTACCTGATATATACATATATATGTATATATCAGGTATCTTGTACATTCCTGGTACCCAAGAGGCCAGAAGATGGCATCAGGTTTCCTAGAACTGGAGGTACAGGTAGATTTGAGCCACCTGATATGACTGCTAGAAACCAAACCTAGAGCCCACACGAAAACATGCCCAGCCAATAGACACCAGCTCCCAGCCCCATGATATCACATGCCCGGAGTCAATCACAATCAAAGAAAGCAAGCCCAGGACAGTCTTACTTTGTTGACTTCATGGGCCCGTACAAGCCTAACAGCATACACCAGAGGACCAGAATGTTCCCACTCAGTTTCTGGACAACCCAAAAGCTAAACAGATTGTGGTGTGTGTGGTTCTTGGTTCTGCCTCTCCTCCTGGGGTGTTCAGGGTATCAGAAGCCACTACATGCCAGGCTAGAAGGGGTAAGTGGAGTCTGGGATGAGCAGTGGCTCCGTGCCTTCTGCTCTCTTTCTCTCAGGGTGTCCAGACCACTGGACACTGGAGAGAGGTGGCTGGAAAGGTGGGTGGGTGGGGGGATTCTCCAAGAATCTTAGTGTTACGGTTCTTTGAGGTGAAGGCCTTCTCTGATGATCTTTAATGAAGCAGCTCTCTGAGATAATCTTAGCTTGTTCACATCTACTACGGTGGGTTTGAATGCACACCCTTTACTCAGGGTCATGTAGTTTTGGGCTGAGAATATCGAGGGTGGGAAAACGCCATTGGTTGAATGCTAGGGTACTGAGATCCCTCATTAGCATGGAGAGGCATTTGTTCCACATGCTGGGCAAATGAACTGTGACCACCTGGTTGGGAGTCGCCTGGTTAAGTGCTCCAAAGCAGGTGTGGAAACAGGGAAAGAGCTAGTTCCACTCTTGCCAGTCTCAAGTTTCAAGATTTCCGGAGTTTCAACATGCTCTACCTTACCAGTTCTACGCTGGTTCCTCTCGTGGCAAGGTCCATGTGCCCCACTGTGTGGACATTTATTATCCTTGACTCCAAATGTCCATTAGATATCATGCGTCTGTCATCCTCTCATTTCCTTCATGGCCTGTGGGTTGGGCCTGACTCCAGGGAGTCACGTGACACAAGCCTAAGCCAATCAGAATATTTCATCTCTCCTCAGCCCTCTTACTTGGTTCTGATTTCCGCACAGGACACTATAGGTCTCCATGGGACTTTTTCTGTTTGTTTATCTGTTTGTTATTATGTGTGTGCGCACACTTGCCCTGTGCATGGCCGGAGATCTGAGAACAACTTCCAGGAGTTGGTTTTTCTCCAGATTTGGAGGCAAGCTCCTGTACTCGCTGAACCATCTCACCAACTCCTCTTTCTTTTTTGGTAGAGTGTTCAGTGAGAGGAAGAGAGGACACAGGCTGTTGTATCTCAGAGCCCCAGAAGTGTCTGTGAGAAACGAAGCAAGAAGGAGCAGGCAACTGCAAGTGACAAGGGAGAAGAAGAAACGGGTGACCTTACTGAAGCCCCTAATCAAATGCTACACTTGACCCAGTCAGGAACCGTGTGGCTTTTTAAGTTACGTGAGCCTTTGCCTCTGCCACACAAGGTTAAGTTTCTGTGTGGCATCAGAAAACAAATCATCCTGACGGGGAAAGTTAAGACCTGGTTCCACTTGACTGTATCAGAGCAGCTCAGTCAACCCCGTGGAAGCTTTCTTTGAGCCACCTGAAGGCAGGAACACACTTCAGCACACCCTCAGAAGAAAGCAGGAGTCAGGGCGCTGCCTACCACCCTTGGCTATTGACCCAAGTGTTTCTATCCAACTGTAGCCAACTTATGCCATACAGCCCCTCAGATTCTAGAAGAAATGTGCTAGGGAAAGGGCTCAGGGATCAAGTTACCCGCTGCTGACTAAGTAACCACGTACTAAAGAACCCAACTATGGGTAGAATGGGACAGACAGAACTAAAGCTGTAAACATTTCCTTTATCTGTGTTCTTCTCTGCTCTCTACAATGCTAGAGTAACCAATCCTATTAATCTCTCTCATTCCCTTCTTCTTTTCCCCTTCCCTCTCCCTCTCTCTTACCCCATTCCCCCAAACAGCTTTCAGCCAGCAACTAGACTAGGACAGTTCTTATCACATGACCCATAGTAACCAGGCTCATCAGCTCATGGGTCAAATCTATCTGGATCTGAATTTCAGGTCCACCTATAGGAATATAGCTAAGAAATTTAAATTCTCTGAACCCTGGCTTTCAAATAAAAATATCTTATCGAGCCATAAGGAGAGAGCTGTGAGACTATCTCTAAATAAAAAAAGTAATATTAATTTTTGTTTGTTTGTTTTCCATATAGGGTTTCTCTGTCGCCCTGGCTGTCCTAGAACTTGCTCTGTAGATCAAACTCACTCACAGAGAGCCACCTGCTTCTGTCTCCCAGGTGCCCAGCAATATAAAGTATCATTACAGTCAAAAATATCAATATTGCTTACAGCTTTCAGAAGTATTTTCATAGTCATGAGGATCAGCCCCTTTCCTGAGATAGAGTTAGGGACTCTATGTTCAGTGTCTGTGGCAGCAGCAAACCTATTCTTAGGTTGTAAAGATGAACTCAGTCCTTAGGCCATGATCTAGAAACACAGGGTCCATGGGTCGAGATCAAAGGGGGCACCCACGGATTTAGGGGACCCATTCTGTGACATGCAGGATTTAAAAATCCAGTTCTTGGGGGGTTGTCTTCATCACTGACTCCTGATAGAATGGCTGGGGCCAGCCTTGAACATTTACATCCACCCTCGAAGAATAGACCATGATGCTGTGTGAACTACAACTCCCCCCCTGACTTCCCCCCTGAAGTATAGACCATGATGCTGTGTGAGCTGTTCTGCCTTGAGGTGCTCCTAACTGTAACGTGTGAGACGCGTGAGGTAAGGACGGAGGTCCTGAAGGTAGAACTCATTAATCTCGAGTGGGTTGCCCAGAGGACTCGCACCAGGTGAGAAGAACCTTCTTATCATCATCCACTCTGCAAGGCTCACACTGACTCCCACCACTGCACAGTGAGACCGATTAACATCGGGAGCAAATAACAAATAACGCTCTGCTTGGAGGCAAATCAGACATTAGACTCCTGATAAGAAACAAAGAGTGATGCTGAACACTTCAGGGTGTAAGATTTTATCTTGGAAAACGAAAAAAAAAAAAAAACATTGCTTTTACTTCTCAGGTCTCTGGGAAGAATTTTTTAAAGGGCATTTTCATAACTCCAAAGCTCTACAATTAGTTTCTAGAAAACCCATGGAAATACCTCATCCTGGAAACGATCGTTTCACACATCTTTCCCCCCAAAAGTCTTCGAATCTAACAAATATTTTCTTTTCGATTAAAAAAAAAATCTAATTGGACAGACATGCCCCCTCATGAGGGCCAACAGTGTTTTCAAAAAGTGACAGTAGTTTTTTGGGTACACGTGCAGTGGAAACGTAATCTTTATAAATAACTTGCATAGAAATGCACAACAAATATCCACGCATGCGCGGTATGGTCCTGATCCTTGGAAACACGGGAAACTTTCATATACCAGACATCACTTATGACAGCCCTGTCTTCCATATAAAAGGTCATCTCCCAGCAGAAGAATGGCTCCCCTAGTTAAAGGGTTTTCGACTCTAAGTGCTCTGCCAAGCTGGAGACGAGTGAGTAAGAAACGGAGATGTCAGATTTCAAATGCAGGGCACACCCATGGCTCTGACACTGAGCTAGCAGGAAGGGGGAGAGAGATCTCTATTTAGAGATGATTGGGTATAGGAAGGGATCAGCACCACAATGTGTGCTTTAGAAGGAATGGTGGGCGGGTGAGCTTTCCTGTCTTACGCTGTGACAAAAATGTCCGCTACGGAAACAGGAAGTGGCAGCAAAATGGTCCAGTGGGGCTTCCTGGATATTTGAGGAGCTGTGTGTGTTCAAGTCTATAGGGGGCTGTTACCTGGCTTACAAGGCTTTTAAAGTCAGGATGATGCATTCAGGTAGAAGGGACAGTTAAAAGAAAATGCTTGGAGAAGAGCAATGGCATATTGGGATGGATTAGCCTCTAAGGAAGTATGTTACATAGATGCTACCATACGTTAGACACACACACACACACACACACACACACACACACACACACACACACACACACATGGAATAAGCACTGCCCTGGTCTCTGAAAATGCTCATAAGATGCTTTTGAAACATGCTGTTTCCAGTAAACCTGTGGTAACCATAGATAAGAGGTCAATAGCTGGAGTCAAAGGAAGGGGTATCTCGAGCATGACTGCCACCAAGGCTGAGCATCTCTGCCTGCCTCCCACCTCCCTGATCTTCTCCCTCCCTGTCAGCTCTTTTCTTGCTTCTGGAATAGAGAACTTTCGGGTTGTTTTAAGCACAGATGCAATCTGAATCTTCACTTTGAAAGCCCCAGTGACAAGCCTCCAACCTGATATACCAACCCGGGGAAGCACGTTTTCTTCCCTTTAGGACATAGTTACCTGTAGTTACCTCTTTACCTTCACAAGGCAGATGCCCAAAGCAAAGAGTGTGAAGTAGCAGGGATTTGGGCACTGTGTACAACTCCCCCTGGGGTGTCCCTGGGGATGAAGCCTTTACATCTCAGTGACAGAAAACCTGGCTGAGCGGACAATGACCATGGCATCTTAGGGGTTTTCTCTTTCTGCGTGCATATATATGTTCAATCTCTCTCTTCTCTCTACTCCCGGAATCCCTCTCTCCCTCCTTCCCCTCCCTCTTTCATATACATATACAACCCTCCCACACAGAGATTTACACACACAAGCTGTACATGAGTGTGACACCTGCAAGCTCATGCATGGCAGAAACATACTCTTTATTTCCTATCTCTGAGGCTATGCCCAGTATATTCTAAAGTAAGTCATGGGAAACCACCTCACTGCCTAGTGTACAAATAAAGTTTTATTGAACATAGACATATTCATTTATGTATTGTCTTTGGCTGTTTTTGTCCTATAACTGATTACACTACGGTGGCCACAACACAGATAATAAAGTCTATAAAGTTTTGAATCTTTGTCCCCTGGCCCTCGATGAAAACGTTGGCTGGCTCCTGTTTCTAAAGTAGCATCTTATATCTGGAAAACACATTTGCTTGTTTTAATTGTTGAGAGGACACCCATCCCCAACCCCCTTTTTAAAGAGTGACTTATGGGGATAGGGAGACAATTCGGTTAGTAAAATGCAGCCATGGGTGTATGAGGACATGAGTCGGTCCCCAGAACCCACATAAAAAGCTGAGTGTGGTGAGGACATGAGACAGTCCCCAGAATCCACATAAAAAGCTGAGTGTGGTGGTCCCCCTGAAATCCCAGCACTAGGGAGGTATTGAAATAGGTGGATCCCAGGTGCTCTTCGGTTAGCTACCCTAGCATACTCAGCGAGTTTTGGGCCAGTGAAAGGCCATGTCTCAAGTAGATGGAATATGAGGAACAATTCTCAAGGTTGACCTCTTGCCTCTGCACACACACATGTGCTTACGTACCTGTATACATCTTAGCTTCAAGGAGCCTGGCCAGAAAAAGAACAATCCTCCACCAGAATGCTCATAGATGTCCTATCTCGATGTAGACACTCATTTTGGAAGGAGACAGTTGTTTGTAGGGCCCCCCCATTCCCTTCCATTAAATATATCCCCTCTTAGCATCTCAAATCAAATCATGCTTTAAATTCTTAAGGTCTTAAATCAAAATATGATTTTCCCCTGATGGTCTCTCCACTCTTCCCTCTTCCCTTTTCTTGTGAGAGAAAACATTCCTCCTTATAAGGGAATGCAAGTAGGAAGGGATATGGGCATACTTCATGGTAGTGCCTTGCACCTCTGGATTCAAGACTCTCCCAGTCCCTCAATCTGTCTCAGATGGGTGCTGCCAGACACCCTATTTCCTCTGTTGGTTTTAGTGGTGGCCAAAGCTCTGAGGATGTTAGGTCCCAGCTACAGAGATACTAGCTGCCTCATGTGTGGGCCCCCATTGCTCTGTCTGACAGCTTATCAGAGAAGGACTAATATGTGTGTGTGTGTGTGTGGAGGGGTGCTTTTCCAGAGAACAAAAAGTATAGGCTGATGCCCCTTTCAAAGTTCCAGGTACGGGGCAACACCATAGTCCTATCATGCCCATGTGTCTCCTCTGTGGATGGTTATGTGGGGCCTCTCTGCTGCTGGGTGGAGGCTGAACAGGGAATCTACTGGGAGAGCTCATTCCAGAGATCGGCATATCTTGAATTAACCACTCAACAAATCATAAAACGGGATTGTCAGATTCATTATGGGAAAAGCTGGGCTGGAAATAACGCTTTAAGTATATGTTATGGCTGCTGGGGATACAACCAGTATTAGTGGCTTAAGGGGCTCAGGAAACTTCTGTGAGACCACAACAAAGGAACAGCAAGTGCTTCCTGAGAACAATGGAGGATGGGCCCTCTCCCCTGCATCAGTGAAAGGAGAGCTTTCTTATTATTTTAAAATTTGCTACTCCAAACACCCCCATCTCCCCATGGTGCCCATGTCAGAGCTGAAGAGGAACCCCCCCTCAAAAAAATCAGGGCTCAATGGAGTCTCTCATTCTGTGGTAATGAGCTCCAATTTAACAGGATCATTATTTCTGACATTAAAGTTCTGAGAATAGTCACATGCCCAGAAGCAATTTTTTTTTTTTTTTAAAACCAGCTAATCCCAGAAATAAGAAACTGCCATGAGGGATGGTGAGTCAGGGGCTAAAATAATGCTTTAAGATAAGAATCCTGCCACGGATGAACTGGACATGAGCACAGTCCGCATAAGACACGGGCACCTGGAAGTGCTCCAGGCTTCTGTCCTGAGACATCCCCTTGGCCAGGACTGTGAGGGTTCTGTGGTGACAGCCCAGCAAGTAACCAGGAGCTAGCCTCAATGTTAGTTGGATTTTGGACTTGAGGCCTTTCTGTGTCATTTGTACCAACAAAGAAGTGACATTGTAATATTTTACAAAAATGTCCCGTGTCTTCGTTTGACTTATGTGCAGAACAGCATAAATAGTGCTCACTAGTAGGTGTGGGTCAAGCGAGTGGGAGGTGGGAAATGGGCCCTTTAGCACACCAAAGAGGCAAAGAAAATTGTCAGGATGATTGGAGGAGACATCTCAAAACAGTAGCTGGGTTTCAGGCTGAGGGACGGTCCTGCTCCAACAAGAGAAAACCATAGGAAGACTCTTGTGAGATGAGATTAATTTAAAAAAAAAATCCAATTTACACACATATAAAGTAGCGATGTCTAAATCCAGGGAGAAGTACAGATATGTCCATGGTAACCAAATAGAAACTAAAAGATGCCAACATAGGATACGGGGAACAGAGCTATTGCAGGTTGTGACTGGAATGTCCTTGAAGGATCTCTGTGTTGAAGATTCAGTTTTCGGAAGGTGGGGCTATTGAGTCAGTGAAACCATTAGTGGGTGGGGTGTAGCTGGAGGACGAAAATCACTGGGGTCATGTCTTGGGAGAGGATATTTTGTCCCGGCCTTCCTTTGCCTCTCTGTTTCCTGGCTACCATGAGATGAGCAGCTCTGGTCTATCATTTGAGTACAATAATAGACAAAGGGATTATGGACCTCTGACAGCATGGGTCAAAATAAACCTTTTCTCTGTTAAGTTATCTCATGTATTTGGCCACAGTGTCAGAAAGATGCTAAAGACAAAAAAAAAAAAAAAATGTACAGGAAAAAAACAAAGGAACTGTAATCTGGCTCAGCTGGGCCAAATGCTGCTCTAAAGAAAACAACAATATCATAATCTGGAGAGGGTAAGGATTTTATGCACCTATTTGTGGAGGTGTGTGTGTGTGTGTGTGTGTGTGTGAGAGAGAGAGAGAGAGAGAGAGAGAGAGAGAGAGAGAGAGAGAGAGAGAGAGAGATCCTCATTTACTAATTTGGAAGCCCATAGATTATAGTAGACAGTGGAAAACCAATAAATAATATTAGGAAGATAATATTTAGAAATGTACAGGCAAAATTCCATGAAATCGGCTAAAATAATTGAGAGTTTTATTTCTAGGGATTAAGAACCAAGCAGAACACTCTGGGAGACACTCTTTGCAATAAGGCTGTTATCGTTGTTTGAATTTAAGGATCAAATGGACAAACAACATTGAATATCGAAAGTCCACTATGAAGTTGATTTTCTCTCATCAATTGAAGTGACCACAGTTCCTCAGTGTGTTAGAATGACATCCAACACTGTCTTCAGTTCTGGCTTTCTCTGCCTTCCGCTTAATGAAGTATTGAGGGTGCCGGGTTCCGAGTGTTTTAAGCAGTGCAGCATCAGCAGAAGGAGACCCACAAATGTGATGGAGGTGATGACCTCCTATGGGCAACACATCTGGCATCAATCCCAGGTAACGAGACATGAGCCAAGTGCTCAGTTTACTTAGGTGGGCTCTCACATATTCCCACAAGGGCATCACCATCACTTCTGTCTACTCAGATGGGCCCAGGCTCCAGCATACTTCAACCCGTGGCTCAACGATACCATACTTGACCACTCCACTTTTAGATTTTTCCTTTACGTTAAACTTTCAAGTTTACCTTGTTTATTGGATGCAAAAATTATATCAGGGTATATAGACATTGGGCTATGAAGGCTACTTCTGAAGACCCTGTGTGTGTTTTTCTTGAAAATATCCAAAAGATTCTATTATTTTTCTCATGTCTTTTCATGGTCTTCTACTACATGGACTTTACAAATATACCTTACTGCATAGGTTTTTCCTTTTCTCTCTCCGATACAAGCTTACTATTTCCTTGATCAAATCAGTATGTCACTTGTCAAAATATTCCTGTGCTGATTACATCTGTAGTCACTGGTAGTATTTCTCCATTCTGATACCACCATTCCTGGTCCTTCCTCTTTTTCCTTACAATCTTTATACTCAGTGCTTCCAACCTAGCCTGATGTTCACATGCCAGTCCCTCTGAGACCAAAGTTATGGTCTTGAGGCCGTGATGAGCAAATACCTAAAGAGTTTCAAAAAACTAAGGCTAATTTGTTTACCTTCCTGAGTCTTAGCTTACTAATCTTTTAAGTAAGTGAATATGTACATGACCTAAGATGTATGAGCATAAATGGCTCATTGAAACTTTAGAGCAACCAAAGAGCAAACCTAGCTTCTACATGGATGTGCTCTTGATCACATGACTCTTCTCATTCTCTCTGCTATTTCCCAGTTCTAATTACCCAGAGCAAACAATATTGGGACTCACTTGAAACTCAGCCTTCCCCAAGACACATATGCATAAAGATACTTTATCTAGGGGACACCACCACAGTATCTAATGAGCCAAAGGGAAAATGAAGGAAAGTGCTAGAACATGCTTAATTAAGAGCGAGAATCATTTAGTGTTCCCACTGATACCCTATTCAATATTTCTACAGACACAGAGGGACACAGACAGGCCTGCCATGGTACAGACAACACTGATGAACTAATAAAAGCCCACTGTGATAAATATCTTTTTAGAGATTAGATTGATGGTGGAATTTTCGTGGTTTCAGAGCAAACCAAGTTTTTGGAGCAGTTGGGTAGCATTTCCATACTTCCATGAGCTAATCATGAGCCCAGCCATTTATGCTCATTTATTTATCTTAGGTCATATACATATTCACTTACTTAAAAGATTAGTAAGCTAAGACTCAGGAAGGTAAACAAATCAGCCTTAGTTTTTTTTTTTTTTTTTAAAGCTAATGGTTGACTAGGCCAGGATTTGAATCTCGATCTGATCACAAATATCATAATCAAACTCACTAGTGCAGTGACACTTGGTAAGAGGTAATGTCATACCACAGAAGACACTTGGTGATGTCTGGAGATATTTTCATAGTTGTGACACCTGAGGAGAGATGGGCTACTGACATCGTGTAGAAGATGTTCTTGATAAACATCCCACAATCCATAGGAAACCTATAACCTATAACCTGACCCAAATACCCAATGGGGTCAAGGTTGAAAGCCCTTATACCACACTATCTTGATTTTTTAAAAAATGAAGTCTCCAGTGAATTGTTCATGACTTACCCCTAGGACTGACACATAGTAGGTTTTCAATAGTTCTAGGAATGGATTCCTTTTCTGAAATTGAGCAGCCCTTATAATGCTACATGAAGGGCACCAGTTGCTTTTCTTTGTTAACTGATTATGCGATGAATACATCAAAAAGATCTGCAGAGTTAGACTTTCCTACAGGTGCTCAGAGAAGGGCTTTGATGTGCAGAGCTTCCCAAGACACTCTGAAAAGTCCCACTTGCAAACTCTAGTTACCCATCCTCTTGAGCCCAGTAAGAGAAAACATCCATGGACTCACTCACCTACACACACCAGGCTCCCTGGGATTTTGTTAACTATGATTCTATGTACTCCTTAGGAATTTGGCCTTTTAACAAGGTTTAGAAGAAAACAATGCTGAGAATCTCTCTCTCTCTCTCTCTCCCTCCCTCTCCCTCTCCCTCTCTCCACTCAGTATTGGTATTGTCTCTAACCACACCTATTTCATTGACTCCAAGGCGTGTTCTCATGCAGGGGCAAATGGGTTCATTAGTTTATTCAGGAATATTGACATGCTACGGGGCACTGGAGCATGTAGCCAATCTCCTTGCACGCTCCAGTGGGCTGTGGTTACCTCCGCAGTCTCTGCCAGGAACCAAGTGCTGGTTTGCTTCTACACTGGCTTTATCATCACACCAGTGGCATTCTGGAGAGAGAGCTATCAAAAGATAGCTGGAGAGATAAAGGGCCATCCAAAGTGCAAGGAAGTGATGGGGATGGGGAAGACAACAGAGACTGAGCCCTAGGAGGCGGGGCTTGGGAGGGGATGACTTCGTCATCCTTTGTGCACAGCAGAGGCTACCCTTGTGCACACAGGCCTGCGCCTGCAGAAGCTTCGGCAGCTTTTCTGAGTGAGGTTTTCTTTAAAAATGCAGCCGCTGAATCAAGAAAAGCTTTGTGACAGACGTTGTCGAGTTCAGAGCTTAGTATCTTCATGAGAGGAAACCAAAGCCCTGAGAAGTTAGAATGATTTTCTTAAAGCTACACAGTTAACCAGAGCAGATAGAACTTCTCGCCCTCCTTTTTCTAATGCCTGTGTGTGCAGTGTGGTGTTAGGTGTGTTGCCCGTGTTTTCCTCCCATTGCTATGGTAAACACCATGACCAGAAGCAACTTAGCTAATGCAAGAACCTGGAGCAGGTATCAAGTCAGAGACCACGGAGGAAGGCTGCTTTCTGGCTTGTTCCCTCTCGAATGCTCAGCTAGATTATTTTATACAGCCCAGGTCTCTCTGCTCAGGAACGTGCTACTCTCGGTATCCTGGGTCCCCCAATATCAATCAACATAAATTTGAAGAAGGCAATTCTTCAATGGATGTTCCCTCTTCCTAGTTGTGCCAAAGTTGGTAAACAAGATTAGCTGGTGTATGTGCATATGTGTGTGTGTGTGTGTGTGTGTGTGTGTGTGTATTAGTCAGGGTTCTCTAGCGTAACAGAACTTACAGAATTCATTCTTACGGAATGAATCTCTCCTTCCCTTCATCCCTCCTTCCCGCCCTCCTCTCTCTTGCAATCTATCTATCTATCTATCTATCTATCTATCTATCTATCTATCTATGACTTATTAGAATGGGTTACAGGCTATAGTTCAGTTAATCCAACAATGGCTGGCTGTGAATGGAAAGTCTAAAAATCTAATAGTTTGGTTCACAAGGCTGGGTGTCTCAGCTGGCCTTCTGTATATGCTAGAATCCTGAAGACGTAGGCTCCAATGCCAGTGAAGGAATCGACAGCAAGATGAAGACAAGCAGTCAAAGACCAAGAGCCTCTTTCTTCTATGTCCTTATAAGGCTTCCATATAAGGTATGGCCCAGATTAAAAGTGTGTCTCCTCTCTTCAAAGATTCAGATTAGAAGTGGATGTGCCTACTTTAAATTAAGCAAAAGTTCCTCACCGGTGTGGCCTCCATTTTTGGATTTTAGTTAATCTCAGATGTAGTCAAGTTGACAGCCAAGAATAGGCATCACAGTGTGTGTGTGTGTGTGTATGTGTGTGTGTATGTATGTGTGTGTGTGTGTATGTGTGTGTGTATGTGTGTGTGTATGTGTGTATGTGTGTGTGTAGGACAGAGTTCAACACTAGATATCTTTTTCTATCTTTCCACTTTGTTTTTTGAGACCGGTTGTCTTCATAGAATCTGCAGCTCACTGATTGGTTAGACCTGCCAGGCTGTGAGTTATAAGGATCCCACTAGACATACCCACAGGGACAGGACACCCAAATTCAAGCCCTCATGCTTATGTGGCAAGCAATTTACTAACTGAGCACTCTTCCAGCCCCTCTTACATCTAATTCTTACAATCAAACTGCTAAATCTAAGTACGGAAGCCTTCATCCTTGCGCGCATGCGTACAAGTGTGCCTGTGTTGGCACATGACTGTAGTATGCAGGGGTAATCTCTTCTTGCTTCATGTTTTCACCTCTCCTGCCAGGCAGGAATTAAAAGGCAGGAATAACTGAACGGTTCCCCCAGGCTAGTAGATCAGTGGAGAAACAAAGAGGTAGAATCTACGTCTCCAAGGGGTCACCTGACTTCCTTCCCGCAGGAGGATCCGGTGCTAGGACGAAGGTTTTCATCTTCGTCCCGTTGCATAATCTATAATAATGTTATTCCAGATGCATCTTAGCAAATGCAAGATGGAATGGGACCCTCTCAGCTGCTTCTGAATATCTGATCTGTAAACCTACAAGGGGTTTGCTTCACTAATAAATAGGAAAAGCAGGCAGCTGCCTCGTTGAGTTCTGGGTGAGGGGCAAAGTGCTTCCGGGTTGGCTGTTGAGGGTCTTTTTTGTTATTGTTTTTAAGGGCAGGGAGGGGACAACGCGACGGAGTTGGAGGCTCACCTTTGCTCTCATGTTTAATTGTTGTGGAAGGCATTTATTACTTTGTGTTCCCCCACCCCCAAGAGTATCGTCCTTTACAACGACCAAGTCAGGCTATGAGCCCCAGCCCCTCAGGGTAATTCGAGGCCAGCTCCTTCACAGTATCTGTCTGTCTGGGGTTCAGCAAAGCCCTCATCAAAGGAAAAAGGGCAAAAACTGAGATTTTTTTTTTACCCCTCCGTCTCTTAATTTTGCATACAAATCTCATAAGAAGAAAATATCTACCATCCCTCCTGCCCTCCCTGAGGAAGTCTGAGGCCATCCCCAGCTGTCCCGCTGTCCTGTACATCCCTATGCACCCAGGCGGGGCTTGTAAAATTGCTTCTCCCTGGGAAAAATCAGTTCCTTTCCACCTTCCTTGGATGGCTCTCACAAATGAAAGTGCTTTGTCATTTTTAATGCCTGTGTCCCCCTTTCCCCTCAGTCACAATACAGCTCTTAAAGCCCAAAGGTGTTTTTCCCCTAAATATCCTTAAATCCCAGAGGACTGCAGAAAATTTCCCATGAACCTTTGCTGGTGCTGTTAGTGTTACTCAATGCTAAAATAGCTCTGAAGAGAGGTTCTTTCTGTCCTCTGGGCCTTGTGCAGCCTTAGGGTGGTCAGTGGCCGAGATGAGCTAAAGGCAATGGATTTCTGCCTACAATAAAAGCACTCTGTCTTTCCTTGTCCCTGCCACTGCCCAACTCTGAGGATCCTGGAAAAGAACAGGCCTGGATGTGCTTTGCGAATCGAACGGTACACTAAAGATTCAAGTTATTATTTTTAAAATGTCTCCGGCCTACGGTTTGTCACAGATACCCATCACTCTGCTTAGATAATTGGGTAATCATTCTTTATGCTGAAGGGAACAAAAAAATCTACCTTTGAAATGTGTGTGCAGCGGTGTGGAGGTTGGCTCACAGGGAACTCTGGTATATTAAGGTCTGATGACAGCTCTCCATAGATGCCAAAAGACTAACAATACCCTGCAAAGACCTTACTGGGTTTTCTATATCAGTTAGTAGGATACCAGCATACCAGCACCTACTAGAATATGCATATGGGGCCAATACACGAGTAAGTTGCTCTATAGGAGAGATTTGTTGCTGTAGGTTATTTCTAAATAGCATCGTTGCATGGTATCTGCCTTTACTCAGGACTGGGCTATCCAGTCTGTGACACACATTGGTTTTTACCTCTTCAGCCTCTTTTTGACCACACCTTTTACTTAAATGGTGAGACTTAACTGAACCAAAGCAACCTAATTATGCAGAGAGCTCTTGCCTCTGAGCCCTTGTCTCACCCATCAGGAGGATGAAGGATCTTGGCTTTGAAGTTTCCTCTGGACCACTTCTGTTTTCAGCTGGTAATAGCCAGTCTTCCCTGAACTGATCCTAAGCCACCGTCCGGAAGAATCGCTGAAACGATAAACTACCCTGATGCTGCAGCGATGGCTCGCTGGATGACCGTACTTGGACACAAGCATGGGGACCTGAGTTCGGATCCCTGGCATGCATGTAAAATGCTGGCTGTGGTGGCAAGAATCTGAAACCCTAACACTGGGGAGGCAGAGAGACTGGAGGATCCCAGGAGCTTCTGGCCAGACAACCTCACTGAATCTATGAGAGACTTTTCTTCAAAAGAGAAGACAGAGGAAGAGGTTGAGTGTTGAGCTTTAGGGACCACGCACACATACATACACAGATGTGTGCATACACATACGTTACATATGTACAAATGTGTACACGTAGCCCCCCCTACACACACATAAAGAAAAGGAAAACACTATTTGAAGATTATATCAATGGATTGCTATATAAATAGTTTCTAAACTTCTTCTATGGGGGGGTCCTGAACCTCAAACCTAGGACCTCTCAATACACAGGGAAAACATGCTAACACGGGCTTATATTTCTATCTCCCATGGGTTTGTGTTTCTAAATGCCTACTCGGAGTTTTCTAACTTGCTGAGGATCTCCAACAAATATTTCCTTGGTCAGAGATGGCCTGTTAGCATGTTGAGCAACGTAGTTGTAAAATATCTTTCCTTATCTTCTTCCAATGACAGCTGAGTAATTTCTTATGCCTTAATTCTTCCAAAAGTTTGTAAAGCCAATATTTTAATAGCTTTGTGGAAGCCTGGATGGGTCTTTCTACAGAACCTCTAAGCTACGTAATCAATTGAAGCCTAAGACAGAGGACAATTAGTGGCAATGTGAATTACTCAGGCACTGCCTGAGAATTATTCTGGTGGTCTCCCTAAGGTATGGGATGGAAGAGTTTGGGGCTGGTTGTGGTGTAAAAGGCATTAAAAAGATTTTTAAGTTGTATTCCATTCACAAAAAAATGTTATTAAAGGAATATATAGATGACTAAAACCAAGTTGAATCGAAGGGCAGAAAAATCAGTGAAGGCCACGCACAGAGTACACACTGCAGTGTGCACATACACACAGTTGTGTGCACACACATATATGAGTACGTGTGCAGGCACACGGCGCACCTGGTGAGCAAGCTGATTGGTGCTAAGTAAGGAAGGGCAGGAAAAAAAAAAGGTTGAGGGAGCATTTTCAGAAAAGGGGTCCAATTTATATCCGTTGCCATAATTGGTTTGTTTGTGCAGAGTGGGGAGAGGGGGCAGCGGGGAACGTGACGGAGTGAAACACTGGGGGCTGAGATTCCCCTGCCTCATGAGTTAGAGAGAAATTGTTAGTAACCAAGATGGTCCCGCAGGGGTTCATTAAGTGACTGGCCCTCCACAATATCCTGTCATTTCCAACCTGGATACGTCAACATTAGTCAGCTTGGCTGTATGCAATTGTGTGTCTGCCAGGGCGTGCGAAGGCATGGGGCCGCCCGCTCACTGGTTTTCTCTGCCTGTTTGTTCCTTTTCTTGGGGATACAGTTAAGTTTTCCACGGGAATTAAGATCCTGTGCAATTTTTAAAAAACAGGCCCCAAAAGCAAAAAGGTGCTTTCTTACTGGAAACACAAATTCGCTCTGACATTTCAAAAGCACCGTGGAGTCAAACAATAGCGAATCGGAGAAAGGATTTGAACTGGGAGGGCAGGAGGTGCCCGGAAAAGTCAAAGGAAGCCAGGCCAACACAGCCAAACGGGAACTTCTTAAAACACCCTGAAAGGGGAAGCTGGCAACATTTGTCTCCAGACTGTGAGGCCTGTCAGCTCCCAGGAAACGGAATGGGCGGGGCTTCAAGGCCAAAGCTTGGACAGATTGCCAAAACTGTCCTGGTGCTGGCGACATTGGGGTGATTGTTGCTTTGGATCTCAGACGGTCTCGTCAAAGCAAAGATGGGAGAAAAATGCTTAAACGGAGCTGTGTGTGTGTGTGTGTGTGTGTGTGTGTGCTGTAGGCCAGAGGTTGACAATAGGTGTCTTCTTTAAACCATTTCCCATTTTATTATTTTTTATATGTTTTTTTTTACATTATTATTTTCATTGTTTGACAGTTTTATACAAGTATACGATGAATTTTAGGCATTTGCATCCCATTACTCTCCCCCTCCCTCCCTCTCCCAATGGCACTCTGCATTAAATGAATGAGAGATTCTTGCCTGGGCACGGATCTGGGGTTACTCGGAGCAAGGTCAGCTTCTCTGTTTGCCACTGAAGAAAATAACTCCCCTTCCTCAACAACTGAAATATCAGTTGCCAATACCGATCCGAGAGGGGCGAAGGTCTTATGTGCCCCTCCCTTCCCTGTGATGAAGTAGGGACCGGCCTGGTTTTGTTCAGGCTGTGCAGATACCCGCAGTTGCATTCACCAGCTTTATGGTGATGTCGTTGCAGAAGACATCGTGTGCTGCAAGTCTCCCTCTCCTTGGCTTTTACATCCTTTCCACCCCTCTTTCTCAGTGTCCCCTGAGCCTTGAAGTTGAGTGCTATAGCTGTCCCCACTGAGGCTGAGCAGTCCAACTCTGATTCTCCCACTTTGACCAGGTATAGGTCTCTGCATTTGCCACCTGTGGCCTCACTGAGAAGCTTCTCTGATGACAGCTGGGCACAGCACTAATCACAAACGACAACTATGGCTGTGGGTGCTCCCACCTCCTGATTTTTTTTTGAGACAGGGTGCTGGGTTTCTCACAGAGCCTGGAGCTTACAGAATTGGCTAGACTGGCTGGCCAGCAAGCCTAGGCATCCTTCCGTCTCTGCCTCTTCACTGCATGAATTATAGCCTTCATCCTACCCCACTTTGTGTGTGTGCTGGGGATCTACCCACGGGTCTCCATGCTCTTGCTGACCGAGCTACCTCCTCAACCTAAAAATAAAAGTCTCTTAGTGAATCCCATAAATTCAGATCTTAAAAAAAAACAAACACAAAATTAAGGGGGAGGGATATGCGCCGTGCCTCAATGGGAATTCTTCCTAAGGGCTGCATAGGTCAGGGGTAGACACAAATCCAGCTAAAGCTCTCTGAAGGACGTCCTTAAATGGGCATCCTCACTGGCCCTTCAATGGAGACTGGATATAGCCAGATTCCAGACTGGGGATAGAAGATTCCCCCTCAAGTGCAAACGGGAGCCGTCTCTACCTTCCACCGAGAAGCTTGTAATGTCTCTCTGGAATTAACAGTCCATCACCATGGTCCTGATCAAGGAAGCAGCCATCATTTCCTTCTTCCTTCTCCTCCTCCTTCTTCTCCTCCTTCTCTTCCTCCTCCTCCTTTCTGCGTGTGTGTCTCTGCCTAAAAGGACATCTTCGAGCATCTCCTGGGATGCACTTCCGGCTCAAATCTTAGGCTGTGGGTAGAAACCCTCCAGCATCAGCAAATCCTACATAGAGCAGAGCCCCACACCTGAAGATAGGTGGCGCTTCTTGCGATGATAGCCAGCGATCCTTAGTAGACACTATCCGCTGAGGGCCTATCATCTCATTTTAACTAACTTTTTATGCATGTAAGACAACAAGTAGGCACTTACTATTATCATCATTATATTGTTGTTGTTCCCATTTTACAGGGAAGGATCCTAGTCTCTGAGTCCTGTATGTTCGTGCCAGTCCTTCCTGAAACCTCTTGCATCTCTTTTTCTTCCCCCGTCTCCATTTCCTAAGAGTCTCCCAGGTGCTAAGCCCATTCTGAGTGCTTTAGATATGCGTTATCTAATTAGCTCGTTTGGCTTCTAGAGCAACAAATCAACCTAGGTACTGGCTTTCCCCACAGAGCTGCAGCATCCTCAGACACACGGACTGGTTTAGAGCTGCAAAGAGATCGCTTCTGTGCACGCACCTGGCCATTATGGATGCCAGTGATGGGCCCTAGGGCTGTCGTTCTTCAAGCCCGATATGAGCCTCCAGATAACTCCGGAGGGAACCTTTTTACTCTCATCATTACCGCCATTCCTACTGCTTATATCATCAGTGGCCAAAGCGAGGCAGGAAATAAGGTAAGATTTTCAGAGTGAGATTCACCTTTGCCACAGATGGAGCATTCCTTGATTTTTATTTCACTTTATTATTTTACTTTAGGCCCTTTGAATGGCAATGGATGCCAACGTTTTGCTCAAATACTGTTTCCCCCAGCCATAGCTTCCTGAAGGAGAGACTTAGAAACGCCACTTTATACATGATAAAATCCCACATTTTTTTCTTCTATTCTCTTAAATAAAGCAACAAAAATAAAAGAATAGGCCAGGGTCTTCTCCAAACAGAAGCCTGTTCTAATGAGAGGATTTTGGACTTGTTTATACAGAATGTCATTTTATCTGTGCAAAGCAAAGCTTCTCTCCAGGTATTTTTAGTGGATTGATCTCATCAAGCCGTGGTTTTATAAAAAGAAATATAGACATATAGACAGAGGGAAGCAGGCCACTGTAATTATACATTAGTATTTTTTTTTCTGTGAAATAAAACCCGACTCCAGGTTTTTTAGCCACTGAAATAGGCCCCGCTCATCATGTATGTGATGTAATGACAGCTTCAGACTAGAGATGCTTCTGATGCATTATTAACCATAAAAAAAGACATTAAATACCAAGCTCGAATGCCATGGGGATGCATATTTCACTAGGAATTAGTTTTCAATGTATGCTTAAAGTTTATTTTGGTAAACAGATGACTGGAGGCTGTCAGAGCCGTGGTAAGATTTATGTTCATTTGGAATCTTTTTGAAAGGAGAAGAACTGTCTGGGACCTCTGGAGCACCTACAGCAAGATATGAATCAAGGAAATCAGGGGTGTGGTTTCTAAGAGGCATCCAGTGTAGATGCCCACGGGCACACGGCAGTGGGATGGGCACGTGGGGACACATACTACCTGGTAGGAGGATACCCCATCTTACACTGTGCTGTGTATCTGAAGCAAAGAACACTTTGAATTCCTTCTTTCATTTCCACATCAGCCTCAGAAAGGCACCGAGAATAATTTGTTTCATCACTGATAAGCACTGTGTCATTCCAGTTTTGGACATGGAACGTGTGGATCACTCTCTTACTCTTGGTACATCCGTATATTAAGACCTTCTTTGGTGGGTGGGTGGGGTCACGTAACCAGACCTTCCGTCAGAGAATTGCAACTGAAGCCAATTTCAGATGATCACAGATATAATGGTACCCACCTTTAAGGCCTGTTTTATTCTCTGATCTTGTAGAAGGCTCATTCTCAAGACATGTACATCCTTTCTGACAGATTCTGATAACTTAATATAAGCCTTTCCAAGCTAAAACTTTTGTATGGAATGCAATATGCTCTGTTTAACATTTGTTACATAGATATTTAACCACAGTTTCAGAGCCAAATGGGCACACCCAGCCCATACACGCATGTAAAATATTTTCCTCACTTGCTCACATCCTGCTTGTACCTGGAAAAAAAAATCCCAAGTGCCTGGCAGATGTTTCTGCAACTCCCAGGCTGCAGCGTGGTCTTTATCAGGTCAATGATCCATCATTCACACTAACAGGATATTAGTAGGATGAAGAATGCCTGCAAGATAGCGGAGAATAGCTCGGGAATGTATTTTCTTTTTTTGCAGCCTTATCTTCGTGAGCTTTTGTTGCGACTGGTTTATATTCTCTGGCGACATTCCAACTCCTGAATATGGCATCAAATTAGCCTACGCATCTGTGTCTCTGTTTCTTTGAGTAACGATTAATTGGATCTGGGTTTCAGGGATGTCTCCTCCAAGGGTGGTTGATTCGTAGTAGCAACCCTCCACGGAGGGTGATTCTGTTTTGCAGGGCGTATTTAGCAATATTTGGAGATAATTTGGGTTGTTACAACTCAGAGGGTGCTAGAGGCATCCAGTGTGTAGAGAGAACACAGGGATGCTACCAAATGTCCTATAATACATATAGCATTAGGCTACTTCTATCAGAAAGGATGCTCTGGTCTTGAATTTTGCAAGGATTAGCAAGCTGGCCATTACCATACAAGACTACAAACTTCAGTTGTGCATCATCTGACATGGATTGATCTTGGACGTGAGATAGAAGCCTGAGGGCTAGTTTTCCACTGGATGGTGATTCCCTCTTGTTAAATGGCTGGTGGGCTATGATGTCGTCACTGCTCTGAGACCTACAACTCCGGAAGAGGACCACAGTAGGAGTTCTGTGAGTATGCCTCTACTTACCTTCATTAATAAAGAGGTGGAGGAATGACCCACTTCAGTGATTAAGCAAAACTCCAACAGGGGTGGCAGGCTTGGGAAAAGACCTTGGCCCTCCCACCTTTAGTCTCCCTACCTGTCAGTCTCGAGTCCAAACCCAGAGATCACACCAAAGACATATGCGCCCTCCCTTCTTCCCTCTCCCATATATATATATATATATATATATATATATATATATATATAGAGAGAGAGAGAGAGAGAGAGAGAGAGAGAGAGAGAGAGAGAGAGAGAGAGAGAGCAAAATGCAGGTTAACTTGCCTTTAATCTTTAATTCATACACAAGGACGTGCTGCTCAGAGTGTGAAATAAAGAGGACTCCAGAGGCAGCAAGTTCTGTAGGTTTGGCCAGATCTTCCCTTTCAAAGACAGACAGCCTGGGGAATCACAAGGATGGCCTTCCATTGCCCTCTTAGATGCTTTTTATGGCAAAATGCTTGCTTGCTTTTATCAGTTCCTACCCCAACCTCTGATTCCCACAGGCTGGGAGAAAAGCAAACACCAGTTGAGGTACGTGTGCCCATTTTTGCTTGTGATATGCCCAGGAGCCTTGAGCTCTGGAGGAAGGTGTTGATGGACAAGGGCAGGGTGTAGAGGGCAAGGAACAGCTTTGGTGTCACATTCCCATAGAGAGGGCTGTTCTGATGGGTGGAGGTTGTGGATGGTTGTTCATTCTATGCTCCCATAGACATTTCTGCATAAAGAGATACCCAAGGGGACTCAGAGAAAGAGGATTCTGTTGCTGTAGGTATCATAAAAACAGACATGGAGAAATTTATCTTGGACTGGAATTGACTAGAGAAGGTAGACATAGGTAGGAGAAATCAACCAGAAGAGTCTCTGGCAAGATCTTAGAGTCTAAAGCCAACAGAGGATGCAAAGAAAGATCTAGATGCTGATAGCTCAAACCAACACCAAGTGCAGATACTGCTGTCCTCCTCGGGAGTCCACCCTTCCATCCCATCCCTAGTGCCATCTTGTCAGGAAGAAAGGATGTTTGAAATCCCATCAGCTGGATACAGCTCCATGCAGTATGTGGAAGACATGGCCCGGAATGCTTGCTCTTGAGAATGAAAGAAGCACAGGCCAAGCAGGGCTTTGGAATCTGATTTCCAACTAGCTGGATCTTGGACTAGTTAAAGTCAGGGCAGCTGTGGTCCTGATGTTTCCTTGGGGTGACCCAAAAAAAGTCAGATCTTTGGTCCATATGTTGATGTGAGCTGTGTTTAGAAGAGAGACAGGCATGACTTCATGTGTCATCATCCAGGTGAACGTGTGTGTGTGTGTGTGTGTGTGTGTGTGTGTGACCTCAAGCTATATCCCAACAAGAGTTGTCCTCACCTGCCATATGAGATGAAAGTCAAAAAGATTAGTTTTAGAAGAAAATAACATTTGGCTTTCTTCCATATATTTTGATATGGCTTCATATAACAGATTAAGGTCAAGGGGAATCATGGGGCAAAGAACCTGCTAACTCATCCCCCTGACTGGGTTACTTGCTATGTAACCAATGATTAGTACCTTTGCTCTGTTGCTCCAAGCCAGGTACTACAGACAGCAGGGAAGGACATGACACTTGAGAGCGGTTGTCCCCTGAAGTCACTAATGTTGTATATCCATGGAGGTATGGCTTTGACTCAAACTGGAATACGTGCCCAAATAAGAATCTCCTTCAAAGATCATGCCTGTACCTCTCATTTTGAGAATCATCTCTAGTCTTTGACCATGACACAAAGGATGCTGCCTTCTCTATTGCACTTGGATAAATCCAGTCCCAGATAATAATAGCATGTGGGTGGAGGAAGGACCCAATGAGAGAGGCCACACCTGAAGATGCCAAAGAAGCCAATGAAGGAGGGACAGTCTCAATGGATATTATCTACTAAGCCCAATGGTTCATGCTATGTGCCACTTTGATTCTCACAATGGCTCATGGGTAGGTGACTTTTGGGGGATGGGAAAACTGAAGCACAAAGATTTTAAGTGACCTGCCCGGGCTTGCAATAACAACCCCTGAACTAGAACTCTATTCTTCAAGGTAAAATGGCAAACTTTGTGTTTCTGCTTCTTTTCCACAGTTGTATAGCACACAGATCTGATACGTGCCATAGATAAGTTTCTTTGTCACAGCATTGGGGACTTCCCATCACATCACTGGGGGCAACTAAATGACCAGCTGTCATCCTTGAGATGCACTGCTACCAAAAGTTAAGAGATCATAGCTGCACATCTCCGAGACTCTGTGGTTCTGGTGGGATCCACCCTAGTAGTTACTGTAGAAAGGTGGGGTCTTGTGTTGTTCCTGTTTTTGTTTTTTTAAGATTTATTTTAATTTACATATATATGTGTACTTGTGTAAATGTATGTCACTTAAGTACAAGTGCCCATAAAGGTCAGGAGAGTGTGTTGGAGTTAGAGGCAGTGTGAACCACCTGGTGTAGGTGCTGGGAACTGGATTTGTGTCCTCTGGAAGAACAGGAAGTCTTCCTAATGTCTGGGGCATTTCTTTATCTTCAGCCCCTGTTATTTGTTTTGTTTTGAGACAGGATCTGTGTTAGGCTAGTTTTGTGTGTGTGTGTGTGTGTGTGTGTGTGTGTGTGTGTGTGTGTGTTATTTAGACAGAATCTCTCAGAGAAGCAATGTAAGGGAGGAAGGAAGGATTTTCTCTGGTTAATGGTTTTAGGAGCTTTTGTTTTATCATTGTAGAAAAGGCATGGCGGCTGTAGATACTCCCCCCATGCTGGCAGAACATTGTTCCACAGACATCTTGGTGGGTCAATGAGCAGAAAACACAGAGCAGAACCAGAGACTACATAACCTGGAAGGCCAATCTTCAGAAACTCACTTCCCTAGTCAGGTCATACGAAGTTTTCATAACATCCTAAAACAATGGACCAGCTGATGACCGAGTATCAAACACTTGGAAGATATCACATTCAAACCACAATGAGATCCCACCACATATCCCCAGCTCGTCTTGAACTCATCACCTCCCAGCCCCTGCTTCCTGTGTGCTGGGATCAGTTTCGTGTCATGGCGCCTGTCAGGAGTGAGGACTCTAGAGATAGCATCCTGAGGTTCAGCATGTATCTGCACAGATGGGGGCAGCCATATTCTGAAGCTGACTTCAGATGTGAATTTCTGTATAAAAGTATCTCAGTGCTTGGCTGAAAACTTCCTGTTTCCTGAGTTCTTTTGCACGGGCTCTATAGATGTCAACAATTACACTTAATGGAAGATTGGTACTTTATTTTTATTTTTTTTATTTATCAGAAATTGACATTTGCCTTTGAAATATATACAAGAGCTATTTCCTAAAGTGTGATTTTTTTAAGTGTTGTCTAACAACGACGACGACAACAATAAAAATAGTCTTTTATTTTCTATAGGCATACATCTTTGAAATGTTCATGTCCATCAAATGAGAATATATAATTCTACCCACAACAATTCTATCTATATTTCTCGATTCTTTTCTTCAGGATCACACACACACAAAAAAGAAACCCAAAAACCAAAGTAAGACTGTGTAAAGCAAAAACACTTCAGGGTTGGGACCCATTACTGTATGCATGAATACACACATGTGGACAGACATGCAATACACATCTATGTGCTTGTCCTGCATGATGATGTTTAAAAGTTCTATCAACATATAAAACTCTGACCTCAACATTTTAAAAATACAGACTGAAAGCCATACATGATGTTTGTACTTGTCATTCCAAGAACGCAGGAGGCTGAGGCAGGAAGCTCATAAGTCTAAGGCCAGCCTGGGCTAGATACAGATAGCTTATCTCAAAAGAGAGAAGGGCTGGGGAATCTAATTCATTGTCATAGTACTTGCCTGCCATGTGAAAGGCCAGGCTGGGCTCTCTTTGTTTTAATTGAAACCCAGCAGCTCCATTGATAAGAGACACATGCCCCACGGTTGCCACAGTTCCCTGATCTTCTGGCCCACCATGCAAAACGAATTTCCATGGCTGCCTAGTCCTGCAACCATTTGAGTCAATGTCTACAGTGCAGCCAGTGCCTGTGTTGAAATCTGTCTTTCCTTGGCTTCTTTGTTAATGTGTTTAGTTTCACTCTGACTAAAACTAAAGGAAGAAGAACCCCAAATCTCCAATGTAGGCACTGGCAGGCAGTACTCCAAAGACTTTGCTAGAAATGAATGTAAGAGTCTGGACAGATGGCTCAGTGGTTAAGAGCACTGGCTGCTTTTCCAGAGGACCCAGGTTCAGTTCCCAGCACCCACGTTGGGTGGCTCACAGATGCCTATAACTCCAGTTCCTCTTCTGGCCTCCTTGGAAGCTGTACTCACGTGGTTCACAGATATACACTCAAGCACATACACACACTAAATATTTTAAAATATTATTTTAAAAAAATGAATGTTAGAGAATGTGCTTATTCATCAGTGTATTGTCTATTTATTTTGTACTTCCCCTTTATACCAGGTAGCCATTGCAGATGGCTTGCCCCTGCAAGTTTCCCATGGCCCTGCATCAATCCTGCCCATCCCCTTCTTGCTCACATTAGATGCTTTCCTGTCTCTACCCTCCTCCCCCTCCCTCATCCACAGCTACTGAAGAAAGGCCCCTGATCTTGCCGTCCCTGCCTTGTGCTTTGCCTCAGGGCAAGGTCTGTAGTGTTAAGACCAGCAATGGCCTGAGAGAAGAGGCCGAGGACCCCCTGAGACTGCTATTAATATTGGACTTTAGACACATTACAAGTTAAATAGGCGTGGGCTCGTGGGGGGAATGTCCATCATGAGAATCTAGTTTCTAAGGAGAAATTTAATCCAGATTCCCAACAAGGCACTTGAAGTGGACGAGGTCTGTGTCATAGTTGTCTGTGAATACCGTGTTTCTAAATTTCTGTACATAATTAGGTTTCTTGTTTGGAACTTAACTGTCCTTGAAATAGTTCTGGATCTATTTCCACCGTGAGTGAGCAAAGATGGGGATGTGCTGATGGGTGGTAAAACAAGGGTGCAACTCACCAAGTAGCACTTGAGCACCCATTGTATGCAAGGTGCTACCGAAAGAGGAGAAAAATACCAACATAAAGGGCTTGCAACTGAGTCTGGGGATGGTGGGTCCTGCCGTGAAGAGACAAGGAACGCTTAGCGATTGTGAACGCCATGAAGATTCACAGAAGAGCAGAATGAGAGGCTCTGGTGAGGGGGGTGGTTTGAAACGAAAGTAAAGAAGCAGGTGATACTTCAAGTGGTGCTCCCAGAAATTGTTGCCTATAAGGCATCTCTGACAGAGGAATCAACCCAAGGAAATTCCTAGGAGTGAAGAATTTCAAAACGCAGTCGGGAAACACAGTAGGCTGCTTTGGGTAGCTTATGACTGCTGTGACCTGCACAGCTTGGACTTAGACACTGGGGAATAAAGAAATGACAGACACAAGTGACGTAAAACTGGGATCAGGTTGGCTATGTGCTCAGATGAAGATTTACCACCATCACCCAGAAACTCATTTTATTTTTATTATAGAGGGGTCTCTCTCTGTGGGGGAGTAGTCTTAGCCTATGGTCATCTAGGATGAGAATTCTGTGGTCAGTACTTTCCACACAAACTGGTTTGTCCATAGCAGGGTCAGGAGAAAAGCTTAACATTCTCCTGAGACTAACCTGGGGAAGGCCTTGCCATTCTCATGGGTCTGAGGCATCGATGTTCTTGACACGGCCATCCTTGTGTTGACAATACTTGTTCACTCAGGATGTCATCAGCTCCCTGCACGGTGGCCCATCCATAGGAAAAATGAAGTAGAGGGTGAATGAGCTGCATTGGGGCCACACTGGATGAAGACCACAGAAGGGCACGGGCATGGAAAGACAGAAGGACACTGAGACTGGAAGGCCAATAAAGAAGGCATGCCAATGAGTAAAACCTTAAGAACTTCACTGGGAGAAAGGTAACAATGGAAACGGCAAAAAGACAGCTGTGTTTAGTGGAAATATTGGTGATGATATCATTAACTCTTACATCTAGCAGTCCTACTGTGATATATCCATCTATCCATCCACCCATCCACCCATCCACCCACCCACCCATCATCCATCTACCCATCTATCCATCCACGCATCTATCCACCCATCCATCCATCCACCCATCCACCCACCCACCCATCATCCATCTACCCACCCATCCATCCACCCACCCACCCACCCATCCATCCATCCACCCATCCACCCACCCACCCATCATCCATCTACCCATCTATCCATCCACGCATCTATCCACCCACCCATCCATCCACCCATCCACCCACCCACCCATCCATC
>NW_021604632.1:7318999-7432403 GCF_004785775.1 Grammomys surdaster
CCATCCACCCATCCATTTATTCACTCACACATCCATAATGTCTTAGGGTTTCTATTGTTGTGCAGAGACACCATGACCATGGCAACTCTTATAAAGGAGAACACTGAATTGGAGGTGGCTTTTAGTTTCAGAGGTTTAGTCCATTGTCATCATGGTAGGAAACATGGTGGCATGCAGGCAGGCAAGGTGCTAGAGAATGAGCTGAGAGTTTTACATCTTGATCTTCAGGCAGCAAAAGAAGATTGCCATACTGGGCATGGCTTGAGCATAAGAGACCTCAAAGTCTGCTCCCAGACTTCCTCCAACAAGGCCACACCCACTCTAACAAGGCCACACCTACTCCAACAAGGCCACACCCACTCCAACAAGGCCACACCTCCTAATAGTGGGCTAAACATTCAAACAAACACATGAGTCTATGGGGGCCATTCCTATTCAAACCACCACACAGAGTATATGTGTATGGCAACATTTCTCCATATTAACATTTGATTTGGAAGTTTTCCTTAATACAAAAACTGGCTTAAAGTCAAAGACAGGGGAATCTGAACATTCCAGGGTGATTTACCAAGCAAATGTTTTGTATGTTATGAAGGATGGTTTTTAAACAGTTTTCATCTGATCACCAGCATGAAAGATACTTTAAGAGAGAAGATGCAGAAGTGAAATGTTTAAAGGCTCTCTTAGGGAATCTCAGCACCTATTCAAACCATCAAAGGCTTTGACAAGCCCTGTAGTTCAATACAGCAGCAAACTGTTTAGCTTTTCATAGTTCAGATTTTGACCACAGGATCCTTTTACTGAATACTATTTACAAACTCTCCCAGAAAAAAAACATTAAAAACATTGTTGCAAAGCTCTCTATAAAGATAAGGGATAAGTGAGCTTGGATGTAGTTGTAACAGCTAGATTACCACCATCCTTCATCCATCATCTCAAAAGTAACTCAAAAAGGGGCTGGGGAGATGGCTCAGTGGGCAAGAGCTGTACAGCACGCAGACCCAAGTCTGCAACCCCAGCACCCATGTCAAGAGCTAGGCATAGCTGTGCACACCTGTGATCCAAGAAACTGAATCCCAGTTCAGTGAGAAATGCTGTCTCTGGGGAAGTAAATGAAGCGTCCTCAGTCAGATGCCACGGGTCCTTCTTTAGCTGCCACATGCTCACACAGGTGTGCACACCTGCGCATAGACACAGTTACACACATTTATGAAGTAACTGAAAGGGAACATAATTAAGGGTATACCACCCAGCGACAATTCCTGTGATTGACCATTGATTCATGCCTTGGGTTTCCTGAGTACCTACTATGAGCCAAGCATTCTTTTTGGCATTAGCGCTGTGGCTATAATTAAGACATGTCTGCTGGGAACTAATCTCACAGTTTATCCAATAGCGCGGACTCTCATCTGTAATTTGAGATACATGTTTAATCTCCCATCCTCAATTCCCCTCTGAGTTTCTAAATTATATTTACAGAAATCCATCTTGGTCTGGAAAAGCTCCTTACTAAAGAGGCTAGTTACTGATGCTATGGTGTGCTTACAGACAGGAGCCTAGCATGGCTGCCCTCCAAGAGGCCCAACAAGCAGCTGACTGAGACAGACATAGATACTTATACCCAACCATAGGACTGAAGTCGAGAACCCCTCTGGCTGAATTAGGGAAAGGCTGAAAGAAGCTGAGGAGGTGGGTGATCCCATAGGAAGACCAACAGTCTCCACTAACCCGGACCCCTGAGATCTCTCAGACACTGAGCCACCAACCAGGCAGTATACATGAGGTGATCCAAGGCCCCCCTGACACACACATAGCAGAGGACTGCCAGGTCTGGCCTCAGTGGGAGAAGATGTGCCTAACCCTGGAGAGACTTGAGGCCCCAGGGAGTGGGGAGGCCTAGCAGAGGAAAGGCATCCTTTTGAAGACAGGAGGTGGGATGGAATAATGAACTGTGGGAGGGTGGACCAGGAGGGGGTCAACGACTAGACTGTAAAAAAATAAAAACGATGATGATGATGGTGATGATGGTGATGATGGTGATGATGAGGCTAGTTAAGGAGGTAAGACTCTAAGCTGGGTAGGGAGGTACATGCAGTCATCCAAGCTACTTCAGCGGCAGAATCAGGTGATTTACAAGCTCTAGGCTGGATTTGGCTACACAGTGAGTTCAAAGGCAACACAGTGAGATTCTGTCTAAAAGGCGGAAGGATGCCTGGGGCTGTATCTCAGTGACAGACCACTTATTTAGAATGCACAAGGCCCTTGGTTTGATTCACAGAACCAAAAATAAAAGAAAGAGAAAAAGAAGCAAAGGGCAGGGAGGGAGGGAGGCTGGAGGGAGGGAGAGAAGGGAGGGGAAAGAGACCAGTGACTCAGTTTCTCTTTTGGTTGTGGGGTTTGAGAATAGTCTGGGAGTTTGAACACACCATCTCAAATAATAAAGTTGGAGATCCATTTGGATGGCACACAACCCTGGGATCTCTCCTGTCTGACTGTGACTCTGGGCAACTGTATGCTTTCCCTGAGTCAGCATGGATAGCTAACTCTTGGAACCAACTCTCTCTCTCTCTCTCTCTTTTTTTTTTATCATGTTATCTCCTTCTGTCTTTTTAAAAAATAATGATATCTGACATACTGAAGCTATCTAGCAACACAACCAAAATAACCAGCAGTTTCTCATTGTATATTTAAAACAGCAATAAAAATGGGTTCTCTGTGGTAAATCAGTAGAAGCCGGCTCTGCTTATGAGGGATTAAGAGAATTTTGCATCTCTGCGTCTGGATGTTTTGTGAGCTTTCTGTAGAGGATGAAAGTGAAACTTCAGCTCTTAACCGGCCCTGTTAAAAATTGTGTTTTACACGCAGTGTAATTCAGCAACCATTAAGCCTTATATGGGTATTAAGTCTGAAACAAAGTAATGAAACACACAGAGAAACACGTGCTACGGCTTCTTCAATCTGGATAGAAAAAGGGCTGATTCATCTATTTCCAAGCCAGGCAAAGACAAAAGAGCTCATCCCAGTAGGGCTGCCAGGGGTTTCCGCAGTGTGTAAAGTATTATTAATGTCGGCCTCATTGGTGCTTGTAAAAGATTCATGGGCCATTTCCTCCCTTTGAGAATTCCCGTTGGTGCAGTTGCTGCCCTGCATCCCCTCACTCTCGGGCCACTTTTGTGATAGTAGCTGCCAATTCTGTCATAATTCCCTATCTCACCATGGAATCTCAGAGTTTCGGGGACAGAAGGGGATGAGCCGGGCATGTAGTTCAGTGTTAGAATTCCTGCCTAGCACGTGGGAGGGCCTGGCTTCTGTCGACGCACAGCAAAGACAGAAGTCCGAAGGACAGTAGCAATCTGTCACATGGTGAACCTAACTATCATCTTTTTTTTTTTTTTTAAATGTCTGGTCTTGGGTTTTGTTTGTTTCTTATTTTCCTTCTTAGTTTTGATGAAAGACCTGGAGACTGCTTTTGGGGGACTAGAGTGTGAGGCCAGCTGAAACCCTCTAAGGTGAGAGGAGTCTAGACTTCAAGGAGAGTCAGAACAAAGTGTTCCAAGGACACTGTGCATAAGGAATGAAGGGACCCTGAAGTCCCTGTGAGAATGCCACCATGGATTGTAGTCACTGCATGCCAGGCCCTTGCTGAGTGGGGTGTCAAATTCAGCAGATCAGCATTTGTGGAGGAAACAGGGTATTCGTGCAGTGGTGAAGTGGCTCCCCCAACATATTTGCCCAGGGCACAAGGAAAAATGGTGATTTTATGTGGGAAAGCCTGGCAGATGCCGCTTTAGCCATGTGAACCAAAGATATTGTCCATTATAAGATACAGAGATGGTGGATACCTCTGGTAGGACTCACTGAGAAAGGCACACTGCTTTTGTGATGTTCTTATCCAAAACATACAACCTTACTGTCTGCATGACAAAATGGACATGTTATCTAATGGAGAAATGTTCTAGTTCTAGTATAAAAGAGGCCAGTATTTTTCTTCCAATGACCATCTTGTGAAAGATAGGGCATCACCAAGGTACTGCCAGGAGGAAGAAACATGGCCACCAAATTCACTGTGGGCTTCTGCACTGGATCCTGGTGCCGGAAACCATCATCAATAAAATAACCCAGTGATATCAAAGTAGGATCTGTAGTTGCTTAACAGTGTTGCACCCATCAAGAGGAATTTAATCTCTTAATTTTGGTAGTTGTGCTATGGTTACCTAAGATGCTATCTCTGGGGACATCTAGGTGGGGCAAGCGTAGGGACTCTTCTAACTTGTCTTTTGTAACTTTTCTGCTATCTACAGCAGTTTCAGAATAAATTAAAAGAAAAAAGAAGAAAGGCTACAGAGGCAGGGAGAGAGTCGTGGAGTAAAGATATAGTATATTATAGATCATTCCTTCTAGAACCTTCTAAATAATAAAAAAGATGATCTGAGGTCTTGGGAACTGACCTTTTCAATCTAAGGCAATTTGAACTTGTGTGTTATCATAGTCACAACATACACCAAACACAAAAACATCTGAAAATAAATCTGTGGGTATTGAAGGGATTGAAGAATGTTCCATTTTCTCCATCAGTGGGAGCTGGAGGCAGGGAAGAAAAGAGTTCTGGGAAGTGTCTTTTGGAAAGACTGGGGTCAGGCAATCATCCTAAAGACTTCATTGCCAAAGGCTTACCTTGCCTGGACTCCTGGAATATACTATTGTCACAAGAAGGGATCCAGAGTAAGGTGTCAGAGTAGCAGGAAAGAGTGACTTGGTCCAGGGTGCTCACTACATGTTTCTGACAAGGAAGCGTGTTCTTGGAAACCCTCTCTTCATTATACATCTATCACTTCAGAACGTGTGTGTGGAGGAGACACGTCCAATTCCCAGAGAAGAAAGCTTATCCTTGCATTCCCATCTGATGCACAGAGCTATGTGTCCATTAGTGGTACAGTTTGCAAAAGGGTCGGGGTGCGGTTTTGATGGTATTTTCAAATGGGAAACAGGTCTTGCTTCCCCTGGGCTCGGTGGTCCATTTCCCAATGGATTAAAAACACCAGCATTCAAGACACATACATGGCCAGAAACTCGGTTGGCAAAATATGTCAAAATCTTTTGTATAGAAAAGAAAACAACTATTTTTTTTCCCAGTGGGTACTCTTCCACATTCTCTCCGTTTCCTGCGGTAATGACGGTGACGTTTGGCTCCAGATGCATGGATGTGGTATAAAAAAAAAAAAAAAAACCACCTCCAGACTCCAGATCCAAAAATCTCATGGAAGATTAACATGGACGTCAAACTGACGGTACCAATTTTAGGGATTTAAACATTCAGCATTAGAGTAAACAGAATCCAGTGGCAAAGGTTTTGGACAGCTTCAGCGATGGGCCACAATGCAAGCCAGATGTTAGGAACGCAAACCTCATCGCTGCGAGCTTTCCATTTGCAGCCATCGCAAGAGAGACGGTAGCGGAGGCTGACTGGCTAAAGATGAAAGAACTAATAATTATTGATTGACTTTTATGGGGCAGATACAATGCCAAGGACCTTTACAACCCATCTCACTTAAATGCACACTGATGCTACTGTTATTTATAGGTGAGGACCGGACAGCTCAGACATCGGCAATGTGTCCATGTAACACTGCTGGTAAGTGGCTTCATCGGCCTTAACTTCAATGGGTGTGGCGTTTAAAAAAAATGTTGCTCTTTTCTAAAACTTAACATGGACTTTTAGTCCCCATGCCCCAAATTTGTCACAATGCCCACTTGTCCAGTCCATGTCAGATTTTGATGCCACGGTGTGGCTTATGTTTCCCTGTCTACAGAATAAAAAAAGCGGGGGTTGGGGGGAGGTACTCAAGGTGCCCACAAACGCACACAACATTCTGAGTTTCTCATTTGTCACCATTTATACTCACTGTTTGGTTTTGCCATTCATGCATATATGAAGATATTGGCACTCTTGGAACATATTGAGAGTCTATACTCATACATGACACATTCCTGCCAAATGAATGAATGAATGAATGGGTGAATGAAAAAGAGTAAGAGAATATATTTGAAATAACCAACATTTCTTTCTTATATTTTAAGTAGCACTCTATAGAGGTACCATGAATGCTACATCTTTCTGTGAACAATTCACTGCATCAAGAGTCCTAAAATGGAAAAATAGCAGTCGGTAAGTACTTACATGTAAGCATGGGCACCAGAGTTCAAGTCTAACATACTCATAGCAAACAAACCAACAAACCAACAAAAACGAAGTAGAGATGGGTGGATCCCTGTAGCTCAGTAGCCAGGCAGCCTAACAGAATTGGCAAGTCCCATGTCCTAGTGAGAGACTTTGTCTCATGAATAAGGAACACAGATCCTGAGGAACGACCTCTTGAGGTTGACCTCTGGATTTCACATGTATAAGCACACATGTACCTGGGCTTCTGCACATATATGAACACATACACACACACACACACACACACACACACACAGAGAGAGAGAGATTGAGAGAGAGAGAGAGAGAGAGAGAGAGAGAGAGCTTCATTTTACATAATATTCTAGGGGTTCTCAGCCAGGTGTTTTTGGCTACTCTGCCCCTGGGAACAACTGGTAATTTCTGGAGATATGTTGCTTTTCAGCAGTAGAAAGAAAGGACTACTGGCTTCTGATAGGTGGATCCCAGGGATATAGGTAAATATTTTATGATGTATGAGACATCCTGCCTCCAACAAAGAAGGCATGCAGACTCACAGTTAAAGCAGGTTTGCTTAATTTAGTGGCATACATTCATAGCAATCACACCATGGCTTATTTGTTACTTTCTGCATTCATTCAGATGTTTGCCTCCCCCAGGCTGTTATGCATCACCTCAATTTGTCTGAATTAGCCTAAGAAGGCTAGAAACTTCTGGAAATCTGTTTCTGGAAGGGCCAGTCACTCTCATAGTGGCATTTTTGCCTGCTCATCGCTGATTCTCCTCTGACTGTCTATGACTCGAGTTATGTAATAACTCCGGTACATGAATTATTTACCCAGACGTGATGCCAGCAACTGCTATCTTTGTGTTTTTCCCTCTGCCAGCTAATCTGGCTCATTACATTGGAATTTTGGTCATGCCCCTCCTCCTGCTTCCCCACTAAATTATCTCCCTAACGTAGTATAAACAGAACAAGCTTGTGTGTGATATGCTTAACTGTTAATTTACCTAATTAAACTAATTCAATTAAATCATTTACATCTTTTTGGTAACTCGCCAGTTGATACCACGGCAGAAGTGGGATGTTTTAGGAGATGATTGTTCAGCAAATGAATGGAAAAAAATTATAATGGAACACACAAAATGAGACAAGCATCCGAATCTCTTGGCTTGAAAATTAAATGCTATAGAAAAAAAATGCTGCTTTTACGGGGCACTGTGATTAGCTATTTTTCTTAAATCAATTTTCTCTAGAATTGGTATTTTAACATAGTGATGGTAATTTATTGTGTAAGAGATATTTTAAACACTATTTATATGTTCGTGTATTTGGTATGTTTAAGTAATGTATGCTCGTTCTTATGTTTGGGTACGATTAGTGAAGTCTTTTCGCAGTGTTAGCAAGACAGGGATGGAGCCATTTCCTGTGAATGAATGTGCAGAATAATTTTCCTAAATTACACAAATATCTTCAGGATACATACATATTTCATTTACAGCCACCATCTAAATGTCCCTGTCATTGTGATAAATGCAGAAAAGTAAACGTAAAACATTTTATGCCAATAAAAATCAACAGAAAATAAAATCAAGAAACTCTAGGCAGGAGAGACTAAATAATCATCTTTGTAGGCCTGGTGTGTGTGTGTGTGTGTGTGTGTGTGTGTGTGTGTGTGTGTGTGTGTCTGGTCATTCTTTGGCAGACATGGAATTCATATGTGGTGGAGGACAGCTCCAGATATTCTAAACTTGATGGTAAGCAAGAACATGGGTCCATCTCTCCAGTGCCTCCCTTGGTCCAGATATGGTTACTGGGCAGGGCAGGACTTAGTTTTTCCAGGGGGCAATTGATGGCTAGTAGGAAAAGAGTCAGTTTTCTTTGGGGATATGGTCCTTGAGAAGCTACCCTTGCTGCAGAAGATGGTCCTCTACTCATGCTCATAATTGCCCTACATGAACTCAGACAGTTTTAAAAAGAGTACATGAAACTGGGAGAAAATAGTGGTGGGGGGAGACTGGGAAGGAGTTACAAGAGGAGGCAATGGATGGAGGGTGGCGTTGATCAAAACATCTCATATGCGTGTACAAGATTCTTGAACAATAAAAAGCAATCAGAAAACGAGTTGTTTTCTTTTTCCTTTTCTCTTTACATCTCCGGGCAATATCAAGTTACAGTGTGACGTCTGGAATTCACCCATGCTGTAATCTGAAGGGACTTGAGAAGAGGGCAAGCCACCACCCTAAGAACAGAGTTATTCAGGAGAGGTTAAAACATCCATGTCCTCAATGATATTAATGAGCCATTGAGCCCACCAATCTCAGAGCCAAGCCTAGGGCTAACCGTATGGAGAGGTGACACAAAGCCTTCCCTTACTGATTAAGTCAATCTGGGATAGTGTTTACCAGCCTCACCACAAAAGCATCCCAACCAACACAAATGGCTTTCAAGCTCATTACTTGTCACTACTTAAAGCCTTGGGTACCCAATGTTCACTTGGTATCCTTACTGTGTAACTCAGTGAGATCGGGGGTTTCCAATGCTCAGTACATCCAAGGTTCTACATACAGGGCCCATTGCTGCCTCTTATTCTTCCAGGGAATTTTAGTGTGGTGGTTTGAATGGGAATGCCCCCCATAGGCTCATATATTCGAATGCTGGGTCATTAGAAAGTGGTGATTCTCGAGGGGGATTAGGAGGTGTGACCTTGCTGGAGTAGGTGTAGCCTTGCTGGAGTAGGTGTGGCCTTGTTGGAGTAGGTGTGGCCTTGTTGGAATAACTATGGCCTTATTGGAATAGCTGTGGCCTCATTGGAGGAAGTGTGTCACTGGGGATGGGCTTTGAGGTTTCAAGGACTCAAGCAAGTCCTAGTGGCTTTCTCCCGTCCAGCTGCCTTTGGATCTGGGGGTAGAAATCTCAGTTATCATTCCTGCCTGCCTGACACCATGCTCCCCGCCATGACATTAATGAACTAAAGCCCCGAAACTGTAAACCAGCCCCAATTAAATGCTTCCTTTATAAGAGTTGCTGTGATCATGGTGTCTCTTAACAGTAATAGAACACTGACCAAGATATCTACTAGCCTGGTCTTGGCTCTGCTTATATCTCTCACGTAACTGCTCATAGACTGACGAGTCCCAAAAGGTTAAAACCACCGATATTTTTGAACACAGAAGTGTAATGAGAACCACTGAGGCAAGCTTGATACTTCAAGAAACACTATGACCAACTCGTTTGTAAAGTCAGGACCAAAGGAAACTACTGACCCAGGGTCAAGCATCTCTACTTTAGCAGAAAATTATATGTGGTTCTGCAGGAATCTCCTTAAACCTGAAATTGCTTACTGGGCTGGAATTCTTATCTGAAGATTCCTTCACCACAATGCATCTAAGTGGTGGTCTCAACTGGAGCCAAGGGACTCTAGCTGAAAGATAGCATCCCTGCTTTCTTCTTTGCGATTTTAGTACCACCTCCTTCTTGTGTGCCATAGATCTGTACTGCAAACACGTGGCTGTAGAAATAACTACAGCACAGGCAGAGGCAAGATAGGTGGGAGGGAGGTGTATGGGAGAATCTGGGGAGGTATGTGCCTTGGAATCACACCACAGGGTATTTGGATTCACCACTGTCCACCGTAGTTCAAAATGCACAGTGAGGTAGAGACTTATAGCGGATACCTAGAAGCGCAGCTAGGATTGAACCTTACATACTAATATAGGTAGGCATTATTAATTGCTTAATGTACGTCAATCAATACGCCCGTGTTTCCTAGTCTCACCTAATTCTATCTCTAAGGCATGAAGCCCAATTTATAGATGAATTCTGAGATTCCAGAGGTAAATTGACCCGTCCAAAACTCTGGACAAGAAAAGCCAAAACTCAACCCAAAGGCCATGTTTCTCTATCTAGGGGCTAAAGGGTCTGAGGGCTATCTCCAGTGTAGGACAAAGTAAAAGACCATGGGTCAACCTCATGGAGCCCTTCAGGTTTTGGTCAGGCAAAGAAATGCTAATGGAGAAAGGATGCTCCCCACTCCACAGCCACAACCAATCACAAAGACTGTCTCAGTTTACTCACGTGACCAATGAGCATGTGATTACCAACCATGGCTCCTCCCCCTTAGAGAAAAATCTATCAAGGCGCCTGGGAAAGCACCAGTAATCCCGAGTACCAGGTTAAGGGAACACAGCTCATTCTACACCGCACGAGTAGGTGCCCAATAGATGAGGAATTAGTGGAAGGGTCTATCTCCCTTACACTTGGATTTTCTGCTGCCTGGGTACCCATGGTGACCCCCACCCCATTTTCACTCATCTCCCCCCCCCCCTCTCCTGCACTCACATTCCCTCAGGCTCTGGTAGGCCATACCTCGGCAATGACTACTAACCACTAACCGACTTAGGCCAGCTGATGTTCTTGTTCCCCTCCCTCCTTCTCCCTGACCCCTCCCCCCCCAACCCTGGACAGAATGGCTTTGATGGTCAGAGTTCACTGGTGACAAATAGCCCCTTTGTGCGTCTGACCTAGTGGGGCCAATTAATCACAGGAAACAGCATTTTCTGCATATATGCAGCCAAGAGCAGTCCCACTCTTCCACAGCAGGGAAGAAGGGACAGAGATTCAGGAGAGTTCGCTCGCTGGCTTGCTTGCAAACTTGAGCAACGAGCAGGAGTGGAGAAATGTTGGAGAAAAACTCAGAGGGGTAAAAAAAATCAAAAAAGGTGCCAAATGAAAATGGAGGATGAAGGAAATTTCAAGGAAGATAGTGGCTGTCCCATCTGACCTTAGAAAATCATATGAATGGATGATGCGGGCCAGACTTATGCAAAGCATACTTACGGTGAGTGGTTGCGATGTAGTTTGGTAGCTAGGATCACCCGAGAATGTGGACACTTACAGGAGATGCTCTTATACACATAAGAGAGCAAGGACCCAGATGAATAAGGATACCTGTGTACGTGAGATGCTTGCAAGACAAAGATGACTGGCTATGCTGTATGAACTGCACCCAAACCGAGACCCAGTGAGATGTATTTAAATGATCTACTTTTATCACAAGACATAACCCAGAGGGAAGAGGTTGTAGAGGACTCAGAGGTTCCACTTTAACCATTCTCCCAGATCCTCAGAGAGCACATAGTGACAGCTCAGAACAGTCACAGGCAGCTCCCCTCCAAGCTCTGTCTGCATGCATAAAGATGTCAGTGTGCTGATTATTCTGATTACACTTTTAGTGTAATTTACGGGGTCCAGCCACTGCGCCTGGGTGTCTGGCCTGTACTCGCTGCCCTGATGGTGCCATTTTTAAAATGTCAGCCTAGCCGTGATTCATGGTTGATGCTAGTGGCACTGCTGCTGACCTGAAGGAGCCAGGCAGCGATATTTAATTAAAGAAAAGAGAGAAATAGTCTTGAGAAAAGTAGAGGGCAGAATCAAAAAGAACCCAAGTTCCTCTCTGGCAAGATGGACATCTCAGGACTGGGAGATGCACAGTAAGTCCACGAACTTCTACTTACTGGTGCTATGGTATATTCTCCCTGTCATTTGTGAGTGGCAAGGTCTTCTTTAATGAGTGGGACAGTCCTGTGGATCCCAGTTACCATCATACCAAGGACTCCTGTTCCCTCCCTCTGCTGGGATTCTCTGAGTGGTAAAGCTGTCATCTTTCTGCCCTGTGGGGTGGGATCTACTCATCCTCCCGCCTGCTGCAGACAGCAGCATTAGCTTTCTCTCATGTTTGCTTTTCAGTCTGCAGAGGACCCACTCCATCCCTATCTCCAGACTGCTGGGTGATCTTCAGGGTGAAATGCACACCACGAAATGAATGCAGATATGCTTTGCTTGTTGTGGTCCCCACCCATCCCTCACCAACACAACAGTAGTCACTCCTCAGCACTGAGACGACATGCTTTGCGAATGAAGAAGGAACAAAAAAAAAATAATCCCTAAGAACACACACACACACACACACACACACACACACACACACACACACAGAGTTCCATATACAGACACACCTTATTTGGGAGGTCTAATAAGTCAGTCCCTTCTCCAGAAGGGACAGGACAGAGTTTCTCATTAATGGGAAGGTCACTGTGGGCTGGGGGTTGAGAACTGGAGCCAGGCTTTGTCCAGGCCTGCGGGAGCTGGGCTATTGTCTCTTTGGTCCCCCTTCCCCAGTGACCCCAGGGTCAGGGGCACACATGCTGGCCTTGAACTCTCCGTCTGTCTCTCCCACCATGTTAATTACTATTCCCTTTGGTCAGGCTAAGAAAACAGCCTCGCTGCATTAGTGCTAATTAAGAAGAGTGAGCTCTCCATCCGGGCAGCAGCCATTGGTCCCCCTCAATGTTCAGGCCAGGAAGGGGCTCCGTGTCAATCTTATTATGGAGGAAGAAAACACTTCCCTGGGCTCTTTCCTGATGGGAGTGACTGATACAATGCCCTCACTCCATCCCCTCAACAGTGAGTTTGCCTCTTCCATTACAAAAGCATCTGCCGGGAACCACCAGCAACGGGCGGGGACAGTGTGGGTCAGCTTAGACACATAGGGCAGAACCACCAGCAATGGGCGGGGACAGTGTGGGTCAGCTTAGACACGTAGGGCAGGGGAATAACTCCATTCCCCTAAGTCAAGAAAAGCTAGCAGGGCAAATGCAGGGTCATGTCCATTTCTACCTCCATCTGTTGCCTCCTTCCTCCTGCAGCGCCATAAATAAATTAATAGAGAATAAATGGGGGGGGGGAACCCCTGCTATTATTCCATTCCTTAAATCTATCACAGTCTTCACTTTAAACCCACAAGGTTACCGCTGGATCATGAGTAGAACCCAGTGCTCTAGACTCCAGAAGGTTCCAGGGTCTTCACAGGGAAGGACAGCTACTCACAATATCTTCTAGCTCAGTTCCTCCCTACCATCCTTACTGTATCATTTGTCCCGAGAACCACTGCTGTAGCCTGTACACAATCCTAGTCTCTCTATATGCCTGTCTACACTTCCTTAGGCCACCAGAATTACATTTCGAAGGACACAAGGGAGGGTATGCATCTAGTTTATGAAACACTTCACTGATCCATCTATAGAAATAAAGCATGTAGCTCTTTAACTCTGGTAGAAAACCACCCTTCCTTATTCTGAATCCCTCTACTCCAGGGAGAGTAAAAACAGATATTTGGTGGCCCAGGCAGAGATATGTGGCTATTGCTCCCTTTTGGAAATAAGTTTCACAGATTTTTAAGAAAAACAAAACCAGAAAACTGTGAACAATCTATTTTTGAATATTTGTAGGTAATTGTAAGTAATTAAAATGAGAAGGTTGTCTCCCCAGTTGGAAATTCTGGCCTACCTCTGACTGTAAGAGCTTGTTGCTTGGTGTTCCCTGGCTAAGACAAACATATCCACTGCTTCACGCTTGGCTCCTAAGTCTGCCATCTCTGTCCTGTGAAGTCACTAAGAGTTGTCTACCATAGTTACCCAAACTCAGAACCAACTTAGTCTCCACTGAGGTAGAGCTCTGCCCTGCAGGGCACACTGCTGTGCCCCAAACAGCAAGAACTTCAGTTAAAACGGAAGCTAAAGGATTTGTATGTTTAAAATATCATGTAGGATATACTTACACTAAAAAGTACTCATTCTTTACCTGAAATTTAAATTTAACTGGGCATTACATCTATGTTACCTTGCTAGCTAGTTCTGCCTAACTCACCTGGCCTTGACCACCTACCATGTCCTTGGGGCACTGTTCTCCGTATTGGCAGAAACTATAGAGAACAAAATCTATTTAAAAACATCTAGGTCAGAAGAAATGCTTGTTAGATAAAGGTGTTTGCTCCTAAGTCTGACAACCTGAGCTTAATCCCTGAATCCTATATGATGGAAGTAAAGAATGAACTCCTTCATGTAGTTCTCTTATCTTCACACACGGACCATTGCACACTGGCACGTGCGCGCGCGCACACACACACACACACACACACACACACACACTAATATAAGTCATAAAATTCTATAAGTCCCTTTGCACATGGAGGCTGTATGCTGTAGGTACTTTCGTCTTCTCTTCCAGTGCTGCTTTGGTTCCAGGACTGTCAGCTATGCCATTGAGCCTAGAAGCTGACACTGTCTTTATCTCTAAAACAAGGCTCTGGTACCTTAGTGCAGTCGTGATGAGTGAGGTGATGAATGTGCTAATTATTGGGGTAGGACAATAGATGGCGAGAAGTAGGTGGCTGATGCATTGAATCAGGTGACACACGGTACTATCCCTAATTGTTTCTGTTTCTGTGTCCCCTTGATTACAAAGAGCCCTTCAAAGGAAAGGATAATGTCCTAATTGCCTTCGTGTTTTAGTCTTTGACAGGATGCTGACACACAGTTGGGACTCCTTGAACCAGGCTGTGGGTCACAATGATACAGGCTCAAGTCCTGGTAGGACATGGATTTTTGACTACCTCCTACACAGTAAGAGGTAAGGGAATTTTGAAGCAGCCATCCCAACAAAGAAGGCCAAAGACCTAGATTCTGAGAAAAAGTGGCTTTTCTGGTAGCCTGGATTGTACTATTTATGTATTATCCCCTAGGAAACATTAATAGTCATCTTACTTGCTTTTTATGGATGCTAGGTAGACTGGTTAGAGCTGTGCCTTTAAGAAAGAGCTTTCTAACTCTTCTAGGCTACTTAAAAATATGATACATATTCCATAAAGTTCCATTATTTATATTTTTGAGCATTTAATTGATCCTAATTTGTTTTATCATTTACAATAGTAATGTGAAGAAAATGACATATAGCCCATGATTTACTTCCTTAGGAGAAAAAAGTTGGAGAAGTTTTGTCACAGGGAAACACTTTGAATATAATTCTTGAAAGGTATTGAATTAAGGGACATGTGTGGCCTTGAGATGAGCCACAGTCTCCTAACAGTATCCATGGAGATGACTCTTCATATAGGATGGAGAGAGCAGACCTTGGGCTTCGAAGCTCATCTCCAAGACCACACCCTCCATTTGGCAAGGGGAAAATGAGTGATAGATTCTTACAAAGGCATCTGGTGGATTGTCTCACACGGAGGAACGAGTAGGTACCCTGAACACTTACAAAGTTCATCATTATACTAAGAATCTATCTCAGTCTAGGATTGGATGAGGAGCGTTATTAACAAGCAGAAATATTGAGTTTTGTGGGCTTTGAATTTATTAAAACCTTTAGAAGGTTTTCCCAAAATAATGGGTCTATGGGCGGCAAATGTATAGTCCAACTGATGCTATTCTTCAGTCTCATCCTTATTGATGACAGTCAGTTGTTGGTTCCTTTTCATTGACTTTGGACTTGACTTTTGGGTCCTCGCCATAGCAGCAGAGATGCTCACTCTGAGATGACTGGGAGTACCCTGTTACTTCACAGTCTAGTCCACGTATTGATATTAAAACAAACAGAGCAAACCAAGTGGAACTAAACCTCAAAGATAGTTTGGGGGTACCAAGGAATAAAACTAGGGTCGTACTCATGTAGGTAAATGCTTTACCACCAAGCCATACCCAGTCCTCATTTTTCTGGCTTTTGAACCAGGGTCTCACTAATGCCCAGGTTGGCCTTGAACTTTCAGTATAGCCCAAGAGGTTTCGGCTTGAGATCTTCCTGTGTCGCCTTTCCAAGTAGCTGGAATTGTAGGCCTGTACCACAAGACCCACCTTAGACTGTTTCCCAGGGAGTGAGGGAAACATAATTCAGACCACTCCCATCCCTCCAAGATGACTTCTTGGGTCCCATCTGGTAGCCACCATTAGGTTGGTATCTTACAACATCATTCTAAATCCTAGCATTCCAAGATGGTCACATCTTGCTGTTCACAAGATAAGGAGTATTTCAAACACTAGAGCTTCTCTTTACTCATTTTCTCCCTCCTTACCATGTGACTCTTATGCATTGAATTGAGGTATAGCTAAGCAGCCAAACATCTCTTGTTGGTTTAAGGTTGATAGCAGCAACTGAGGTATAGCTAAGCAGCTACACAGCTATATCAAGCTGTATCATTGTTGGCTTGATAGCAACAAGAGCAAAAGAAACCAAGGAGCAAAGATGATTTCTCATAATAAGGTCATGCTGGATAAACTCCTTCTGTTTTGTTTTGTCAACTTTAGCCTATAAGGGGCTGTAAGAGGCCACATGAGTCTGGACCTAAACAGGTTTTAGTTATGTCATTTCCATATTGCCTCCTGTTTACCTGACGTAGAGATGTTCAACAACCATCCAAATGATAAAGATTAGGGTGTATACCACTGGTACAGTTCTTCCCTAAAATGAGCAAAGTCTTGGGTCCAATCCCTAGGACTGCATACAAAAACAAAATATGCAGGTAAATGTTATCCCAGCAATACTGATGCTGAGGTCTAATGAGATAGAGCCTGACTGAGAACAGCAACTGGCCAGGTCACAGGCTACAGCAGTCTTTCAGCTTTCTAGAGATCCCTGCTAACCCCCTATGTTTCTTTCCTGCCCGGCTAGACAGGCAGGAACAGTTGCTCAACCACAGTCCTCTGTGGAATGGATCATGTGGGCAGGTCAGGGCCTGCTGCCACAAAGCTGCCACTGGGTATTACTGTCACTTCAGACAGCAGCCTGCCCCCTGCAAAGAGAGATTTCAAACCCCTAAGCTCAGGCCCTCATCCCCTTGTTCTCTCAGTCTTATAAAAATAGAAAGAACACATGTTCCCATTAGTCTCTTGCTTGAGGGGTGCTGTGGGGTATATGCAAGCAGCCTGCACACTGGAACCAAATTTGAATATCATTTGCATCTTCCAGGTAGACAACAGATACCTCATCAAAAACACATGCCCCCTCTTGCCCCCCTCCTCCTCTGCAAGACACTGACTGAGGAAGACCAGATGACATTTCCTGGGAACAAGGCCTCTCGTTTGTATGTTTTCAAATACACTTGATAAGACCCCTCCTGGCGATGACGGAGGCCCACCCCAGCTGGAGAGACATTCAGAGTGGCTTTTAATTAAACTTCTGCTTGCCAAGAGTGGTTTGTAGATGCACAGGAGAGACAGCTCCTGGGGGAGCCATATAGACAGCCACCATCTTTGCCCGTGTGTGTCCTGAGCTCTTGGGGGTTATGAGGCAGGGACAACCCCTTTGGAAGGGCCTGGGGGTTGGGGATGAAGACAAGTCATCTTTCCCTTCTAGATGAGCTTTAGTTACTCTCAGAACTGTGATCAGAGTTCAAACAGGAAGGGATAAGGCTGCACTGGGTGTCATACAGGTTGTGTCACAGCCAGTCAGAGGAAAAAAGCCTGGAAAAGCCTTCACATCCTACAGGTGGCTTTATTATTGACCCATGTGTCCACATTGGGAAGGGAGCGAGCCCCAGAGCAGGGGGTGTCCTCCATGGCTCTGACCTGCCTTGACCTGACCTTTGTCACTCTATCAGGATGTATGGTCAGTTGTTATCAACTGTCAATAAACCCTCCAAACACACACTTTAATTCCGAATATGGCAAGGCCCATCTATTTGCTGATCGATCTCGGACTTGTAAGTTGACAAAATGCACAGTCCCTTGTCTTCTTATCATAATATTGAAAATATGTGCTGCGACAAATGGAATGATGCAGACCTCTTGAGCTCCACTCCTGGGCCCCCTGGTAAACACAGGACGATTGATTGAGATAAAAGGTGAACAGGAGGTCTGTGGTGTGCTTCTAAAGAAACTGAGGCCACCGGGCTAGGGAACTAATTATGCCACAAGAGAAAGTTTACCTATCCAATCCAATGCTACAAAGACAGATTAACACTATTTTGCCTGCACCCCCCACCCAGTGCAGTGTGTGAAACAGTTTACATGTGTGCAAATAATTTAAGCAAAAGAACCTGAGCGTTAGTGATCTACTTAAACACACACACACACACACACACATATACATACATATACATGTATATGTATGTATATATGTATATAGTGACTCGATGCCTTGGTCCCAGACCCATTTCCACTTGACCTGGGTTGCTTTGTCTGTGGCTTTGTAACACTTTTTTTTTTGTCTGTTCTTTCCTAAGAAAGCAATGTCGTGATTTTACTGACTTGAGTATGTGGTGGTGGTGGTGGTGGTGTGTATACACGTGTGTTTAGAAGCCAGAGATCAACATTAGGTAACTTCCTCAACTGTACACCACCTTATTTTAAGATTGTTATTATTTTACTTTTCCTTGTGTGTGTCTGTGTGTGTGTTCGTGCGTGTGCGCATACATGAATGTGTATTTTTTTGTGTGATACATATTCATACACGTGTGGCACATACCAGTGTATGTGAGCACGTGCCTGCATGTATGACTGGAGGTCTGAGGATGGTGTGAGGAAACAAACTTAATCATGTTTTCAACATTCTGTATTCGAGAAGAGTCACTCAGGCAAACCTCAAGCTCTCTGACATAGCCAGTCTCGTTAGCCAGCTTGTTCTGGAACGCCTATTTCTGTCTTCTGAGGCTGTAATTACAGGTTTCTGTGGTTTACGAAAGATCTGAACTCCGGTCCTCAGGCTTGCTACAGAAAACCCTTTAACCACGGCACCACCTACCTAGCCTCTCTACCTTATTTTTTGAAACAGGATCCCTGGAGCTTGCAGATTTGGATAGACACACTAGCCAGTAAGCCCCAGGAATTCCTCCTGTCTCCACTTTCCCAGCACTGGGCTGAGACATGGGCACTGTGCCTGTTTTTTTTTATGTGGGCGTTGGGGCTTAAACTCGGGGCTTCTTTCTTCACACAGCAAGCCCTTTACCAACTGAGCCATTTCCCTGGCTCTCAGGCTGTGTTTATGGGAGAGGTCAGATAATATAACAGGATGACCTTCCAATGCCGAGGAGGCTTCTGGGAGTGCTAAACCATCTTCTGTGTCCCAGTGACAGAGATAGAGTTGAGGTTAGAGACATTTGTGACCAGGCAGACTAGTGGACAGTTGTGGCATTCCAATTGGCAGAGAGAGCAGTCCAGGTGACACTTTCTAGAATGCTGCCTGTACGTTACAGATACGAACTCGTCAACCACTTGGAGTTCTGAGGCACGTGAAATAGATGGACATTCCTGATACACTTAGGATGGTACCAGACAGGCAAGAGCTAGGCTTTGATAGCTATCCTTGGTGATACTACTTACACTGCTCCTACCACCAAGCCATTCTCATTCATAAAACTTGCTGACCACAGGACACAACAGTCAGTTTATAGGCACGAATACTAGTTTGGTTTTCTTCTGCTGTATCAAAACAATGACTGAAACCAACTTGGAGGAGGAAAGGGTTGTGGCTCTTCATTGAGAGAATTCAAGGGAGGAAAGGGTTAAAGTTCTTCCTTGAGGGAATTCAAGGCAGGGTTCTAAAAGCAGGAACTGAAGTGGAGAACATGAAGGAACGCAGTTTACTGACTTGCTTCCCAAGGCTTGCTCAGTCTGCTGTCTTATACAACTCTGGACCACTAGCCTAGGAGTGGTACTGCCCACAGTGGGCTGGGCCCTTCCACACCAATAATTTTAGTTGCATTTTCTTGGTGGCAGTTTCCTCTTCCAAGATGACCCTAGTTTGTACCAAGCTGACAAACCAACCAATACAATGTATCCCAGGAGAGTCTGTATTTTTCCAGGTCAAATGAATGGACATGAAGCATTGGTTCAAAGAAGGCAGAATTTTTTTTTCTGTGCTCCTGGTAATTTCTGTACTCTTGGTATATGAATCAAATAATTCTTTATCTTGAGACTCTCCTACACAGAGAGGTACCTGTGTTCTCTATCACCAATGGCCAGAAGCAGCCTTTTCTCTTAATCCAGGATCAAATGTCCTGTGAAGAGCAACCACACACTTGGGTACAAACTACTAAGATTAAACCATAGTCATGGGTTATATTTCTCAGGCTCTGGTCCTTGTCCCCTGTAGCAGAACCATGGCCTCTGCTTGAGGTCACCCCCATCACTGGGTTGGGCCTCACTGGTCTTGCAAATCAATTTTCCAGCATCTTTTGAAATCTGCCATCTGTTCCTTTGATGGTTCCTACCTATCAAGAATATCTGAAGCTGGATTCTCAGCTGCCTTATGGACCTCAAAGGCAACCTTACAGTACTGATGCCCCATCAGAGAGCACTGTTACCTACTGTGATACCCTGGGTGGATGGGAATCATCCCATAGCCCAGCTAACAGCTGCTGCCCATCCCCTCCCTGGGAGCCTCCTTTGCCCTGGCTGCTCTGAAACCTGAGATCTTTGACACCATAAAGTCAGTGAATATCCTAGCAAATGTGGGGGATGGCTCCTCTATTCTTATCTCTGTTCTCTAGTATGCTGATAGAAATGAGCCACAGTTGTCTCTGTGTGTATCTCTATGCATGTGTTGTGTGCTCACATGTGTGTGTGTGCGTGTGTGTTGTGGGGGAGCAGGTCACACATACATTGTACATGTGGAGACCAGAGGTCAACCTTGGGTGTTATCTTCTGGAACCATCTACCTTGTTCTTTGAGACAGTGTCTTTCGCTGGGATCTAGGGGTTTGTCAATTAGGCTACGCTGGCTGGCCAGGGAGTTCCAGAGATCTTCCTATCCCCATCTCCCCAGTGCTGGGATTCCAACTTCTCACCAGCACTTGTAGCTTTTAAAAATGATTCATTTTGTGTGTGTGTGTGTGTGTGTGCGCACGTGTGCCTGCAGAGTCCAGAAGAGAGACCATTGGATTTCCTGGAGCTAGAGTTACAAGTGTTTGTGAGACACCTGATGTGGATGCTTGGAACTGAATTCAGGTTCTCCAGAAGAGCAGCGTCTTGAGGCTTTTTGTATGGGTTTTGAGGATTGAACTCAGGCCCCGACGCTTGTTCTACTAGCCCTTACTCAACTGGGCCATCTCCTCAGCCCCTGATGTAACTTATTTTGGAGTAGCTCAAGACATCACTGAAGATGATCATTGGATTCATCAAAGCAGAGGCTGATCCTGTGGATACACAGACACACCAAAGGGATGCTGACTCGGCCAACTTCCTTTCTTATCTCCACATCTGCCTTTCTTTCTGATCAAATGGCATTGCTTAGATTGAAGCTTCCACAGTCTCTTGGCCAGATAGGGTCTAGGGGGCTGGAAGTCCACCTGCCTCATACTTCCAACTAGAACCACCTCTGTATGACACTTATTCTTAGTCACTGGACTTCTTGCAACTAGCGGACACTTGATTTTGGAATGTAACCTTACTTTAAATGGAAAAACATAGACTTAAAGAAATTAAGGTCCTACATGGGCCAAGCAGCAAAGACAAGATTAAGACCCTCAATTCCCTTTCTGCTATCTTCTGTCTTCAACTGGCACACTCTAAAAAAATACCATCAAAACTAATATTAAAAAATATATTCATATATATATGTATATGCATATATATCATAACCACTTACATTTTATATATCATAAACACACACACACACACACACACACACACACACAAACACAAATGTAGTCTAAAAAAAGGAGAGCTTATCTCTTCGTCCACCAAAGCACTGTTAACATTTTTAATGTTTCAATGGAAACTCTCCTTAATGTGTGTGTAGCATTTATCATATGTTTGGCTGCATACTTTTTTTTTTCCTGTAACTTTTGAGCTTCTTATTTTGTTCCCACCAATCAGGAGTAGTCTATATAATTTCCTTATCAGTGAGACAATTGCTATTAATATTTCCACCAACAAATCTAGATTTACCAGGTTTTGTTGAGGACAAAACTGATAGCAAGAGGCAAACGTTAATCACAAGAAAGTCAGATCTCACACTATTTCCTACATGGGATTGACTTGGAATTTTCTCCCGGGTTAACAACATTAATATCTGTTATTATTTTCCTTTTGGGATGTTTACAGAGCAAACGTATCCTTCCAGACTCTTCTGTAGTGGCTCTTCAAGTCAAATCACTCTCCTAAACCGATGGCCAGTACAAATAAAGGCTAGAAAATCAGAGCAATGTTCTCATCCAACATACATGATCATCCTCCCATTTGGCTTCTTTTTCTTAACTCGCATATTCTAATAGCGTTTGATTTGAAAATCAAGTGACTCGGGGGTTGTCCGATACTTCAGGAATGACAAATGTGCTCCCATCAATTTTGCATCCCGGGCAGGAGGGTGTCAAGACTGAATTTGCCTAATTCTACACCTCCTGTGTATCACTCTCTCCCATGCCTGCAAGTCTTAGCTCCAGAGAATTCCAGCTCATCAAGAAAAAAGAAGTGCAGAATACAGCTTGATGACATTATCACAACGTCAGATTAGCCACAAATAGTGGAAAACAAAAATTGGTTCTTCCCTGGGAAGGCTGGTTCCTTGTAGGGGGATGGATGGTGATAATGTGGTCCCTGGGATAAGTCCATCAATCAAAAGAAAAACTCATAATGGTGCAAATACAGTCTCATCCATTTGAACCAAGGTGACAAAGTCTGGGAAAGGAGGAGATATGGAACAAATCACCAAAAATTGTAAGATAAAAGAAATAATGAAGTATTCGTTGATGTGTGTTAACTTCTAGTGGATAGTCATCATTTGCAATTTTGGTAGGAAAAAAAATCAAAAGCAAATCATATTTAACCATATACCACCTACAGGTTTTATAAAATACAAGCGCTTTGAAAACCTGGATTTTTTTTTATAAAGAGAGTCTAATTTTATTAATAATAGTTATTATCAGTAAGTTTGTGTAGGACACTGGTTCTTAACCTGTGGGTCACAATCCCTTTGAGGAGGGGTCAAATAACCCTTTCACAGTGGTCATCTAAGACCATCAGAAAACACAGCTACATTACAATTCATAATAATAGCAAAGTTATAGTTATGAAGTAGCAATGAAATAATTTTAGGGTGGGACTGTCACCACAACTTGAGAGACCACACTGAGAGATCAGAGTATTAGAAAGGTTGAGAACCACTGGTGTAGGATTTTTTTAACCTCAGGGTCTTCCTACATTTTCAACCCCTCGGAAATCTAAGAATTACGCAAGTGCGTACTTTGGAAACTCAAGCAGCACTCCTTCACAGAAACTCCTTGTCTGTTACCATATACAGGTGATGTTTTTCCACTGGAGAGGAACCCACAGTCACAGGATAGTAAAGAAAATAGTGGCCGGGATCACAGAGACAAAGGCCAAAACCCAGAAGCCAGTGGCTACTATTCACTAAGGATAGTGCAGACCTGTGAGTGACAGACTAGCAGAAAGGAAGGGGCGGGGATTTGGACATGAAGGCAGCACTTTCATTGGACATAGCCTTCCGCGGGGGAGGGAGCATTTTCCTCCTCTCAAAAGAAAAAGAGAGTAGGACTCAGCTTTCCCAGGAAACTCTCTGAGGGTCTAACATCAGCAACATGGAAGGGGGTAAGGAATCTATCACCTTTGGAACTTGCTAGATAGAAGAGTCGTCAGCAGAAGGGTGCTGCTGACCAGGCTTTCTTGTTTATCACATAGATGGTGATTAACCAGCATTTGGAAGATGAGAACTGTCATCTGGGAGGTGAATTTGTGGCTCTATTTCTCTTCTCATTTTGCTACCTTTTGAGCTGAGTGTTCTTACTACCCCTGACCTTCATGTTGCAATGGTGACCCATCTCTGGGAGAGAATCCTCAGACTCGGTTTATTTAAGTCCATTCTTATGCCATAGCGCGAGCACATGCAAAACGCTGGTGTGAGAGGGAGACCACAGAGTAGCTTGTCATCGTCTTGCTATTTCAATTCCCTGTGTGATGTACAGAAAGAAGCAACCTTCAATTATATAATTAGGCCGAGCACACGCTTTCCCCCATCAGTGTTTATTTTTGTTACCAGTCATGTTGCTTCCTGGAAAATGAAGGCCGTTTGTCTGTGAGGCTCGTAATTCCTTCTCAGCTTCTAAGACATTTTGCTGATGTGCTTGGTTTCCTCTCAGCAGCCTGCTGATGCTTTTCTTTAAGACTGCTCCTTAGAGTTTGCGGGGCTCAGAGGTGTGTGGACTGCTGAAATTGGACTTACATAGCAGATTTCTCTTGAAAAAGTCAGTTTTGTGTAAAGAGGCCCCTGGCAGCTGACTGTCAGCGGGGCAAGAAGGGGTGAGGGAGAGCCAGGAGACTTCACAAAGAGGCTAAACCTTGGGCTTAAATGGAGGACTGAGGTCATTGGGTATAGTAATACACGCTGATGTTTTTTTCACGCATGTGGCATCTGAAAGAGGGGCATAGGTAGGAGTGGCCCACGTTTTGGAGACAAAACTACATTGTGTTTACTGAACTATCAAGCTACCTGCTAGCAACCCGTCTGACCATCTAGTGAGTTTCCCAGAAGCGCAAATCAGAAAGTCAATAAGACACCGCCAGTTTCCAAATTCTATCTCATTGCACATAAACTGAAAGCCTCAACAATCAATAACGTGTGACTGAATCACAATCAGAATTCAGTGCAGCCAACACCGGACAAGCAAGACCCTGAGAGGCATCTGAGTCAATGAGTGGACTCTAGAAACGTACAATGAGATGAGGTCATATTTGGGGGGGAAGAAAAAGGACAACTGTTGGAGAGAGAAGTTGATCTGCTTTTTAAAAAACAGTGGATCCAATCAGCACTAATGACCTCTCACTGAGTGTGTGCCCGTGTGTGTGTACCTGTGCGCACACACATGCGTGCATACATACACAGGTGTGCATGTAGGCAAACACATGTATACATGATTGCATGTGTACAATTTAAAGGATAATTCCAAGTGTCATTTCCTGTGTGTTGTCCTCTGCTCCTATTTTGAGTTAGACACCGTGTCTCACTGCCTGGGGACTTATCAAAAGATGTAGGCTGGCCAGCCAGCAAGCCCCAGATATCCTGTCGTCTCTTTCCCCTCAGCACTACAATTACAAGCATGTACAAACACCTGTAGCTGGATTTTTTTGTTTTATTTTGTTTTTAACTCAAGTCCTGGGGGTTGAGTCCGGGTCCTCAGGCTAGCTGAGCAAGCATTTCAGAGAAGGAGCTATCTTCTCTCCTTCATTTCTGTTGTTCTATAGTTACCAAGGAAGGTCTCTGTCTGAAAGCTTTGAGCTGCTTGTCTATGTCCTCAGCTTCATTTCCGACTGACAAAGAGGTGGGTTTTTGACATAGAAAATGCCCCTCTTGATTGATATCTGCCCATAATCTACTTTAGTCATGGATCCTAGAAGAGACGTGGGGTGAACTCCAGTGTACTAACCGCTATTTTGGAGGGAGAGGAATATTTTCTGGAAGTGTCAAGGTTAGCCTTCCAAATGGCTTTGGGAAAAAGGTCATCATCCATTCGAAATCCGTTTAGCAGAGCAAACCGCCACTGCTCCCGTGTGTGTGTGTGTGTGTGTGTGTGTGTGTGTGTGTGGACGCCACTGCTTGCCTTTTCTCATCATTTACTCCTTCCCATTTATTGCTCTCATATTAGTAGATTAAAAGATCAGAAGTGCCAGCTTTTAGCAAATACAATCATCTTCCATCACACACGGATTTCCATGAGAATGAACATAAAGTTATTAGAGGCGAGAGACGAGTCCATTACATGTACTCCGAGCTTGCAGTCTGATTTCTGTTAGGCATGCCCCGATTTCTTTTAAGCACTGGGAATGCGTTCATTTTCCAGGTTTATAAGTGGGGATCCTGTGTATCTGGAGTGTCATTTAGAGGATTATTAATTTACTAAATGGTACCCCAGTGCCCTGAAAGAGTTAATTTTCTTTCAAGAGATAAGCAATTTATTTTCTATTTAGCAGCAGGATCAGGCCCACTGCTTGCAAATGACTGCAAGCCCCTTAGAGAGGGAGCGAGAGATACTATATAAATATAATAAATATTGTAATTATGATTGTAATATAATGTGAACCCATGATATTATTTTTATATATATGCCCTTCTAGTTTTTAATCTAACAAAGACCAGATTGACATTGTATGGGCCCTGTCAGTTAGTTTTACATTTATTTGGGGAACACCGGAAGCCAAGTAATATGTTAGACTCTGGCTAAAAGCTACATGTGACCAACCTGTCAATGAACACACACTCCCCAAATCCTGTAACTAAATAGAAAGGACAGCTCCGAACCCGCCTCCCGTGAGCTTCCAGGTAGGATGAGTAATAAGGCTAGATGCACAAACATCTCTAGCTAGAGGTAATGACACACACTGATGGGAAGCCCTCAAGATGACATCTGACAGGAGAGACAAGTGAACCATGTTCTGAAGCCACCATCTGTCTGTCTGTCCCAGATTCTCAATCTTAAGCTAGATTCCAATACCAGCCTTGCCACTTACTGTCTGAATGACTTTCATTTTTTTTTCTTCATTTTTTTGCTGCAAGCCACTGACTGGAGATGTAAGGACTTAGGAAAGTTACACCTGCAGAACTATTTTGTAAGTGTAACTGTGCCACACCACCACAGAGGGCAAAGACTCCTACAACGAGCACTCAGAAAACAAAGGAAATCATAGCCAGTGTTTGGAAACTTCCACACCAGCCAGAGTCTGAGACTTCATGATTAAAAAGACTCAAAATGGATGAGAGAAGATTCGAGAGGGAGATGCTGTGTATGAGTTTGCCCAGGCTGCCATGACAAAGTATCCAGACTGGGGACTCCTACCACAGAGACATATTCTGTCATAGTCTGCTGGATGAGAGTTCTAAATATTGATGGGGTTGCTTTCTTGTGAGGCCCCTCTCTTTGTGTATAGCAGGCTGTGTCTCCCTACGACTTCACATGACTGTGCCTCTGCACACTTAGAAGGTTATTATCTCCAACACAGTCTCACTCTGTAGTAACAGGAGTTAGAACTTCTGCGCGTGAACTTGGAGGAGTGCATTAGTCACTCTTATACGACAAAGACCACATTCTCAACAAAAGGAAGAGAGGATTTATTTTGGCTCAGGGTTTCAGAGGGTCTAATTTATATTCATTTATATGTATATTTATCTAATTTCTATTCCTAGTCATCCATGTGCGTGGGCAGGACATCACAGGCGTGGGAGTGTGTGGGAGGAGAGCCATTTATATCAGCATAGTCAGAAAGCAATGACATGCAAGAGGAAGGAGTCAGGGATAACATGCTTTTCATGGTAACCACCCCAAATGGCAACTAAGGACAAAGGTTAACTCACGAGCCAGTGGGGAATGTCTCATACTCAATCCACAACCGATAATTCCATGACAACATACAAACTCCTAGATGAATCTAGGGCTTTATTTAACTTGACAGTGAAATATGACAAATTTGGAAGCCTGTGGGATAGCCTCAACTGTTTATAAAGATGAGAAGACCACGGAAATGTCTTTGTGAACAGAAGTCACAATAATGTTTATATTATTTATAAACATTATTTATATTGCTTATAAACAACCCACCCTGAGAAAATCATCAGAACTCCCAATATATTATAAGAGCACGTAGATCCTAGGTGTAAATATTTTAGAGTTAGTAGTCCCTGTTTAGAATTTTCCACACATGGGCACTTCTCAAGATCACTTCCAGGTTTGCTCTGATGATTTGCCTCCTCAGCCTGACAGGAAGTTCTTTGTGATGTCTAACCAACCATCTCTTGAAGCTTTAGTTCAGCGCTGAGACCCCACGGCTGTGAAGCCATTCTCTTTCCCGTTTCCCCTGGGTGTTTCGTGCTAACTAACTTCCCTCTTTCTTTCTCTCTTCCTTCCTTCATAAATGTGGGGATGAGTTATTTACAAATAGCTCAGAGAATTCCACCATATTTGAGGAGGGCATGGGTTATTCTTTGATTGTTTCTTATTTTACCAGATACATACAACAATCTTCCCACCAACTGAATCCTACATTTAGCATTTACTTGGTAAAATGACTTCTAGTTTGTGTAATTTATTCAGTATCCTGAAGCCCACAGTTTAGAAGCAGTTATCACATGAATAAACATAAGTACATCATCTCTTGGGTGGAGATTTTGAGGAACATTTTCTATTATAATATAACTAGATGTATTTGAACTTATATAATGAAATTTAGTAATTACAACTGAAAATATATTTCTACTATGATTTAATGATATATAATATGAGTACATATTTAATAGACTGTTACTTATCATATAAGATATATTTATATAAGATATTCAAGATACATAAGATAAATAAACATCATATAAGATATATTTAATAGAATATATTAATTATAGGATCAACATAGAACATCATATATAACACAACAATTATATATTTTAATGTATTAAATATATAAAACTATACATATTTATATCATAGAAAATATAATTATATCATTAAATATACTCTTGATGTTTATATTTTTAAAAGTCTCTATATACACACAATCACACATGTATCACCACCTTGTATGCGAAGTAGCTGACTGGAATCACCTAACTGTGTCACAGGCATGAGAATTTTCTCTCCACCTTAACCAATGAATGTAGAGACCGTTTTAGGTTTCTCCCCTTAGTGTTACTGTAACTCAGCACTTTGTAGCCACCAGGTTAGAGAGTTCACAGAGAGGAAAGGGATTGGGTTTCTGCAACTCCATTCAAATATATGAGATACATACCAGTCAAAAAGTCAAGTCCCTTCTAAAACCCAACTCAGTGTGACATCTTTGTAAAAGAAGATTATTTGAAAGTAGAATTTCAGCTGAGTAGATTTGTGCTGTGGCCTCCATAAGAAAGATGTGGTCCTTTGGTGTCAGGCAGAAACTGACGGGAGGCAGCTGAGCGACACTCTCGGTGCTCTCAAGTGGAGTGTCCGTGCAGCACACGCACAGCACACATCACACGCAAGTGCACTTGCGCCTGTGCCCTCTCACCTGAGCTCACCTCGGACAAAACTCTTTTCACACATACAGATAGCTTTTCCCTCACATCCGCACATTCTGTGTCTGCAAATGCAATGACCTGCAGATGAAAGAGCGTTTTGAAATTTACACCTCTACTGGACATGCATAGACTTCTTATTATTGTTCCCTGGACAATAAAGCATAAGCTGTTTACATTGTGTGCAGCACTGTAAGTGACATAGAGATGATTTGCAACATGTAGAAGGATGCATATAGCTTATATGAAAATGTCTATGCCATTTTATATACGGGACTTGAGAGACCACAGATTCTGTTGTCTGCAGGGAATCATAGAATATCTAATGGATACCAAGGACAACTATAGATGGATATAATTTATAAATGTATATATATGCATTATATATATATGTATATACATATATGATTTATCTATCTATCTATCTATCTCTATATCCATATAACCTCATTATTTTTTGATCTATGTTTTCTAGCACCTCCCAAAAGAATCCTGCTTTTTGGTTTCTATAGGTACATTCATTAAATTTTTTAAAAAAATATTTTTTATTTGTGTGTGTGTGTATATATATATGTATGTGTTGTGTCTGTGTGTATGCTATATTCATGCTGGTGCCCATGGAGGCCAGAAGGGGATATCAGATCCCCAGGAGCTACAGGTAGTTAGTTATAAGTGACTTAGTGGGTTTTGGAAACCAAACCCCCGTTCTCTGAAAGAGTATCATGTGTACTTAACTATTGGGGTACCTCTCCAGCCCTGACGTTCATTGTTTGAAAGGATAACCAAGCCAACTAGTTGGAATCAATAGCTAAGGTCTATATTGTTGAAGGTAACTAACTTGATTGGATGGCACACCGGAACTGAGGGCATCCTGCTTCCTCCTTTCTGGTCTCATTTTCTCCTCATAACAAACTGTCTGAAGTTCACAACCATGTAGCTCACTCTGGCCATATTCTGTTAGATTTTACCATGTCATTGACTATAGCAGAACTGGCATTTTCTGGAGCCTGAGCCCCTCCAAGAGTTTTAGTATCCAGCTCTTACTTTCCTTGTGTATGCAGTAGGTAGGGGGTGGGAGAGGATTAACATATGGGAGCAGGTATCTGCCTATGGATGATGGAAGTCAGTATGTACACGCATTGCCTCCCTTTCTCTTGGGCGTATGGTCCATACTCTACCTTGGGTTTAACCCAAGAAATCACGTTCCAGTTACTCATAAAAGGGGGTTGCTTGATAAAGAGATTCTTACTAACATCTTTATTTCCTCTCTTTTAACTCTCCATATTTCCTCCACTCTTGGTATCACCTTACACATAAGTGGCTTTTACTGGGGTATTTACTTCATTGAGAGAAATAAAGACACATTCATTTGAGTGGCATAGCAACAGTGTTGATATTAATACATAAAATCTCATCTTTCAGGGGAGATGGTTGGAGTAGTTTTAGGACCACAGAGTCCCCTGGCTCCAATATCTTACAAAAGGAAGAGGACATGCTGAAGGAAAAGGAAGTTTTCAACAGCAGTGGTCGAAGAACACGGTAAAGCCTCTAACTACAAACTTAAAAGCATCGGTCTGGGAAAGATGGGAAAATGACTCTGGTGTGCTGAAATGCTGTCTTCAAGTATGTCCTAAAATGGATCTAATGGTAAAGAAAGTTCCTAAGTCTCCCCAAACCCCTCACAGCTTGGGAAGAAGCTAATGGAAGGAGTATCGACCTAGACTTTTTAAGTCATCTTACAGACTTTGTGTTAAACATCTCTGAAGACTCATTTTGGAGGGTTGGTCACCACCTTTTGTGCCATTAGCATGTAAAACTTTCGGAAGGTAATTCCTGAAGTGGGGTGGGGGCACTACAGATATGTCCTTGAAAGGGACATTGAGACTGTGACCATGCTTCTTTTCCTTGCTGGCTACTGCCTAGTGACTAGCAGTCATTGTCTGGCTCCTGCTATGCTATTTTTCCTTGCTACAGGTCCAAAGACAGCAGAAACAGAAAGAGAGAGAGAGAGAGAGAGAGAGAGAGAGAGAGAGAGAGAGAGAGAGAGAGGCATGTAGCAGTGTGGGGCACAGTAGAAGTATTTTGAGAAAATCCAATCTGAATTGGATGACGTTGAATATATCCATCTTAATGGGTTGAGAGGCTAGTGAAAATGTTTTTCATTCAAGAAGTCTCTGTAAGCACAACATTTGGATATTAGTTTTCTCCATAGATTTTAATTCTCAGAAAATAAATGTTATTTCCCAGCATTTTTTGTTTTGTTTTTAAACAGCTTTTCTGGCTATAATATCCAATCAGGTTGATGTTCAAACATACCCTCAATAGAGAGAAATTCTCAAACACAGAGTGGGGCAGTGATGAATTCATCTATAAACCAAAAGTGTCATTAAATGACTCTGCTTAGTGGCAGGGCACAGAAGACAAAGGTCTACACAAAGCTGTCAGAGAAACAATGTATAATTTCCCAAATTTTATACCCTGCTAAAGCATCCTTTTATTCATTCATTTAGGTTAGTTGATTTTATTTTAAATCAATTTCTTTTTTATTTTACTTTTTTTATCAATGTGCTTTGTATTAAATATATAAGCAACCAATATCCTTAGGCATTGAAACATAGCATTTGAAATTTTTCTGAATGTTTACTTAAATACTCAGTGACCAGCAGGTAGGAAGGGAAGAAAATATGGGCTAGACAGAGGGTGGGTAACAGATTTAAAACATAGATAGACAGGAGGAATTAATTCTCATGTTTGCTTATATAATTGTTTGAGTAAAGTTCACCACAATTTGTTACATACTTAAAATACATAATTAAAATTGATTTTTAAAAATTATGTGTATATGTGTAGCTATGTGGGGTATGTTCAGTGCTCACTGAGGACCAAAGAGGGCATTGGATCTGCTGCAGTTGTTAGAAGCCAGTGTGGATGCTGGGCCTTTGCAAGAGCAGTGCATGCTCCAAACTGCTGAGCCACATCCACAGCCTCTGCATACATTTATAAAAAGCTAGTAGACAGGAGTTTGAAGTTATCACCCAGGAAAGATGCTAGGTTTTCTGATTTTATCATTACATAATGCTTATACATGCCACATTATCATGCTTTATCTTAGAAATATGAACAAATATGTAACAACCAAAATTACAATAAAGGACAATTCTACTCCAAGATAAGATTCGTCTAACCAGGAGATAAATCATGAACACAAAATACAGAGACCACTGAATCATTTTAGACAGAAACATAGAAGTACAGAAGCAAATGAGGGGTTTGTAGCTTCATAACAGATGGACAATATCTCAGCTTAGGACAAAGTAAAGTAACAACCAGAAAATATCAGGAGATGGAAGTGGAGCATTGGACAGCTGTGTGCTAAGGTACATGGTTGTGCTTTAAGCAGGGTGTTGGCCGGTTGTGTTTAAGACTGAGACATGATGTCACACAAAAATAGATCTAGATCATGTTTACCCTGAATCTGTTTTTTTTTTCTGCCTTAATCATGGATTAAGAACTATATTCTAATAGCTTTCACATAAGTTTCATCAAATAGATCACAAGTTCTTTTGAGGTAATTCATAGTTTTTCTTTTAATTTCTAATAGAATAGTTTAGTGCCACTAAAGTCAATATCTCTGGAGCATGGGGAGAAGGTTCACTGGGTGAGGGCACTTTCTATACAGGTGGGAAGGGTAAGATGCCAGCACTGACAGAAGCAGCCAGGAGTGGCCGTATGTACTTGCAATATCAATGCTGGTGGAAAAAGAAGACAAAGCGAGGATTGCTGAAGTGTGCTGGCCCACAGCCTAGCCAAAATGAGGACAGTTCCAGGCGCAATGGAAGACCCCGACTCATGGAACAAAGGAACGCTAATAAGTGTATACACCCTTCATCTTCCTTTGGCTTTTACATGTATTACATGGGTATGCATACATCCCTCCCAGACATATACATACGTGCATGTACTCACACAAAATGCCCTCAATACTCCTGACTTTAAACACATATCATCTCATGCTGACATTTGATTGAGAAGTAAAAGTCATACAATAACAATGATCTCCGTTTTTGTATCGACCATGTACTTATCACCACACTCAACACTAAGCCATCCATCTCCACCCACAGTTACCCTCTGTAGTTCGTCCATCATGGATGTATGCGGCTGAGGACACATATTTGTTTGGGTGCTCTCTCACCTCATTTTTTTCAGAAAACAGTGCCGCATTAGTCATCAGACTCCCCATAATCTTTTTCAAATTTCAGTTTCTTTGAAACTCAGCTTCTCTGCCTCTGTTGGGTAACCTTTTTCTTTCCCCTCCAAGGCAAGTAGATTCTGTGGAAAGTGGTCACAGAATCAAATGATGACTGTCTTGGGATGGCGAATGTGTTGGTAAGATTTTTGTTTTATTCTTCAGGTTTGACTATTTTAAATTCTGCACAGTGGGTAGGTGTCATTTTCACAAAACAAAACAAAACAAAACAAAACAAAACCAGAGTTATTATTCTACTATAAGAAAAAAAAAACACCAGGACTCTTAAACCAGGTTATGACTGTCTTTCTGATTTTCTAGGGGACCAAGAAGGACATTAGAAGTTAAGATCCTGAGAATTTGGGGCAGATAAAGGGAGGGAGGGGTAACAATTGAAGACTTAAAATAACCTCCATTTATCTGTCGTCATTGTGCTTAGTGTTCCAAGCCAAGCAAGCTTCATTCCACACAACTGTATTTTTTTTTATCCTTTGTTTGCTTCAGAGGATCGGAGACCCAGGAAGGGCTGCCTGTTGTACTTTAGCAGCCGGATCTAACGCTGATTCAGATACTTTAATCCTTGGGGTATCTAAGGCTATCAAAGGAGCCCCCTCCAACTCCACCCCATGCTCACCCCGCATCCCATATCTGCAGATTAACAGCTTCAACCATTAGCAGATTGAAAATTCCTACCCTCATCCCTCTTATAGAGGGAGACTTTTCTCTCTTAATAGTATGTGATTCCTGTCATTTCATTTTCCTTATTAATGTAGTTATTAATGCATTTTCCTCATGTGAGGCTTTCTATGTTTCTCAGATCCTCAGACGTCTGTGGAGTTTTGTGAGCATTAGATAAAATGGCTTACCCATGGGATTGGACTAGTTTTGTACCTTCTGTGAGTGAGAAGAACCAGCCTAACCACAGCTGGTCATGGGAGGCAATGGGCACATGTATGGTGCTCTCTGCACCCCTAGGTCCCTATGTTCTTGTGAGGTCAGCTGTATGAAGGTACCTGCAACTCTCATGGTCTTGCTCAAGTAGCTGACAATGAGGCTGTTGGATGCCCAGTTTCTGTCACACAAACAGCAGCTCTGAAGAGGAATCCTCCTCCAAAATGGGACTACAATCTTCACCCTGTACTAGGGATGCCCTGGACTTGACACGCAGGATGGCCCAGGCCAGATCTGTGGTGCAATGCTTCCACAGACAGGGTGACGAGGGGTCCGGAACTCCTTCTGTGCAGCTTTCAGGCTGCTTGTCGGGTGGCTGTTAGCAGCACCACATAATGAAAAGTTTTATTTGTTCCCTGGTACTTTGCAAAATTTGCAGCCTCTTCCTGGCCCCGCATCCATTAGTACCTAATGGTATCTATCACAGCATTAAATATCCCATTAGCTTGGAGCGGCCTCCCATTTCTAATGACACGCTAAATTCATTGGGGTACTCTCGTTCACAGGAGCGTCCAGAGTTCTGCTACTAAAATACAATTAATGGAGCCGACAGAACAAGCTACCTACACCCTTCATGTTTTTTTTGGCATTTTCTAAAACTATTTTTTGTCTTTTTTTTCCTTATACTGCTATTCTGTGATGAGTGATGACACTTAAGTATTTCTCTGTTGACTGAAATGACACCAGGTGTGACATACCTTGGGTTTAGGCCATGAAAGCACTAATGTTCAAATTTGTAACTTTCCAGCAGATATAGATTTAGGGGGAAGATTATAGTTCTTGAAGTTTTGGTTAAGAGCCTAACCTTTAATGGCTGACCCATCTCTACAGCCCAACAAATCACAGTCCTAATAATATTAATACATGTATGCATTTGGGTCATTTTTTGGGGGGAGTGGGAAACAGTTTCACAGGACAAGCCTAATACCTTCACTGTAAGAACACTGCTACAGAGCAAAGAGACCTCAGTCCGACTCACAATCATCCAGACAGGTGAGGGAAGCATGGGGAATTTAACTTTCAAAACAGAGTCAGGTGAGTGAGTTTGCTATTCCACAAAGAACTCCAGGCTTCTGGAATAAACACAGGGGAATCAGGTTTAGTGTGAGTGGTGGTGGGGAGGTGGGGGAGAAAGGAGACTGAAGATTACAAAATTCAGTCACATTTCAAAATTTTCTGCTACAATAATTCACTTTATGTAGAATTAATGTGACTGATTGCACGCTTGTGCTGTAATTTAGTTATAATTAACATTTTATGGTGAACAGATTTTACTGTCTCCTTCGTGCTGTGAACTCTAAGCCATAGGTCAAAACCAGAGATGAAACAGATAAGCACAAAATACTCTCGCTGAAATATTAATGAGATTTTAATTTACTTCTTTAAAACGCATCTTTCATCAACATCTGTATATAAAATCGCCATTTTAATTTTTTTTTTTAATCACGTACATCTCTAGTAGTGGAACTTCAAAATGTGGTAGATGCAAGCAATGGTGGGTAGGTAGTTCTGGCAGGTTTGCAGCCTGCCCTGGTGACAGGCATTGTCTCAAGAAGCAGCAGCGTTTCAAGACAAGAGTCTCTTCTCTATTAAAACCAGGGGGGTTGACATGGAAGAATCTCTTCCACACACCAGCAGAGCAAAGCGGCTGTTATTCTCTATGCCACAAAGACCCAGAGAGCAGTCATCTTTCGTTGTTCCATTTATTTCAAGGGAGAAACTCATGCTCTGAAATGGAGCATTAGGGTTTCCAGTGGAGTGAGGGCTTGCGGACAAGGGTCCTCCATTCTCTATTGACAGGGTCGCCAGCTAAAGCCTTCTAAGCAATGGTAATTGACCCCTTTCCCTCCAGTGCTTCAGATAGAACACCCATCCCTCTTCGTGCTAAGTAAGTACTCTTAACAGAATCATATCTCCAGATATTTTGTTAAATTTTACTTGAAATAGGATCGTACTAAGTGACACAGGATGGCTTTGAACTTATAACCTTCCAAGTAGCTGGGATTGCAAGCATAAACTCCTATGCCTGGTCAAGGGTTACCATATCTACTACCATACTAGACATTCAGTCTTCTAACTTATCCTTTAAAATGTGGCTTAACTCTCTCAGTACAAGTTCATCTTTATTCTCTTTGTTGAGTAATTTTATCATGCCCAGTGTTTCCCCTTTAACTGGATTGACCATGCCTCTGAGTGTGTGTGTGTGTGTGTGTGTGTGTGTGTTTGCATGTGTGTTTCATGTCAAACTGTGCTTTAACTACACAATATCTATTGTTTATTTTGTCTACTTGTTATTGGAAGAATAAATGTCTGCTTATGGAATAATTGATTTATGGGGTTCACACTTGACCCTCTGAACATGAACTCCAAAGGGTTGCTTATTTATGTAAAGGCTATGCTATTACCAGTTGCTTTCTGTACCTTGTCCCCTAGTGTGGGATGAGGCATACTGCTTCATACCTTGAAAATGAGCCAGCCCACGACTGCTTTGGTCAACAATATATGGTGGGTGTGATCCTGTGCTGGTCTGGGCCCAGATTTTAAGGGGCCTAATTGGCTCTTTTCCCCTCACCTTAGAGCATTTGCTCTGGATAATTCTAGTTGCCAGGTCAGAAGTTCTACTATTCACTGTTCACACCAGTCAAGCTACCCTAGCCATAGTGCTAGGGACGGTCTGGTACAGATTCCATGTGGACAAGTCTGCAGACAGAACTCCCCTGGCTATTTGTCCTTGCCATCGTGAGTCTCCCAAAGGAACCACAGTTATCGAGACCAGAGATAGATCTCCCCTACTTCTCTGTATCTACTGTCTCTACCCACAGACTTGAAGGACACTCTAGCATCACTGCCACATGATACTAGCACATTATGTGATGCGTTGTAAGGCACTGCAGAGAACAGGACCATTCTCAAACACTGTGGTATAGCCCGTGTTCTTGTCTTCAGTTTAACTACCAACTCCTTTTTGTTCTGAGAGACAATCTGGACACAGGTATATTCTTCTTGAAACTCTGTCAAGGCTAATAGGAATTTGGTGGGGTTTCCCCCCATGGGCAGACTTAACTAAGCAAGGAAGAATGTTGAAACCGATGCCAATCCCCAAGAAAGACAAACCTCATGAGGGCTTCATTTATTCAATGAAGTTTCTTCAGAGTCTCTAACAGAGTCATTGGATCACCAGACCTAATAAATCTAGTGTTTTCCTTGGAAATTTTATTCAGATTATTTAACACAACATAAGCCTCTTCTGATTCTGCCAGCCAGACTTCTCCAAAGAATTGTTTACACTTGTTTCAATTTCTTCTCCTTCCGTTTATCCCTCAACACACTCTGAGTGTGCCTAACAACTGTGAGGGTTTTTTTTCCTAGTTGGAAGGCTAGAAAATAATCCAATGAACAAACAACAAACAAATAAACAAAAACCCAACTGTTCGTGGCAAAGAGGCATCTGGAGGAAACTAGAAACACAAAACAGCATGGATCTCCTTTGTATGAGTTACATCTCATCCCTCCATCCACAAATCTCTGCATACACTCAAGAATTTCCCATCATTTATACAACTGGGAAATTGTATTGAGAAAGCTAGATCATTAAGCATTAGACACTTTAAAAAAAAAACTGCTATAGAAAATTAACCCAGGCCTTGATTTATGTTTTCCAAGATCAGATTTCGTGAAAATCAAGAACTTTCATGTCAAAAAAATGCTACCTACTAGTTTTAAATTTTATTTTAAATTATGTGTATATGTGTGAAGTATATGCACATATCTGCAGGCCCCTACAGTTAGAAAAGGGCATTGGATTCCTTACTTCTGAATCACAGGCTTTTGTGAACAGTCCAACATGAATGCAGGGGATCAAACTTTGGTCTTCTATAAGAGCAGTATGCATTGTTCACTACTGCACCATCTCTCTAGTCCAGTCCTCCTACTTAGCTTAAAAAAAAATGATCTATAAGTGAGACTAGGATCTACACGTAAGATAGAATTTTCTCTAGCTCCAAACCTCTAGGTACAAAGGTAACCTATCACCTTTTATCAAAGAAGCTTCTCTTCGCAGCATACAGAGGCCGTTATAGAGAGCCACAATTAATCAAAATGCAGACAACAGACTACAGGATGCCCAACCCCAACTGATACCTGTGCATCACTGCTAATACACCTAAGGCTTCACTCATCAATGAAAAGGGTTGGAAAGATGATAAGATCCAGAGGACCAAGACATCTGATGAGAGATAGTGTCTTATACATGGCAGGGAAGATATACTCATGAAATCACAACAATACTGTTGCCTAAACAAAAACTGAGCAATAACACCTTGTTGACAGTCCATGCAGATATAGGAAATCTCACAGGGCCCTACCTCTAGATGGAGACCTATATAGGCAATATATGGTTGCTGAAAGGGGAAGTTAGTTTTCTCAAGGGACAAACCCTGGATAAGTTATCCAGTGTCAAGTGGTCAACCATTTAAAAAACAAACAAAAAAAAATCACAACACAATACATATGATCGAAACTAAATAGTCTCAGCCAGTGGGACACACACACACACACACACACACACCCCACACACACCCACACACACCCACACACATACACACCCACCCACCCACACACACACACCCACCCACCCACACCCACACACACACATACACACACACACTCACACCCACACACACACACCCCACACACACCCCACACACCCACACACACCCACACACACCCACCCACCCACACACCTACACACCCACATCCCCCCCCCACACACCCACACCCACCCACACACACACACCCACCCACACACCCACAGCCACACACCACACACCCACACACACACCCACACACCCACAACCATACACACCCCCCCACACACACACACCCACACACACAGCAATTATAAAGAAGAGATTAAGAGATTTGAGGGGGGAAATAGGAAGAGTTGGAGGGCAAAGGAAGGAAGAAATAGAAATGATATAGATATCATAGTCTTCTATGAACTTCTTTTAAAAAGTAAATAACAAATAGAAGTTGTCATTACAAATTGCAACATGTCTTTTTTCTTTGATACCTGTGGCTTTGTTTCATGTCTACCACAGAATGGATAAACTTATAAAATGTAACCAGGACCCTTGATAGGAACTGAGATCTGGTTTTCACACCAGGCTCTTGTTTCGAAAACAAAAGTGAGACTACTGAGTCTATAGAAAGAGTACCTGTGGCCTGAGAAGGCCAAATGTCTTCATAATCACATCATTGGGAACAGGAGGGCGATTTTGTGGAATGACAGAAAAGATGGTCCATCTACTTCTTTACCCCATCACAGGACCACACAAATTGGGGGGGTACAAAATGAAGACCCCTCCCAACGGTCACATACAACAGAATACACGATGGTTATCTTGTCATTCTTTCCATTTTACATTCACTTTTATGGACCATATCAGTTCCAGAACATTCCATGGGAATAAAGGTGACACTAGACAGACCCAGATGCCCATAAAGACGCCAATCCAGCCTCTGTGTTCAATGAAGCCACTTCATTCCCATTACTTTGTAAGATGCACCAAACCCTTCAAAGGCCTTATTAGAATTTCAAATGGAAAACTGACTACTTTGAGTATTGTGAATCAGCTACAAACAGCTTTTAAAACTGTGTCATGAGAACATACACTTGTAATTTTCTTCTTCCTTAAAAAAAACAAACAAAACAAAACACCAAAACTGTTCTTTTTCCCCTCCTCAAAGGTTGTTTGTTAAGAAGCTGGTAGTAATTTATTTTTACTGAGTGCATCAGTGTGACGTGGGGAAGGTAAGGATGGCTGGTTGGGAATCCTTAGGTAGTGCTTCTCAGCACTATACCTGCATGTGACACACACCCAGTTTTTAATAAACTTCATTGGTGGTTTCTAAAAGTTCTTCAATTCTTTTAGAACTTGAAGTAAAAAAAATAATCACTTACCTGGAACAACTTGCTTTTCTGGTTTTTCTAGTTCTGGAGCAACAAAGCTTTAGGTCCCAGACAGGCTCTGACAGGAGCAGGTAACTAGGCAACTCTTCCCTCTGATATGGCCAATGGGTGGCAGGGCTTCCCCCAGGTCGGGAGACTTCTGATGCCTCTGCTAGGATACCTTGTCACTTTTGGGGGGGCTCATTTTCCTGAAGAACTGGCAGGGTCATGGGATAGGGGCATTTTATTGTCTTTCCTGATTTTTCTTATGTAGTCCCTGGAAAGGAAAGAAGAAGACTCCCTTAATGGGTTGAATCAATAAAGAGAGAAGTTTCCAAATGGAAGAGGCTTTTTTCCTTCTGATAATCTATTCATCTATCCATCCATCCATCCATCCATCCATCCATCCATCTATTCATCTATCCATGAATTCATGTATCTATGTAATTCACCTATGTAACTATTTCTCCTACACCCATCCATCCATTTCCTTCTGCAGTATGGAAAAGTCCATAGGGTAAGTAGGGATCATCTTCTATACTATACAAAGCAAAAGCATAGACAACTGACGTACCATGGAGACTGTCTCCTCCAGAAAACATCCACAGCAGCAGAAACTCTTTGAAATGGTCTTTCTTTTGCCTAGAACCCTTACTGCTAAAGACTGCTAAGATACATGAAAAGTAGGTTTGGAAATTAAAATTACAATCGTTATATAACAATTAACGAAAACGAGGGCACAAGTTTGAAAGAAGGGTTTGGGTGGAGGAATGAGAAGAGGGAAAATGCAATTACATTATAATCTCTAAAATAAAAGAAAAATCAAAATTATAATCTCAAACGTAATAAAGAGTTGCCCCAGGGTCTGGACAGAGGGACTCAGTGACTGGAAAAAGTCTTAATCATGATTAGTTTAACAGATTGTTTGATTTAGAAAATATTACTGGGCATCAACTACTGGAAAATACACACATACACTGTCAGCGTGGAACTTCTCTCCCTACCTCTCCTTTAAGTTTTGTAATTCTATCCCAGGCAAAATGCTTGAATAGCCAAACAAAGGACTGACTCCTAACTCCCCATAAGCAAGATGCAGTGGATGGTTCAAGCATCAAGAAAAGACTTGGAGATAATACCTAAGAGGAAGGAAAGCCACTGACTGTGCTAGTTAGAAACAGGGAAGACTGTCTTCTGCAGGAGCCAGCAGAACTCTGTGCTTGAATAGGCTGTTGAGATCCAGTATTCCTACGTAAGCTCCATAGTCCTGCTCTGACCATGGAGGATGCTTATGGAGGAAGCGGACAGTTTTCTCTCATGGGCTAGCATCTTACTCAGAGCCAGAGCAGTGGAGCAAGAGGTAATGAGAAAAGAACTCATTGTGATCTCCTGGCCCCAGGTGTGGGAAGACATTAAAATCCTGTCCTTCTTCTCACAGACAGGCTATCTCTGTCTTCGACTACAGTGTATGAGCTTTAAGGTTTCTTTCCACCCATATGGGTCTAGGTTCCTCCAGAATGGCCCTGGAGAAGCTGTGAAACTGCTCTGAATCACAAGTCTCAACACACAGGTTAGCTCAGAACAGACATTTGTCTTGGCTGGTGGGTCCCTTCCATCCAGCTTTATTCATTTCCAGAGCGCTGACCCACAATCTAGCTAAAGAGTGTTTAAATTCAGTTGTTTATATGCTTTCTGGCCTTTGGTCTGTACTGACTCTGGCGTTATGCTTGAACCATTGCTATTTGTGCTTCATAAACTCTGCCAACAGGTGACGTTTCCCAGTCCCCTCTTTAGACAACTAGAAAAGCAACATCCTTACAACAAAAAACTGTCCCTTGCTCACTCTAAACACTCTCTGCCTCCCTCACTCCCTCCTGTCAATTCTGATCCTTATGTCCTCTCTTGTGGCTTACAGATGGCTTTCTCTGACTCACCTATTTTCTGCCTGCTACGCCTTAGCAACTCTGCCCTACGGTCAGTCACTTTTCCTCCTGTCCCCCTGTTCCTTAGGCCTCCAATCTTGAGTTCATTTTCCTATACTTTGCTATAGCATCTTCCCTTCAATAAAAACTACTTTAAAGTGATTTCTAGTGGGCTGTTCCTGCCCTAAACAACCTTTGTATCTGAAACAGGTCAACAAGGCCTCATGTCTGTTCTGCCTGTTATTCACCTAGAACGATAGGAAGACCGCAGCGACCTCTATGGTGCTTCTGCTAGCCTGCCTGGTGAGCTGAGCCACTCAGCATCTTCATTCTGCTTTGGAGTGCTTCTTCCTTTCTCTCCTGCCTATATGTTCAGTATGAGGCCCCAGGGACATAGAAGAAAGATGACAGAATAAAAGAGTATTTGAGACATATAGAGCAAAAAGTTACCATGAATAAGGCCAGCAAAACCAATAATAATAATAATAATTAGAAGAAATAAAATAAAAAATCAAATATGGCAAATTTCAGAGAATGACAGGATCCTTTGAACTCTTAATTTTTTTTAAAAAAATTTTCTTTTTTGAGATAAGTGTGGATCCACAAGCAACTGAAAAAAATAATAATATAGAAAACTCTCATTACTTTGTTTTATTTATGTTACTGTAATAAAATTTTACAACCAAAAGGAATAAATAGAGGATTGAGTTTATTTGGGTTTACAGTTCCTGATAGAGAAGGGTCTGTCATGACAGGGAGGCAAAGAAGCTCACAACAGAAGCAGGAAGTTGAGAGAAATTTCTGTCCATATACAGGAATCAGAGAGGGACCTGGGAATGGAACAAGACTATACAACCTTAAGGCCCACCCCTCGGTGATGTACTTCCTCCAGCAAGGCTGCCACTCCTAAAGATACCATAACCAACTCATCAACAGCAACACCAACTGGTAATTAAGTGTTCAAATACACAAGGCTATGGAGGTCATTTCTCATTGAAACAACAACATACCTTTTACCTAGTTTCCTCTATGGAGACAGGACAGAATTCCAACTGGGAAGCAGGGCTTGGTGGAGTAGGGTCATGGAACAGCTCTGTCCCTCTCTCCTCATCTCCCGTTGCCTTTTCACAGGAACACCCACTTTCTTCCACCTACGCCCTCTATTCGATCCTCAGCTTTTACCAATCTGCTTGGCATTTCAGTAACTTTGTCAGTTGAAGAATATCATGTAGTTGAACCATAGCTATTGCTGAGTAGTTTGCACATAGTGAATCTATATCAGATGAACAAACACTCATTTGTTGCAGGACATCTGGACTATTTACAGTCTGGCGCTATTACAAAGAAAAGTATCATGATTATTTCTGATAGATTTTTGCGTGACTGTAAGTTTTCATTCTTTTGGCATACATGTCCACGAATGCACTTGCTAGGTCATAGAGTGGTCCGCCTTGTGATTTTTCAACTTGACAATAGAGCTAAAAAGCAATATACATTCAGTGGAAATGAACTTTGACTTTTGATATTTTCTTGTATTAGTGATGCAGTTTTATGCAGTTGTGTGATGATGGGAAGGGGTTATGAGATTTAGGCCTTTGTTAGCCACACAATCACAAAGGTAAGCCACCTCTGCAGCATACGTTGTACTAAATATGATAGGCAGAATGGAAGTTGTGGTGGTTTGAATACGCTTGGCCCAGGAAGTACACTATTAAGAAGTGTGGCCTTGTTGCGGTAGGTGTGGCCTTGTTGGAGGAAGTGTGTTACTGTAGGGCTGGGCTTTGAGACTCTCTTTTATAGCTGCCTGTGAGACAGTCTTCTCCTGTTTGCCTTCAGAACAAGATGTAGAACTCTCAGCAACTTCAGCACCATGCCTGCCTGGACACTGCTATACTTCCTGCTATGACAATAATGAACTGAACCTCAGAACCTATAAACCAACTCCAATTAAATGTTGTCCTTTGTAAGAGTTGCCTTGGTCATGGTGTCTCTTCACAACAATGGAAACCCAAACCAAGACAGAAGTTGTATAAATATATTGCCTGTGCTAAATATATCTTCAATGTATGCTGTTTTCTTTCTCTTCTTTCTGTTGCTCTTTCTCATTCTTCTTGTTGTAAGACAAAGTTTTATGTAGCTTAGGCTGGCCTTAAACTCACTATGTAGCCAAGGATGACTTTAACTCCCAAGTCATCCCTTTGCACCAATTTCGTGCTAAGACGACAAGCATATACCATCACACACAACTGATTTATGTCTTCAATTTAGGATGGATTAATTGGGAAGTAACACCACTGTAAGTTGAGATGGATCTTTAATCATGTGATTTCTCTTTATTAAGACATTCTGTATTACTTTACAATCCCACCAGCAAAATCCAATTTGGCTTCTCTGCATATTGCCAGAATTTGGTATGGCCACAAATTTCATATTTTATCCATCCTGAGACGTTTGTAAGGACAGCTAATCATAGGCATAATTTGTATTTTCTGAACAGCTAATGACATTGAATATCTGACATTTGTATCCCATCTTGGGTGAATGTTTGTCTATATTATTTACCTGCTTTGTAGTTGGTCTGCTTCAATACTGCCGAGTTGTAAGAATTATCTCTAGTCTGGACACTGTTCCTCTGCTGAAATGTGGTTTGCAAATATACTCTTCCAGTCTGCAGGTGGGCTGTTCACTGTTCCATTAATCTTTTCTTTTTTATAAATTAGTGCTTGATTTTGTCCAATTTAGAATTTTAAAGATTTTTTAAAAGTTTATGTGTATAGGTGAAAGTTTATGTGAATGAATGTAACATTTGTGCATGTGCCAGCAGAGGCCAGAAAAGGGTGTCAGATTTCCAGAGGATGGAGTTACAGGTGGTTGTGAACCACCCAATATGGGTGTTGGGAACCAAACTCAGGTCTTTTGCAAGAGTAATATGGACTCATAAGTGCTGAACTATCTCTCCAGCCCAGACTTTGTATTTTTTTCCTTTAAAAACAAATCATACCTTTGGTTTTGTCTAAGAAATCATTGCTTAGCTATAGATCATAAAGGGTCTTTTTCTGAAAATTTTCAGTTCTATAGCTTTGTATTTAACCCTGTAATGAACTTGGAGTTCATTTTTCTATAAAACATGGGTTGAGTTTCATTTTTGTTTGCCTCTGGGTTCCCAACTGTACCAGCATCATTGACCACGAGTCTGGCTCTTCATCGGATTGCTTTTATACCGCTGTCAAAAATCATTTGGAAATATGCATGTAGGTCTATTTCTGGGCTCTCTATTCTTCTGCATTGATCTCTGTGACGACAGCACATGGTGCTGATTACTACAGCTCTGTAAGAAGTCTTTAGATCCAGTGGATTGATTTTCTTTTGTTCTCTTCTTCTTTATCGATGTCGCTATGATAGTTCTTTGTCTTTCTATGTGCATTTTAGAGTCATGTTGCTTGAATTTGCAATGAACCAACCAACAAGCAAAAATAACTTTCTGGGATTTTGTCAGGAGTGACCTCAGTCTTACCTGCCACTCCCACGGGAGCTCACAGCTTCTTTAGATGGTCTTTCCAGCTGACAATCTGTTGCATCTTGTCCTCAGAGCATCTCTGAGTTCTCTCTTTGGCATTCTGTGCTTTTCAGGGAGTAAGTCCTGCGTACATCTTGATAGATTGGCAGCCTAGTACTTCTTGTTTTTAGATATCATAAATGGCAGTGTGTTTTTAATTTCAGTTTTTATTTGACATCATATGGGACTATAATTTTTTATGTTTTTCTTGTTTTCAGTAACTTTGATGAACTTGCTTATTCTAGGAGGTTTCATTACTACGTTTGGAAGTTCCAAGAACTTCTATGTAAACAATGCCCTTCCTCCTTCCCTTTCTTCTCCCTTCCAATTCCTTTCATTCCTTCCTCTCTATATATATATCTTTCTTTTCCTTCTGTCCCTCTCTTAATCCCCCTTTCTCCACCTGCATCTTTTTTCTCTCTTTCTTCTTCCTTCTTTTCTCCCTTCATCCTTTCTTTCACCATCCATCCCTTCTTTCTTTTCCTCTTTCCCTTAGTATATAGACTAGGACTTTCAAGACTGTGGTTAGCACTATATAGGCTTCTATAAATTCTGTTTATAAAGCTGAGGAGGTTTTTACTTTTTTCTTTCTGAAAAATTTCCCCTTTTAAAGATTATGTATGGGGACTAAATTCTGACTGAAGCTTTTCAGCAGCCATTGATAAGATCATGTGACTCTTTTGAAGTTCTTTAGTATAGTAGATTATTGGTTGCTCATTAAATATTTAATTCACCTTGAAATATTAGAGTCAAGATTTGATCAATTTTGTAATGTAATTTTTGTATGTAATTTTTTCATATAGTGATGGATCTACTTTCTAATACTTGTTTATCAGAAATACCACCTGCACCAAACCCTGTGTCACCTGCACTTGCCCTGTACACCTGTACTATCCCTGTGCCACCTGCACTTGCCCTGCCTTTGGGTCATCTTGGTCTGGTTTTAATATCAGTTTCACGAAGCAAACAGAATTGATTTCCTTTCTTGACAAAACTGTGTTGATTGGGGTTGACTCTTCTCCAGACATTTACTAAACCCCACCCCCTACAGTGAGTGAGAGCCACAAAGGTTGGTGGCTTTTCTGTGATTCTTCAACATTCATTCCATACCTTACCTCCCAGCTCCGTCCACTATTGGGCAGCACTGAATGCTTACAGTAAACTATTTATTCCAGAATATAGTAGTCACCTTCTTATCTATGGTAAGTATATTCCATCACCTGCAGTGGATACCTGAAACAGCACATGCTAACAAACTATATCTATATATCTATATATTTCTATATATATCTATATATATATAGATATATCTATATATATCTATATATCTATATCTATATCTATATATATATATATATATATTTTGTTCCTAGGTATACACACCTACTACAAAACTTACTTCATAAATTAGACACACTCAAGAATTAACAATACTAAAATAGAACAATAATGATGATATACTGCAACAAACTTGCCAGCATTAATACTCTTGTACTTTGGGGTCACAATTAAGTAAAATGGGGATTAATTGAATACAAGTACTGTCATATCACAATAGTCAATCTGATGCTACAAAGTGACTAATGGGTTAGCAGCATATACTGCCTGGATACTCTGCACAGAAGAGTTCATATTGCTGGTAGAACAGGGTAAGATGGAATGGTCTTGTACTACGCTCCATAGAACACAGTAAACTTAAAACACATAGCTACTGTTTCCACAACTTTTTATTTAATTTCTTCGGATCACAGTCAACTGTGAATAACTGAAGCTGTAGATAAGGAGAGATGGCAAAACTCAGACCATTTGCTTCCCTGATTGTGTCCTGACTGACATCATCTGAACACCTAAAATACTGTCAAGCATTCTAGAGTTTTAAGCAACCCCACAGGAACATCAGTTGGCCTAGTTTTATAGAGACAAAACCAGAAGAGCAGAGATGTCCAGTGCACTGGGCACAGCCAAGCAAAGATCAGAAGCAAGACTCAGCTATAACTGAGCCTCATTCCTCTATCCCCCAGAAATGCTTTCTTGGGATAACCATCCCCTGTCTCTAAGGAAAACAGCCTATGGTATTCAGAGAGACAAGACAGCATTGAGACAAGTCTCACCCATTTTGCACGAGATATGCCCTCACACAGCTAAGGTATGGGTTTCAGCGGGTGTTCAGCTGTCAACTTGACACAGGCCAGAATCATCTGTGGCAGTCTCAACTGAGGGGATTACCTAGGTCAGGTGAGGAACTGTCTTGATTGATGGTTGATGAGGGAGGGCCCAGCAAACTAACCGCAGCACCGCCCCTAGGTACCTATTTACCATGCCTTTCCTTTCCTGTCTCCTTTCTTGTCCCATCCCTGGCCTGTTCACTTATGTCTTAGTTTCTTCTGCCATTGCTGTGATCAAATACCCCGACATAGCCACTTAAACAATAAAGGGCTTGTTTTGGCACAGAGTTCCCAAGGGCAGTAAATCACAGTGGGGAAGACAAGACAGCAGGAGCACGAAGCAGCTGGCCACACTGCCGCCACAACCAGGAAGCAGAGAACACTAAATGCATGCTTGTGCTCAGTTCATTTTCTCTTGGTTATGCAGTCCAGGACCACCATGCACAAAAATGCCCCTTCCCCACCACACAGAAGAGTTAGGGTAAGTGTTCTAGCTAGTGTTCGGCTGTCAATTTGACACAGGCCAGAATCATTTGTGGGAGTCTCAATCGAGGGATTGCCCATATCAGACTGGCCTGTGGCCATGTCTATGAGAAGCTGCCTTGACTGATGAGTGATATGGAGGCCCCAGCGAACTAATCGCAACATGGTCCCTACGTGGGTGGGCGGGTCTTGACTACATAAGAAAAGTGAAGAGTGAGCCCATAAATAACATTCGTCCAGTTCCTTCATGGTTTCTGCTTGAGATCCTTCTCGTACTTCCCTCAGTGAGGCATTGAGCCTTGGAAGTATACAAACCCAATTCCTCCCCAAGTTGGGTCATCTACAGCAGCAGCAAAGGCAAACTTGAACAATGGGACTTCCCATATCAACTGGACCTGCTGAACTTAACTAAGACAATCCCTTATAAACATTTTCAGATAGTCCCTCACAGGTGAGCCTGAAGGCTTCCATCCTAGATCTCATCAGGTAGACAATTAACACCTCCATCTCAACTTCTCAGTTTTCCATCTTTGCCAGCTGGGGATGTTCCCCTCTCGACACCCTTTACTCTCTTACACCCCGATTTTTTTACACCGTTGGAAAGTAAGAAACTTCAGTTGGCGCATCTCCCTTAGATTCATCAACCCCTATGTGAATGAAACAGGCCTAGAACTAAGGGAGCTTTGGATGGAGTGGACAGCATATTACACCAAAATACAAAGGGTACCATTACTAAGGGAGCAGATGCAGCCAGAGGGATGCTGGGAACCATGTTCCTGCTGAACGACCCCCAGAAAATGGTGCTTTGTCACCCCGAGCAATCATCTTTATGATTCTGGTTTACTTTTGCCTACGCTGGGGTCAGTCATTTATTTATGAAAATATATCCTACACCTCAAGAAACAGCATTAATGTATTATATTACTTTGGGCACAGAAACAAACATTTATGATGATGCAGGATAGAGCCTTTCCATCCAGTATACCTGTGGTTGTTTTTTCTCTAAGGGCTTTTGCTTAGGAAGAGCCATCAAATATCATTGAAAATTAATAATAATTTAAAAATAGTCTTGAAGAATTAAAGGAAGAAGGGAAAAGAAAGGAGGGAGAGAGGGAGGGAGGAGGAGAGAGAAAGAGAGAGAGAGAGAGAGAGAGAGAGAGAGACAGAGACAGAGACAGAGACAGAGACAGAGAGACTGACTCTGACTCAGAATAAGAGGAAGGGAAAAAGAGGAAGGTTAAGCTCAAAGGCAGAGAGAGCGAAATGGACCAGATTATACAAAATTAAAAAGCAAACACGAGCAGACAATTTGTGCGGAGTGATTGCAAGCAATTACAGTCTGGCTTTTCTGGAGGGAAGGTAGGGGGAGGGGTGGCTTCCGCTTAAAAGGAGACTTTATTCACCCTGATCAGCTTTGCCTACCGTCCTCTTTTATTCTTGGATATCAATTTAAAGAAGAAGAAGAAAAAAAGAGAGAGAAGAAGAAGTCAGCTTTCAGATCTAACGTGTTCGCCCCTGTGAAGCCACCCTGGGGGCAGAGAGCAAGAATTTAAGCTTCCAATCGGTTCTTTCTATAGCCCTGAAAACCAATTTGTTCATAAAGAATCAAATAAGACAGGGGTGGGGGAGGGGAAACACAACAAGAGCATGTGTTTCTTTTGGAGGACAGCTTCAATTTTACTCTAATTGTCTAAAGACGGGGCTGCTTTGATCTGAAGAATTATCTTTGGGCCTCAAACGATGGCTGCTAATGTCACAGCTGTGCTGAGGCTTGGTCACACTAAGGAGCTTGGGGGTCCAGCCTAGTCCCAGACCCGCTCCTAGTTCCATCTTTCTTTATCTTTCCTTTGTCTGGACAGAAAAGTTTATTTGCTTCTGTGTCCCTAATCCCTGAAAGGCCACTAGTCAGATGATTTTGTTTAGCTTCCTTAGTAGGCAAGGCCATTGAGTAAGAAACAAACGGGGACTGTGGATGCTGGGCAGGAGTGGCCTGTCTCATGGCTACAGAACAGGTAGGGCTGGATGTGAATGTGCCCAAGAGGGCCAGCGTCTATCTCGAGCCACACTGCTCTTGGCCTTGGGTACCTCCCCAGCTTGGGGTAGGGCAAATCATAAGCAGTCTTGATGCCCACGAGGAATGCAAAGAACGCTTTCTGGCATTTTCTCTGACTACTGTGCTCTGAATAGATGTTTTCTGTCTCTCTAGCCTGTGCTGTGATAAAACAACAGGCATCCCAGGATACAGAACAAAACAATCTGCCTCTCAGTGGAGGAAAAAAGCAAACTCTGAATTTAGGAGCTGAGAGCTGAGACATTTTCAGTGTTTTTCCTTCCTGTCTGAATGGTGACCGGCAGGTGATGAGGAACAGGCTCTTCATCCTGTGAGGTGGACCTGGTGCTCCTCAGTATGGTTCCTTCCATGCTTAGCCCCGTGTTTCTTATCTCAGAAGCTTGTGTTGTAATTTGGAAAACAAAATGAAGTCGCTAACAGGCACACACACACACACACACACAGCGCAAAGCAAATGGAATGAAATTTGGGGTTGTGGAAAAGAAAATGTTGGTGACAAATCATTAACGATTAGATTCAGGCCCAAGCAAGTCTCGTTTCCAAAGTAGTAGCTCATTTCATGATTTTACACATCCCGAATCTCAAAAGTTCAAGTTTCTTCCATACCCTTTTAAGGCATCACTCTCTTCATGGTCCAAGATGACTGTCCCTGAATTTCAACCAGCAAAAGGGAAGAAACAAAGAAGGGACACTAACATACACAGCTCAAGAAAGGTTTTAGAAACTGCTGTTCATGCTTATTTGCATACTCCCATTTAACTGCCTCCTTGGGCAGTGGGACACGTAGTCTTTATTCATGGCCACAATGTCCCTAATAATGAAAAGTATTACACTGCTATGAGAGATGGGAGAAGGAATATAGGGTATTTGTCAAAAGTGTCCTGGTTACAAGTCCATAGCTCTCAACTTGGTCTGAGCTTCCATAGAATCAGTTAAGACTTATCAACAGACCTTGACAGCAGTATTCTCCTTTCTGTCTTGATCATATAGACAGGAGGGAAAAGAAAGAAGGACCTAAATGTCAGTATGTTAGGAAGCAATTGACATCAACACCTCTGAGTTAAGAAAGGAAGGCCTCTCGTAACCCAAAGAATTGGTGAGACAGACCATTATCTGTAGAACATTCTTCAAGTGCTCAAGGATCTAGAGCAAAGGCCCCCATCTTTTTCATCACTCAGCCCTTGATTAGATAAGTCCTTTAAAATGGCAGTCCTTACCTGTGAGCCAATTGGGTAAGATCAAGCCATCAAAGAAGCTACAAGTGGACTACCAACTCAGAGAAGGAGACCAATGGGCTAACAAGGGCTGTGCAAGGGTGCCCTGGATGGCTAAGGGTGCCCTGGATGGCTGAGGGTGCCCTGAATGGCTAAGGACTCTCAGAGGTAGGCAGAAATGCATAGGGAGACACAACAGGCTTGTCAAAGGGAAGTGTCCAGGGTGGACTAGGACACTTGTAGATAGACTATAGCCTCAGACCTATTGGAAAGATTAGAACATGGATTCTCCAGTTTTCCAAGGTCTGTAAACAAACCCCCAGCATCTTGTTTCTGGTAGAACTTCTCGGAGTTCATTGGCCATTTAACCCCCGGGAGGCTTTTGATACCATACGGACTCCTAATTTAACTTTCAGGATTCCAACTCTACTGGGATGGGGTAAACCCTGGTCACTGTGGTTTATTTTTTCGTGTGTCTACCACAACTGTTGCCTGTATGCATTGAAGTTGGAGAACTGGTTCCCTGGAACTGTGATCTTCTACCTTTAATGTGTGTATCCATCGCCCTGAGAGTGTGTGACAAACACCAACTCTTACTCATTAGGTCCGAAGTGGTCCAGTTGGGGGTGGTCACTTTGAAGAGAAATTTGATCTTTTAATGTCTCCCATGGATGCCTGACATTCTGTTACCACAGAGTCCTGCACACTGTACTGATGTAAGACCATGTATGCCCATGATAAGCAGTCATGTCCCTTGCTTGGTTGGATTACATCTGCCTTCACATCTGTGTAGGGTTTTTTCATGGATGATCTAGAACGGCCCACACTGAGTCCAGCAGATCACACACCATGAATGCTTCGTACAGCATTTCTTTACATTAATAATTAGTGCTAAGAAGCAAGTAGCTCCTACTTGTAAAAATGACATCAAGAAAACAGTGATAGCCCCATGCGACACCATTTCCACAGTTCCCCCCCACCCCAAAATTATAGTTCTAAATGAGCTTCCGGAATCATGTTGTGACAGGTACAAACTCACACGCATTCACTTAATAAGACATCTCTACAAAGCGAAATTCCTCCCTCCACAGATACGTTTTTCAGAGGTGGCACCCAGGAAATTAAATGTACAAGAATCATTAACATGGAAGTTGTGAGTTTAATTCCCTATGAGAAGGGTGCTGACAAGCAGAGCTTGTTTATCTATTTGTCTCCATGGTTACATGTTTCCTCTGGGATCTGGTGCCTTCCTCAGAGCTCAAAGTCTTTTGCTCCCTCCCTTGGATGAAGACCTACTCTTGGCTTGCATCTTGAGAGACCCATGCTCTCAGAAGCCAAAGAAACTGACATACCCAAGACCAACAAGACTTGACAGTGTGACTGCTGAGGACAGAACACAGGCCTGGTTCAGTATAAGATTTTTTTTTTTTAATGGTAGATTTCTGCAGTATTTTTTTTCCTTAGATGAAGCAATGTAACACTTAATATCTAATGACATCTATTAAGGAATTCATTAAAGAAACCCCTGTAACGAGGCATGTTATCACAGGCAACAATTAACAGGAATCTTGATTGCTCTTTGGCTGCGCAACTGCTGTGGTGTTCCCTTTTGCAGAGGTGTTTGCACAAAATGGCAGGCAGAGTAGAAAGGTACCTTTCTGAGGCCCATGTGGCCACCGCCACAGTGCTCCATGAGAGTTCAAATCATGGGCAAAAAGTTAGGCCAGGGGACAATTTATATGCTACATGTGTTGATGTAAGCTTAAAGACCCCTGCTTCCCAGATATCTGTAAGGCCCCACTCATCTCTGTCCTCAGAGTATCCTTCTCTGCACTTTCAATGGACTTGGGTAACTACAGAGAAATAAGGGTTCATGACCCGTTAGGGACAGGAGACTCTTGGGACTAGTTGGAGGGGATTATAGGAGGGAGGTATACCCAGTAATCCCCTTTGAGAGGCCTTTACATAAGGGACACTAGAATATCACCATTCTCATCCTCTGCGGAAGTAGAGAAGAAAACTGGAGTCTGTATCTTTAAGTTTAGGTTTGGCCTGGAAGACCCTAAGGTATTTAGAGACACATGGGAGGACTGATGTGTTAGATACGGGTTGTAGTTGCTCCCTGGTGACAAGTCACCTACCTGCCTTTTGATACTGCCTATGGACCCAGAGCCTTTGCATCCCATGTTCTCATCCCTGAGTCTGGTACAGATGGTCACCTATATAAGCAAATCAACCCTTCTAAGAGTCTGTGGTTTTTACCTTAGAGACCTGAATAGAGTGTTTAAATGAACATTTCCTTATTTGGGAAGCACAGAGAGAAAATATCACAGGTCCTACATACAAATAGGATACAAACTCATGTTTTCTCATTCTCAGTTCAGAGACTTCTTTTTAAAGGGGAGCATGAAGGCTCCAAAGATGTACCTACTCACCCACAACAGCACAATATGTAGTCATGGTTATAGGGCTTAGAAGAATTGGCAAATTGGTTTTCATAAGTCAGTGCTTATACTGCGGATTTGGACGGAGCCACTGAGCTTCAGGTTTTGTACCCACAGCTCCATCATACTGAAAGGGAACTATTCTACTTGGACTACCAACAGGAGAAACAGTGTATTGAGTTGGGATGCTCAGAAGTACTTGAGTCAGAAGGTTGTTACGCTCATTGTCCTTCTGCATTCACCCTTAACCTGTACCCATCTCTACCCTATTGTGGAGGGGGACCCTTCTGAGGGAGAATGGCCTCTAAGACTGCATCTCCCTACTCTTTTGTCTTCTGTTTCTGTGTGACCAATGGAAAAGCCAAGGCAGAGGTCATGCTATTGGTGGCTTCTGTCTTGTCCTGCCCCATCTTGGTTTTGTCAGGGGCTGTGTCCATTGCCTTTGGCCCAGCTCCAGATGGAGAACTCCTTTTCCATAACACAGATTCTACCAGGACCCTGACACACAGCTTCCCATGTAGTCTGGCGTGTGTTCTGATCCATCCCCACCTGTCAGTTCCCTTGTTGTAGGCAGTTTCATTATCAAACTCCTCATTAAATGAACACTCTCTGCTAGCTTTTTTTTTCTATCAAGAACTAGATCAGTACTGGGGACCATTGGAGGGATGTAGCTTGGCCAGCTGTGTAGTCACTTCCACCTGAAGGATGGGATGAGAAATATCATGGAGGAGATATGTGGGTACCAGCAGCAGGCGGCAGGATTTGCCTTCTGAGCGTATCACTTGCTTGCTTTGGCTCATCTAAGTCAAATGTGGCCACAGTAAAAGCGGAGGGTCCCACTTCTTGTATTGCCACTGACATATGGATCCCATGATTCTCTCTCTTACTGGCCTGCTAAAAATAGCGCACTGCTCCTTGCGATATCCAAACTGCCATCTTGTGCTAAGCTGTCTTAAACACTAAAACAAACGCTAACTGCACTGGTTTTCCCATCTGTTTCTTTAACAAATGGGGACTTAAGCCCATTTGGGAAGCTGTGTGGGTCAGGGAAACATCAAATGAACACTTGTGAATAAAAACAAATGTTTCTGAAGATCGCAAGATATTTCAAACAGAACACTCCATTGGCCCTGGCGGCCTCCCCTCTGATGCCTGTACAAGATCCCGATGACAGCATTATTTGCTTGAATTGGATTTGTTTCTCGGTATAGAAACAACGCACAAGGAACCTGGCATAGAAAACAGCTACTGGGTCCTGTAAGACTTTCCAGGACACCAAGGCCAGACGGGAATGAGACAAGAGCTGGAAACCATACCAACAGATTCAGTCTTTAGGATCTGCATTGCTGTTTTTCCTTTACTGTGAAAAATATCAAGGTCAGAACGCCCAAGACAGCTCAACAGACAAAGGTGCTTTCTATGAGGCCCAACATCCTGAGTTCGAATCCCAGGCTCAACATGGAAGAAGACACATGTGACAGAAGGTAAGAACAGACTCCTCTGTGTTGTCCTCTGAGGCCTATAGTACGTTATGGCATGCCCCCCCCCCCACACACACCACAGACTTGAATTGTGACATCATAACACTGGACTAGGAGGAGGAAGAAGAGAAGGGGAGGTGGTATCTCAGGGATACCCACTGTCAGGGTCAGTTTGATCCAGTTGGAGAACCTGGATCATTTACCCTGAGTAGGCTTCCCTGACACACCTCCATGCAAGCAAGGCTCCTCCTTGGTTTCTCCAGCCCTCCAACCCAATTCTATCACCATTGTCAGCTTCTTTGGCAAGCTCTGGGACTAGACTGTGCCCATTTTCAGTGTGCCTTGCTCCATTTTACACACCTCCAGAGCTTAATCACGTGCCTGGGAGCACGTGAGCCTGGGAGCACTGGTGGAGTCAGTCTGAATGGATAAGAGATGATTTGGTAAACAAAAAAATGAACCTGGATAATCCTATCTCTCCTTTACACAAAGAATTTTATTCATAGTAGGTAGGGGAAAGAAGTGATTCCCACCAGAAGGATCGTTTTTTGGAGGGGTCATTTGTCATTACTGTTTCTTAGGGTCTCCCACCCCATCTCTCTCCCTCTCTCTGCCTGTCCTGAATGCTACTCTATGCTCTTTACCTCTTATCTCTTGTTGGGTGTTCTTCAGGTTTTAGTTCTGCTACCAGGGAGGTCATATCACTCTTCAGCTAAAGGGAAGTATGTTTTAAAAAGAACAGGGGCTACTAGGAATGACAAAATTACGCACTATAAAATATTAACTTAGTCAACAATGTATGGGCTTTGTTGATGGGCTTATAATTTTATTTAAAAGTTATTTTCAAAAATGAAATTCTTTCTACCAAACAAATATAATATACATCTGGGTTCATGGAAGTGAAATAAAAAATAGTTTGCTAAATCATCTATCTATGAGAAAATACCGCTGACAGAACAATGGTATTCAGGATGTATTCATATATTGTAATTTTTAAGCTATAGTCATATCTAATATTACCATGCCATGGGCTTTTCCAAAAAATTGTATTTTAATATAGATTTATTTTTTAATCTTTTGTTTTGTGAAATTAGATATAGCCCTTTTCAACGCTGTGTTTTTAAAGCTTTTCAAGAATTGTAGGCAGAAAAGTACTAAAGTATTTCATTGCTTAAAAATGTAAACACCTTCATTGGAGCCTTATTCTAAATTGTAATAATATTTTAAATTGAGAAAATACTTTCTCCAAGGTTACTGGAAATGTCAGAAATTTAAAGCAAGTTCTACTAGAGCATACCCCAACACTCTACTTCCACATGAAAATATGCAAATGCTTTTGCTAGAATATTCCCTGTCTTTCACTTTTCCAATGCTGTGAGTAGTCACTTGGAGCTGGAAGCGTGGCCAGCCAGCTAGCTCTAGTGTTTTCTAAGACTCTCTTGTTTTACCTACAAAGTACTTGGTAGGGCTTTGTTTTGTTTTGTTTTGTTTTCAGGAAACCTCTTCCAGCAAATTGTCTCCAAATTATCGGTGATATCAAGCCCCAAGTCACTTTTATTCCAAATAACAAGAAAACTGTTTAGAATAACTTCATTGGAATCAAAAGTAAAAGAGCCATCCAAAGAGCTCCCCTCCTAGAGGCTGGAGAGACAGCTCAGCAGTTGGGAACACTGGCTTGTCCTTCCAGGGGCTCTGGGTTCAAGTTCCAGCACCCACATGGCAGAACCATCTGTGACCACCAGTGCCAGCACATCTGACACCCTCACACAGACATATATTCAGGCAACGATTCTTCCCACTGGTCATTCCAAAAAGCAGTTATAAATTGAAACCCAAAATCTTATGTTTTGAACTCTCCAATCTTAATTTGTTTCATTTTCTCCCTTTCTGTTGTGGAAAAAAAGCCCATCACTTCCCTTGGCTTAAGTTTAATAATTACTTTTAAATCTGCAACCACCTAAACATTTGAAAGGGATTTTTCTATTTTCTTTTTTTTTAAACCACAGAATTATTTGAAGATTCTGATGAAATACATGTCACTGGTGAATGAGACAGGCCAAGAGTCTACAAGTCAACAGGAGACACTCAAGGCCACCGTGGGGCTGCAGGGCGATTCGCAAATTTAGTTTTTCAAAGGTGGGAAATCTTTGCAAACCCCACCAAGGGGGAGCAGAGGAAGGAGAGAACACATGGCCATCATCTTTTATAAAATTCAGGGTCACCTTGATTACAAAAATGGCAGAGTTTGCACAAAAAAGTTTGAGCTTTTAAAACATCACAGTTTATACTTTAGCTGATCTAACACTGAATGTAAGAGGAGCAAGTTCTTAAGCCGAAACACGTTCGTTCTAAGCCTGCTTCTGCTCCACGAAGTACATGCTAGTGATGTTTCTTTTAACATTTAGCCATGCTTCATCCAAATTTGGCTATGCACTATCACTATAGGTGCTAATTGCTTTCTTTTCAAGGCAACGTCATGCTATCCAGCCCAGGCTAGCCTTGAACTCCAGATCCTTCTGCACCAGCCTCCCCATTGCTGGGATTATAGGCAAGTAATATCGTACCAGGCAAGTGTAAATTTGAAAACAGGCCTGTAAATTCCAGCTACTCTGGAAGCCAAGGCAGGAGAATATCAACCTTAACTGCATTATAGAATGGGTTTAAGACCAGCTTGGGCCGATTAGGAAGACCTTATCTCAAAAGAGGATAAAGTAAAAGGGAACCGAATAGCTCAGTGTTGCAGTGACTACCTAGCATGCGGGAGGCCCTGGGTTCTATCCTCAGCAAACAAACAAACAAACAAACAAACAAAGGAAAATAATAATCGTATCTTCAATATTAACAAAAAATATTTTCACATTGATAATAAACTGCAAGAGTTTTTATTTTGAAACCCTTTTACTCCACTGATAAAAATAATATGCTTTGAATTCTTTGTAGTTTTTCTTCTGTCCCACATGCTGTCCTATTAGCTGCAAGTCATCTCTGTTTCATAGATAGTAAGAAAACTAGGAATAAAAATGTAATTTTGGGGAAATACATCACATATAAACAATAGGAGAATAATAGTAGAGGGGACGGCTCGGTGGTTAAGAGCGTCTGCTGCTCTATGGAGCTCCTGGGTTCAGTTCCCAGCCACAGCAAACAGACACCCTTTCTGGCCAACATGGGTAACTGTGTCTATGTACACACACACACACACACACACACACACACACAAGTTTTTACCAAAATCCTTAAATCATAAACGATATTTAAAAATGTCATGATTCTTCAAAGGTTTGGTGAAATTCCCTTCAGGAAGACTTGTGTGAAGTCTTCATCCACGAGAGGGAGAATGTTTGAAGGCTAATTATTGATGTTTTTCTTTTCACTGTTTTTTTGTTGGTTTGGTTTGGTTTGTTTGCTTGTTTATTTTCTGGTGCTCATGATTGAACTCAGAGTCTTCAACATGCTAAGTCTACATTCTACCAGTGAGCTAAGCTACAAGCCCTTGTTTCTCATGTTAGGTTGTTAGCAGATTTTTGTCTTATGCTTCTAACATGGTCATTTGACACAGTGGATGGTTAGTGGCGGCAGATAGTTGAACAAGTTACATGTTTGTGGACCTAAGAAAGAGAGGGAAATCCAATAATTATTTATGGAACAGTCACTAGTGACCTTGAGATAGGGAAGCTGCTGAAAGATTTTATTTTGAATTTAATACTTTACAAAATAATACAGTGAGTCATCCTGAATCCAAGTTATATGGTGACTATCTAGGTTGGCACTGTATGAACATTCAGACTCCTTGATGCTCTGTGGAAGGAGGCTTAGGCTACGTTTTTTGAATAGAGTGATATTTTCCCCCGACATAGACCTAAGCGTTTACACAGTTCATGCTACACTTGGCAGACCCCAGCACTGGCCACTACCCAGGTAGACAGTAGGGAAGGTGGCAGCCACGTCTCACCCGAGAGGTGTGATTCTTCCTAAACTCACAAGGCATCATCAGTAAGTATCTTGCATCACTTGAGAAAGCCAAGGGTATCAGTTTCCTTATGTCTGGAACAGTGATGTAAAGGGGAGACAGGTCACCCTGGGGGATGTCACCGTAAGTTAATGGGAGAACACTATTTGCTAGAGGCATATTTCCCACACCTAGGCATGATGGACACCAGGGCAGGAGGACACCAGGGCAGGAGGGTGGAAGGAGGAAGGGAGTATTAATATTGTATGACAGTTTCAATTGGAACCTTCCCAAGAGGGATGGAGAGCTCAGGAGGCTTGGATGGTAAATGAGAGGTTACATTCTGTCTGGGAGAACAGAAACTGGGAAGATTCTCAAGGGCCCCTCCTCAACAGAGTAAGAAGGAGCAAGCCCCTCCCCCTTTGCTGTAACTCCCCACCCATTCTCCAGTATTGGTTGACCATGCTGGACTTTGGTGCAGACATGACGCTGGTCTATTGTGTGGTACTATTGTCTATTCCTCTTTTTTAAAGCTCTGGTCAAGCCAAGAGAGGAGATGCTGTGTTTGGAACGCTACCATACCTACTACATAATACCTATTACGTCGTGTAAATAGAACACAAAATGATTACAGAGACTCATTTACACGGGGAGGGTCCCCACAAGACCCTCAAAAGCAGCACCCAGCTGACCTTTAAAGGTGAGGGCAAAAAATGGGAGCAATACGTTATCTATCGATAAGATAGGGTGCATTATCCTAATATTCTTCCTTGGGGACTTTAGAGGACATGCCTATTAGCAACCTTAGTTTATAGCTGGGCAAGTGGGGACAGAGAGATGTTAAAGCCTCGGGTCTACCCAGCATCAGGGATGGATATGAGATTGACAGTTCCCTTTAAATCCTCTCTCTGGATTAAGTCATCCTGTCCTCAAAATATATAAAGCAGCTTCCCACCCCCACCCCCGTCAGCATTTGAAATGTTTTTAAGGGTTTATTTCAAACACCTTTTTGCTTTGAACAGAGTGTTCAAAACTTTCATTTCACTTTGTCAGTGATTTTTGTAGTCAGCTCTGACTTTAAAGGGCTTTATGTCTTTCCTATTAGTGGCCACCACCTGCTTAACTGTTTGGATAAAGCTTTATTATTATTATTATTATTATTATTATTATTTTAGCTTTCATCTATTGAAATGGGTGACGCAAGACCATTAGTAATGAACCTCATTGCCAGCTTCCTTCCTCACCTCCCCTGTTTTTAATTCCTCCTGTCCCTGCTAAGGATGGGAGGCAGGATGGGAAATCTGCAAAGTGTTGACATGTACCTTGGAGAAGCCAAGCCTTTGACCCCAGATGTGGGGAAGGACAGGCAGACAGAGGGCAGTCACAAGCCTTGAATAGGATGGCGTCCTGCTTCACTGCAGCAGGCTCTGGGGGTCTTCTCCATGGCACCCTTCTCAGGAAATGAAAAGGACTCCTGCTCTCATCTGAAAGTGGCCTCATCAGGGGATGTGGGCACTAGCAGCCATGGCTGAGTCCACACCTTGACAAACAGTTCAACCCACTGTGTGTGTGTGTGTGTGTGTGTGTACACGTGTGTGTGCGTGCACGCGTGCGTGTGCCAATATGGAGGTCAGAGGAGAACGTTGGCTATCATTCTGCAGGCACCGTCTACCTAGTGAACCCCAGATAGCCTCCTGTCTCCATTTTCTGGGATTACAAACACATGTCACCATATCTTATCCACTTGTTATCTATAAAATCAAGCCTATGTTCCCATCGCTTTTCAGGCCAGAAATGCATGGATCAGAATGTTTCAGACCAAGGAAGGAGAAAAGGGGCTTAAGTTCCTTTCCCATGATGACAACTGAGCCAATCAAGCAACTCCGTTGCAAGGAGCCTTTGAGCCGCTTTAAAAAATGGAGCCGACGTGGGTATAATGCCAGACGTCCTTTGGCACGCTGGAATATCCTTTGTAAATATCTAGCACTTTGTTTAGAGCTGGAAGAGTCACTCCGTGAAAGTCTAAGGGGAAATGACGAAGAGGATGCTAAGAGGCAAGGGCGTTGAAACTTGTGTTGGTGTACAGGAGGTGGGCTGGGGGTTGATGAGACACCGCGTCTGTACAAAGAAGGACTGCATATCCTCTGGTACCCCAGTTTCCATCCCTGAGACCACAGACAAAAGGTAAGGCTTAGAAGATAGTTACCTCACCCGTTTCTCACTGGGAATAGTGATGTCTTCTACCTCCCAAGCTCCCTGCAACCCAAGGGGATTGTGGGACACCCGTAACCCAGTGCGGACACGATATTCGAAAGCACGTGGAAGTCTGGTATGCTTCCGCCCATTGCCTATCTTCTTTTACAGGGCCGACTCCCCCATTAGCGAGGCCCGGCCCCTCCCCTGGCTATCCAGCTTCCCAGAGTACCTCCTGTTTGGCCAGAGGTCTCAAGAAGCCTCTTTCCAGGCTATGCAAGGGTTTTAGCCCTACACTAATTAGTAATGCAATCCCACAAAGAGTGAAGCTGCCTGCCACCTCCCCTCACTCATAGTGATTTATGTTCAATTTGTACAAATGGAGAAAATGAGATTTCAAATTTCAATGCCATTTCTGCAATGAGGTGATTAAAAGAGAGAGAGGCATCGCCTAGCACCGTATAGAATATCGATCCCTGTGCTATTTTCCTTCGCAATAACCATTAGCTCAGTATTATTTGCAAACCTCAAATGTGAACCTGGAGATGTAATTTACATCTGTGCCTCACTTATTTGCTTTAACAAAACAACACAAAAGCTTTGGGTCTCTCAATCTATCCATATTGTCAATAAAATTAGCAGCTTCAAGGGGGGAAAATTATATTCAAAACCATAACTTCCCATTAACTACTGCAAGACACAACTCTCTGTGGCAAAAGAAAGGGCTTCCTGGCTAAGTCCCTTAGTCTTTTCTTCTCGCCAGCCCCACCCACCATCCCCTCCTTCTGGAGGTTAAGATTCAATGATGAAATTTAAAGTGTGATTTCTCTGCTTCTATATTCAGATCAATGGGGGGGGGGGCTATCTAAGGGCTGGTTTTTAAGAAGGGTGTGCTCTCACAGTGGCATGTGCTGCCACACACACTAACCTAGAGGTGCCAGGATAAAGTTGTTCACATAGGCACGTGTGGGGCTGGGTGTGGACTCTCTACAAGCCTTCCCCAACTGAAGAGTGGGAGGAGGGTCGGTTAGCCAGGGTGAGGAATGGAAGAAAAGAGGAGGAAGAGGGAAAGGAAGGGATGGGAGAGGGGAAAGAGGAGGAGGAGGAGGAGAGAGAGGAGAAGGAGGAGGAGGAAGAGGACAGAGGAGGAGGAAGAGAGGTGATCAAGATGTAAAGGCACAGGGCTCTGCTCCTTTAATTTGAGTGGCAGTTCTTTAGCCCCTGACTCTTAACAAATAAGCAACACAGCTCAGCTTTCTCATTTCTTGTCTCTGCAAATCCGTCAGCTGCCTACCACTACCCACCGGATCCTGGAAGGCAAGAACAAGAAAAGTGTGTGTGTGTGTGTGTGAGGGGGGGGGGAGGGTGCTCAAGCTAATGACCCATAATTGCCATGATAGGGGGAGAGGGGCCAGGCAGCTGTTTTACATTCCTGGTATGTATAGTATGCAAATATCGACAAAGGCTCGACACAGTTTTGCTACTGTGGATCTGGAGGGTAACCAAATTAGCCTTTGGCAGCCATGGTAATTGGGAGGTGCTGTTCCCATTAGGGGTCTTGCAAATTATGAAGAAAAATGGACCGAGGGCTTTGTCACAAATAATAATACCAAGAAGAAAAGGGCAGGCGGCTGTCTTTTCTTCTTCTACTCCTCAGATCCCCTCCCCCCCCGCCTTTATTTTTTTTTTAATTTCTGCATTGTGTTGTTAATACCTCTCCATTTAGTAATAAGAAAACAGTCTGAAATCCCCTGTTAGACACAGGGTGCACAGACTTGATTGCAAGTATGGTCCAGTGTGCAGGGGTAGAATACAAATGTCAAGTTTGCAGGGGGTTTCAGGGTCGGGAGCTTTTCTGATGCATCAGAGCTTGGGGTCTCAGGTTTGACATGTGTTGCTGAGCTGAGACCCTTGCTAGTGCCCTGAGCTCAGAGCCATCCGAGAAGCTTCAGAATGGAAGAGGTGAGGCTCACACTCCATCCAGGAAGGATCTTGTCCCTCAGTCAAGTGGACATCTCCTCTTGGTCTGAGCTGGCCCTTGTCTTCTGTGTCACTCCCAAAGAATCTAAACTTCTGGATGCTTCTGATATTTTAATAATTCAGATGCCAGTTTGGACACCTTCAATCAAAATACATTAAACTCCGAACTCAGGAAGAAAAGATTCGGAAGACTTTTGCCCTGGGTGGTCCCTGGAGATGGCCTAATTCCATGTCCCAGGGAACTAGGTGCTTGGTGACCAGATGGGCCACTGATATATCAGATGACACGGAAATGAGCTCAGGCCTTTGTGTGGCATGGGTGAGTGAAGGGGACTGGTCATCTCAGGGCCAAGGTTACCCCAAATGAGAGCCACAGTGTCACCAGGGATGAAGCTGTAATAAATGTGTTTGGGGGTGGAGGTCGGGGGCTGATGGGCTGATCATTCAAAAGCAGTCTCCCAGTTAAAATGATCTATTTTCAATTTCCCTGGGTTTTAGCATATGTTTGTCCTGCCAGAACAATACCTTCCACGAGGAAGTCCTTTCTGGAAATGATGTCTTTGGTCTGCGCTCCCTCTGCTATGGCTATACTGATGTGGCCCAGGTACTGCTTTTGCACTTGTTTCTACCTTAAACTTCATAAGAACTGTGCAACTCGGAAATGCTGAGAACAACGGGAACTTGCACGTGGATAATTTGACAGACACCACCTTCTACACAGGCCCTCACAACCAAGCTGTACTTCCCACAGGAAAACAGACAAAATTAGGATCACTGCCATTCCCCCACCCCAACTTCCACCAAGGTTTGAAGTATCCTCAGAGACCGGGTTACAAAAGGATGCCACCAATTAGGTCCTCTGAAGTGCTGAGAAAGGACACATGATCAGTTGCTTATATTAGGAAAAGAAAATTAGGAAAAAAAACCCCAAAAATCAAAAGGAAGACTAAATAAAAACAGATCAGGTCTTAGTAAAGCCTAAAGAAGGGCTAAATATATGAGAGGGAAAAAAGGATGCTTGCATATCGTTACTAAAGGATACTCTGGGCTGGGCTGGGCTGGGCTGGGCTGGGCTGGGCTGGGCTGGGCTTTTAGACAATATAGAAAGGGGGGATCACTAGTCCCCTCTTACCCCCCACTTTCTTGTTTGTGTGGATGATGTATAGGGCGCAGTATCATCTAGGCTGAAGAGCCACTTTTGAGTCAGGGCTGAGAGGGAAGCCCAGGACAACTGCAGCATCCTAGAGGTTCCTTTTTAAATGAAATGCCCTGGATTTCACAATTGTGTTTGTATTTGTTCTAGGTTGGCCCTTAGATGACACAGCCAGAGAGGCTTACAGCATCCAGGCCCCTGACCCTGCCTTTATCTCATTTCTCAGGGCTCTAGCTAAGCTAAGTATCTTTGAGTATCTTGAACCCAAGATGCTTCCTCTCTCACCTCTTACTTACACAAAATACTCACTGCGTCTGCCCACGCAGATGACCCTCCCTTGCCATAGGCACCTATGTGTCACCCCCTTCCCATCCTGGGCTCACTCACCTTTGTCCTCTTTCTAGGTTTCTGTTCACATGCCGTTTCCTCTGGCAGCCTTTGAAGTGTGACCTCTAAGGTGCCCTCCTGCATGCTCACCAAGTGCCACTGTCAGAAAATTCCCACCTATCTAAGCACATTTCCAAGGCTGGGAGCACAATAGCTCTTTCAATCACCACTGTGCCTTTACTTGCCACTGTCGTGCCTGGCAGATCATAGCTAAGTCATAGACATGTGAATAAATGCCATCTGGCTATCCAAAACTTAACCGAGGACCTTCAGTCTAATTGTACAACCCTCCTCCAAAAGTGTTTTTGCACAGGGGATTTGCTTACCACCCAATGATTCCTTACTGTGCACACTACTAGGTATCCCATATGCCAAATGATCTAGACAGTGCTTAGTTTATGGGCTTTTGTGATACAATTCGTATCGCGAAGGATTTCTGTCATTTCATACCACATCTCTTCCTCATTTTTGGCTGTGTAGAAAACGGAATTTGTTTTCGTCTTCAAACATTGTAAAGAGGCATACTTCAACATGTTGTGGTCAGTTCTGCACACTTCAGGATCTTGGGCTTTGTCCTTGTCATTCGGAGTAAGACCACTTCAACTCACACAGGGAATTTGCAAATAAACTCTGAAGCAAATTCCTTTCACTGTAAGCTCCATTCAATTCTGGGTTCTAAGTATTTATATCTCGGATATATATATATATATATATATATATATATATATATATATATATATATATATATGGCATAAAAACCTGCTTGGAAAATGACATCCATAGCAGAAATGGTACAGTGAGAAATGGTACTGGACATGGAGATGGAGCTTGGTAGAAGGATAGTGTTTCTTGAGCAGAAATAGCTTGCTATTTAGACTCAGCAGAGCTTTGACCTCAAGGACATAGAAAGGGACCATGAATAGGGGCAAGGGCAAGAGGACACGATTCCTGAGAAGAGGTTTATAAAAAGTTGAGTATGAAAGAAAAACACATTAGAGAGAGATTTGACTATCAAAGAGTTTGGTCAATGGCAGGTGCCGTGAATGTGGCACTGGGTCAGGGACACAGTTACACAAATATCTCCTGAAACAATCCTGGGATGGACTTTAAGTAAGATTTTTGTGGCAGAAAGGACCTGATTTTTTTTTTAAAAATCACATTTCTTTATATTCATAGGACTGTGTAATTCCCTCCCATGTTGTCTGGACTTGGCTATGTAGTTTGCTTCAGCCAACATCTTCACTTAGCAGGCAGGATGGACACACAGTGGGGAAAGTCCTTGTTTAGCGGACTTTGTTCCCTCTGCCTGCTCATTGGGAATCTTTCCAGCAACATATGAAAAAAAAATGTCTAATTTTTCTTAAGGTGAGAACACACATGTAGGGAGAAAGAGGAAGAGAGGAAAAAGTGTCTGATTTCGTCATAGCTGTCTCACCTGAAATCCCAGACATGGACATGAGCCCACAGACATGAGGTAGAACAGAGTTCAGCTGCCTCAACTAAATTCAGCTGAGATGATCCACCTAGCGAATAGTAAACAACTATACATTTTGTTTTTAATTGTAGGCTTCCAGTTTGGGCTGTCATCTGGAGATAAATAATTGTAACCAGTTCCCCAGAGGAGGAGCCTTGAAGATCTGGAGAGAAAGCTCAAGCAACATGGCTATACCCTTGAAGGTTCTCAGCTCCCAGCTGTCTGTCACTGAAGGCAGAAGGCAGCAGTTCTGAGGAGTGTGAAAGATGGAGAGATGTCCCACTGTCATAGTGAGAAGAGCTAGATAGACCTGGTCCTGGTTAGAGTGGGGCTGAAGGGGGACCAAAGGAATGAAAAGAGTCACAGAGCCTGGAGCAGCAGGATGTCACATCCAGTGGCAGGCCAGGGCAAGGCTAACCTGGGAACCTGCAGGGTTAAGAGACAAGGTGCTAGTAATATTGACATGGCTGGAGATAGCTGTGAATTTCAATGAATGCTTTCTACTATTCTGTCAATGCAAGAGACGATTCGGGGGAGGGTAGCACTTTGACTCAAGTTTTCCTTTTCTTGGCAGTTGACTACAAACTGGGGATACAAAGAATCAGCCCACGTAACAGGCTAGACCAAAACTCAGCAGAGTTTGCCTACTAGCCTTCACATTGTTTCTGTTTTGATTTGCACCTCTTCATCCTTGTTGAAGTTGTCTTGTCAGACAGCCAAGGCAGAGTGGTGACTAAGAAGCTCTGTTTAGAACACCTTACTGGCTCATGAGTCCAGGCAACTGAATCTCAGCTTCCTCACCTGCTGTCATGATAGTGAAATAGAACCACACACATGTTTTGTACATTATTCAATAATAATGAATAGCCTTACTATCCTTACTTTGGTTCATTTGCTTCTTACTGGTGGGACAAGGTGTCACTCCATAGCCCAGGCTGTCTTCAAACTCACATTCCTTTTGCCTCACCAATGCTGAGATCATAAGCTTGGAACACCATGCCCGGCCAATGACTATTTTCAGTATTTAGTCACCCACATTTTCTTGTTTCCAAGATTTTCAAGTTTCTTGGATAATCAAGGATGACTTCACCATTTGAATATCAATACCTTTCTTGGTATCTAAAATATATTAATTAAGGAAAATGGCCTCTTGATCCCAGCGTTTAAATCAGAGCGAGAGGAGACGTTTTGTGCTTTTCTTATGTTTGAGATTCTAATTTATTCCTGATAAAAATCTATATGCACATTCAACTATATCCAATCTTTACGTCTATGTCTCTCCCATCTGGCAAGCAAGTTCTCATTAAGATATGATTTAAGAACTGAAGTTCATTAAAAAGATCATTTTATGACAAAGTGACATGCGTAAGGTAGGGATGAATCCTTATCTTCCTTCCATCATCCCATTTAGGGCTTTTTCCATCTGTGTCCAGCATAATTTATAAAAGCACTATGATTTGTCTGGAATAATTCGGCAATTAATATCACATGCTCTTGTTTCTCAATACATCCAGTTCAAATTGCAGCAAATACCATTGCTGAAAATTCCCTCTGATGACTTGTTTTACTTTAAACAGCACTGCCTTGGAATTCTTTCTTTGGTATTCAATCCTAAAAGGAAATATTCACTAGCAATTTTAGGCTTACAATAACAGATATTTACAAATGGTTAGGATGCAGAGAGTATGAGTGCTCAGCTCTAAGTAGGACATTTATATTACACTCACCCCCAAGGCTCAGGCATCCTCACGAAAGAGGAAACAGAAAGATTGTAAGAGCAGGGGAAAGTAGATGGCTGCAGTGAAATAGTATTTACGGGACCTAACCAGAGCAGTGCACTTGTGAACTCACAATAGCTGTTACACATGTGTAAGACCTAGGCAAGATCAAGCCAGACAAAATACAGGCATGAACAAGGGATGGAGTCATGAAACCCTACCCCATCCCTAGCTGAGGGATTTCTGTTGGGGGAGGAAGAATCAGCTTACATCAGGATAAGGCCACTGATAGGCTACCCAGGTTCCAGTAGATAGTACAGACCTGTGCACATAAGACCACTAAATGGGCTATATGAGTTTGAAGACAGAGCACAGGAATTTGGAAAGGAAAAATAATGAAGAGGCATAGGGGAATAAGTGAAGGGGAGAGGAGAAGAGGTCGATTTGGTCTGAATATATTACATAAATATATAAAGTTCTTAAATAATAAAAAGATATAAAACAAAAAATTTTAAATATTAAGAAAAATAAGCAACCTAGCTTTAAAATGTCTTCCTTGAGTTATTTTTCAACTTAATTAAAAAAAAATGCCCTTTGCTCTGGAGAATCTTATACATGTATACAATGAAATGGGATTATATCTAATTCCCTACTTTCCCCCTCCAGTTCTCCTCATATTTCTCCATCATACATTCTTCCAAATGTAATGTCGTTTTGTTGTTATAATCTACTTAATTCAGTTAATGCCGTTCATACACGTATGGGTATGGGGACATCCATTGGGCACTAGAAACCTACCAGTGGGCACATCTTCAATAGATTGTTCCTTCCTAGACAGTATCAGTTGCCAATAGATCCTCAGTATGAGGTGGGGTTTGGAGATGCGCTACCCATCTATGCTGCAATTACTGAAATGAGTACCATTATGCCTTTACACGTTGCCTCTAACAGGTACCTTAATGACCATACTGTCATCAGGCAAACTAAGGATTTTATCAAGAGTTCCACTGCAGCTCAGGATGGAGCATGCCTCTGCTCTATCTAGTGCCTCTAAGCACTGACAATTCCAGCTTAAGAATCATCGTCACATTAACTCTAGTACGACACAGCATGTTTTCTAAAAATAGGAAATCTTTATCTTAGATATAATGACTTCATGAAGTTTGCCCAATTCATATTGTAAAACTTTTTTAGCAGGTAGGGCAATTTTCTCATTATTTACATTAGAGAAAGTTATATTTTATTTTAATCAGTGAGTGTAAAATTAATTTCAAGTTAGTCGTGATACATCTGAAATAAAATTTAAATTGGGGTTCAGCCACATGGCTCAGTATGTAAAGGCTCTGGCACAGGAATGACAACCTCAGTTCAATAGCTGGAAGTCATGTAAAAGTAAGAGAGAGAATTTCTACAAAGTTGTCCTTTGACTTTCATACATGCACCGTTACACTAATGAAACTTAACAGTATAAAAACTGAATTGGTATGTTATACAATTTTATCTTTCATTGACTCTAGTTCCATTTAACAAATAATAAAAATGTAAAATAAAAAATAACCACATGTCTATCAAAACTAGGAAACTATAGAGGAGACATTTAGCTGATATTTCTTTGAATGAATATATCACAAGAGGCAAGATTTTTTTACAGCATGATTTAAATCCAGGTCTTCACTCTTTTGAGTGAGTTTTTATATATGGGCATGATAAACTACAAAGTTGGGTAAATTTTTATAGAAAATTTCTATAATATAAAGCAGGTGGACTTTTGACAAAATCTCATTGAAATATTCTTTTGCAATCTACTTTATAATCAAATGAAATTTCTCAGTCAGAATAAAGCCAAGTTCTGTTGTAATAACAAATAAATTCCTAAATCTGTGTTCATGCTTACAAGGGTAGCACTAAGTATTGCTGGCAGGAATGTAGCTGTATATAATATGTATAATACCTGCACTTATAGAAGGGTAAAAACTGAGCTTACAGATGAATCTGCTTATAAATAGTTATGTGGACAAGAAGGAAACTTGTTTGATCTAGCTCTAAGGTTTTTATCTGAAGTCAAAATTGCATTTGACAATGTCTAGAAAGACTTTTGATTTTCACAGCTAGAGGTGAGGGGAGGAGTTTGCTTCTTGCACCTAGGGGGCAAAGGTCAGAAATGCTGCTAAGCATCCAATAACACATAAAACAGACCCCCCACCATCATGAATTATTGTCTGTGGTACTGAGGTTGAGAACCTGGTCGACCAGATGGCCCAGGAAATGCCAATTGCCCATTGTGTCCATAGAATTCCTTTGAGTACAGCAGCTAGACACAAATGCTTCTCTCAGCTAGCATTTTGGCTTCTTTGGCTCCTTTATTGATAGTTCTCAACTGTAGAACTCACTTTAACCTCCCTTACCTGCCATCTATCCACTGCCCATCCCATCAGCTCTCAATGTCTGACTGGCCATCCATTACTTGAAACCTCCATAAAATGAAGTGTATTGCCACCCCCACTCCTTAGACCCACTTTCTATCTGTTTTTTTTCTCCTAACACTCCAGACCTTTTTTCTTTCTAGTAACCAAGGCAGAAACCTTAGGTGAGCCACTTTCAGCTCTTCCACCCACTTCACAATACCATGTAGTATCCAATTATGGAGATGCTTATGTCTAACAAGACTCTGGAATTTGAAACCTCTCTCTATCTCCTTGTTCTGCATTTGGGTCAAGATATTTTTATTGCAATCCAGATACACTAATCATAATGTATCCATTTTTATTGGCCAATCCACCTTTCACATCACTACCATGGGAGCTGTATGAGAGAGCAGAACAGGGAAAGAACTAGGATTAGGCAGGCTTACATGGAAACCCAGGTCTTCCTTCATAACATGTGGACTGTACCTTAGCCTCTTCAGGCTACAAATGTAACATGGGACTAAAAGCCTCTCCCTTACAAAATGGTTATAAGGATTAAGTGAGATTCTACCCACCCCCCCCCCCCGCTGCCACAGGGACTGTGTATCTCTCTCCATTATTTGTTGCCATTAAAGTTGCCCTCAGCTACTTCAGTGTATAAGGATTAAGCTTCAATTGGCAAATGTCTTCAATCTGTTTCTCACGAACCACTGGCTTGGAATTGTAGTTGGTTACGAATCAGATTAGCCTTATTTCCTGCTGCAGCCAGTCTGACTTGACTATCTAGTAGGTGCTTAATAAATGCACATTAAACAAGTGAATAATGTAATAAGACACTAAAGATCTTTAAAATAATATGAACACATTATAATAAAAGAAATGTGTTTTTAACATGTGTTTAAGCTGGGACTCTTCCAGTTTTTAAGGGCCTTGGCATTTGAACAAAGTCTTTCTTCTTCAAGTCTAAATATAACCACCTCTGTTTCTAGAGCAAAGGCCTTTTCTCTGCTCTAGCTTTCCAGTCTCTTGAGTCACTTATTGTTCTATAGCTGTCAGTCCAGTCTGGCTCACATAGACAGTACACTCTTTTCTTGCCAGGCTTCTAGAGGGTTCATCTTTACCGATGTTACCCCAACCCACTACACATATCTGATACAGACAGATTTAGATGTATGTACATCAGTTACAGTGACACATTTTATCCAGTTCTTTTCCAGAAACCTTCACGGATACATGCCCAGCCACTTTTTTTTTTCATGTGTGCATATAACCTTCCATGTTGTAAAGCACAATGCACTGAAGGAAAGCTTTGGGCCCTAGAAACCAGCATCCTCACTTCCAAGATTATTGGAGGAAAGTGAAACATATAAAGCAGACAGAGAGACACGTCAGTAATGGCTGGATTGAGATGAAAATGAGTGACCACTTTTAGGAGGTCCAGCAGTGTAATGAGACTGGGAATGGCTACCACCTTTGGGGACGGATAGGCTCATTTAATCCTTATCCCCTTAGGGTCAACCTGGTCCTTTGTTAAAAAATCTTTTTCTCAATTCTGCCATGGCAAAATACCTACCATGGAAAAGACAGGGAAAGGAGAGGCCATCATCTGAACAATTTGTGGCAATTTGAGGAGTAGGTGCACATTACATAAGTGATTATAACTTCAAGAAATATTAGAGGTATTCATATGAATACAAATATAATATGTAAAAGAAACAAACATATTCTCTGTGTTAACTGACATCCACTTCCAAGACCTCAGAGGGACTGAAAGGGAGGATTAGGCACAAGTTGAATTAAGCACACTCAGGACTACGGGATCCACGTGGCTTCTGCAAATGGTAAGAATACCTCACTCCGTTTCACCTTGGGCTGCTCTTCTGGAAACCTCCAGACTCTCTCTACCTCACCCTTGGTCTGAATGCCTTCCTCCCAGAGCCTCCCTTGGGGCCTCTTGAAGCTGGCAGCCAAAGTCACTTCCCGGTAGGTGTAGTTGGCATGCCTGCAAGTGTACTTAAACCTTGTGTCTGATCAAGTTATGTGTATTGGATCTGAAACCAGTTAGTCAATTCGCTCAGGTCCCTAAGTGGCGATTTGTGGTAATGTCTACATCAATATGAACGGAGCGGTTTGCTTGCTGGTTTACGTAAAGCAAATGGCTACAGGAAAAGAAGGGCAGTCTCCAGTGCTCTCTCTGCTAATGAAGAAATGACTAGAAAAGAAAGGAAACATAAACAAAACCAGGACATCTTTATCTGCATAAATACTTAGGTCCATTTTCTAAATAACATCAATTGGTCTCTCTCTTTTTCTTTCCCATGCTGCATTTCTTCCTCCCCAAAGACTGTTTTTTACTGATGTTTATAGAACCATTGATCTTACAAACTTATTATGTTTCTATTAATCCACCCACATCCAGGACCAAATGGTTTTAAAGAGGGAAACTGGGGTGCTGGATAGAAGCTCTGCTTGGAGACTTCATGAATGACTCAGATGAGAATATATATATAGTGTTGAAGCCATCTGTCACCATTCCCTTCTGTATCAACATTTCCTATGTTGCCTAAGCAGGAGAAGACAGAGGCAGTCTACGAGGGAATTTATTTAGTGAGTCTGCACAGTGGCTGTATCTCTTTACTACTGCACAGTATATTGTTTCTAATAATTGTGACGGATTGATACTTATGACTGGCTGGCAGGATTCCTTTAGCATGTTAAAATATTGCCTTTTATTCCGGAGTCTAATGCATAACCTGATGCTTCAGTTGGCTTTCAAATGCAATAAACAAACTTGAAAAGCAAATCCACCACAAAGAAAGGAAGGGTGCTGAGCTGGGTTCTTCTTTCAGTCACTGCCCTCTACCAGCCGTGTGGACCACTTAGCTCATGCTGAAGCCCTGTCATATAGTCAAGTCTTCAAGGCATGAGATACAAAGAGAAAGAATACATGCATATAAACACACCATGGTCATGGAGGGGCGGGGAGCTGATAAAATGGAGCATGAACTCCAACTGGTTCTGGCTGGTTGACATATCCAGGAAGTCAAACAAATTCCTAGCCTACACTTACAAATGTCTCCCTGTGTCTTCAACCATTCACAGGGAATTTAAGTCCTTCCCTGAACAGGACAATTTCTACTCTGAGATTCTTACATCCTTGCCCTGGTTGCTAAGATTCTTCTGCAAATTTGCCTCTGAATAGATAAGACCATTGCCTCTGACCCAGAAACTGTCCTGTGGCCCCCAACTCCAGGTCAGCAGAAGGGCTTATCAGCCACGTCACCACACATGGAGCAAATACTGGATTTCCTTCCCCCTTGTAAGCTTCTCGCTATAGGCCCTGTGAATTCTTTACAAAGCGAGCTTTGTTTTCCTGCGTTTTATTCTCCATCCCTCCCCGTTGTTGGTTACACCACGGTCCATCACAGCCGTGCCGCAGAAACACAGGGCACGATTTATGGAGCCTTAACATAAATATGATGCCAGACAGAAAGAGAGCGACATATTAGTTTAGAATTTGCAGACTCTCGCACACGGAGCACACATCGCTGATTTATGAAACCGAGATGGCCTGTAAATCCTGCAGGAAGGCGCTGTATTCATAACCCGCCACCCCCCTCCACCCCTAAGAGCTAGGCACAGAATCCCCCCAGCCTCCACCCCCACCTTCAGCAGCGTGGTATTACTGGAAAGCCTTCAAGGCACAATAGATGCGTAGTAGCCTTTCGCTTTTCTTGGAAACACACCCTTTAAAAATATCTCTACCCAATATAGGAAGCGTTTCATGTACATCCTAATAAGGGATGGATGGGAAAGGGGATTGGTCAGTTACCTGCCTCCTTGCTCGCACATCCAAGCCCTCCCCTCCTCCCACGCAGACAGCTCTACTCTAAGCTCTCCTGTGTAAAGAACATTTTCTAAGAGACCCCTTGCTAGTAGCTTCTGGTTGGGATTAGAAAACAACAGGAGGGCACTGACAGGTGCTCTCAGGGTTGGCGCTAGGGACCAGCTGGTAATTTTCATCCTTCTGCCCTCCTAGATCCTGTATCTTTGCTTGGGTGACTCCACCAGAAACGGTATCTTCTCCACAATCCCAGAATGCCAACCGGGTTAACCATATCCACCCCTGGCCCCCTTAGCAGATTGGCTTCTTGCCTCTTCTCTCAACCCTGACATAAACTTCTCATATAAAGCACACAGGCTTTTTCTTCCCTCCTGAGTGGGACCCACCTACCGTCTCTAGTTGGTCCCACAGGAAAGAAACACAATCCTGCTCCCAGCTCTGTCCAGTCCTCAGCGCCTTACACCTAGCTGATAAATTCATTACATCATGTTGTGTATAACACAAAACTTTGATTTTTTTTTACTTTTTCTAAGTTGGGAAAAATAAAGACTCACTTGTAGATCTTGGGAAGTATTTCTTGAATTGTACTGGGATTGCCAGCAAGTTTCAGAAGAAGGGGACTGAAGGTTGAAGGCCCCCAAAGGACATGGCTGGGAAGAGGACAGGATCTCATTAGTGCCAGGACAGAAGGGGAAATTATAGACTATCAGCTGATACCTTGAGAAATTCTTTAAAGAAAAGAATGAAATGGGGTTAGACACATGTCTGTAATCCCAGTTTCTGGGAAGCAGAGGCAGGAGGATTGCTGCAAATTTGAGGCCAGTTTTATCTACATTGACAGGGTTGCATACATAGGATACACTCCTGCCTCGAAAACAAATGACTCAAGAGAGGCAAACAAAACACATGTCAGGACTCAAACTGACTGCCCTGTCAAAATCTTAAAATTCTAGCTTACTGAGGTCAACTGCAAACATGCTATAAGGAACTTGACATCTGTCCAGTGCTTTGCAAGCGTGCCTCTGTATGATTTTATACTTTGTAATCGTAAGAATGCCATGGACGCTTTTAGAGGTGGGTCCGCAGAGGACCCATGCTCAGTTCTTAGCACCTCCATGATGGTTTACAACTCTAGCTCCAGGGGACCTGATGCCTTCTGGCCTCCTCAGGTACTGTACATACATGGTTCATATATGCTACACACACACACATATGCAAGCCAAATATGTGTGCACATAAAATAAAAGTAAATGGATCTTTTTTAAAAGGAGTATCGCAGAAAATGCTTCCTGGTGTTGGTATAAATACTGAGTTTCGAGTTACGATACCCTCCCTTGTTCATTCTGTCTCCTAAGTGCCCGAATCACCTTTTAAGAGTGTACTAGGAGTGGCGGCTACTGTCCCCATACCCATTACATTTTTAGGATCATACATAAAAGGTGGGTTCTCACAATGTGGGAAATGAGCGTCTTTAAGTTAATTCATGTGGCTAGAGGTCAAGTCATTATCGAGCACGTGTAGGAGACACTGATAAGCAAAGAGCATTGTGGAATGCTGGATATATTCAATATCTTGGTATGCACTTGCTTAAATGAGTATGTAAAAAAATATCTAAGTACCTGGGTTATGCTCAAGACTTGTGCTACTCACCATGCTTGCACAGGTTAATAAAAAAAATAAATAAAAAACAAAGATAGAGGCTGGAAAGTTGGCTTGGCAGTTAAGAGCACTTGATATTTTTGCAGAGGACTTCGGTTCGATTCCTAGCACCCACATGGTGGCTCCCAGCCATTTGAAACTCCACTTCCAGGGGATCTGATGCCCTTTTCTGACTTCCAGACATACCTAAGGCATGTATATGATACACAGACATAGATGCAAGAAAAACATTTATATACATAAAAGATAATAAAAATAAATATTAAAAAAATGAGAAGTAAAGATCTCAATCTGTAAAAGACCCAGAGTCTTGAGCCTGATATGTTAAAGAATGTTTCTTTTATGAAAGAATTGAGGCTAGAGCATCCTGCTTGTCTGTCTGTCTGCCTGTCTGTCTGTCTGTCTGTCTGGTGGTTCTGAGGATTGAACCCTGGGTTCCATGCTTGGAACCATGCTTGACCATGTCAGCAGTCTAGTATAACTTTAAAAGCTTAGCATATATACTTAGAATCCAGTGGTACATGTGGACCCTATTAAAGACAGTAAGTTTCCACCATTTTTAGTAGCTGGGGCATTACTGTGTAAGTTCTGATATGGGAGATTGATCTGGATGGTGCTGGAAGATTTTAATTCAGGGCAATTACAAGAACTAAGACTGGGTACCAGTCACCCCCTAGTAATATCCTATTTTCCCCCAAACATATGAACCACATAGCTACAACTTGAAGCTGGGGCTGGGGTCATAACTGAACTACAAAACTAATTTATTGAAAGAATTATTTCTTCTGGCATTCTAACAAGAACACCAAGCCTGCAAATAGCATGTAGCTAAAGATAATCGAAGGCCTGCGGGGGAAACCGAGAGGAAACTTCTCAGTCCCTCATGCCCGTGACCTTTTCTGTTGGGTCACAGCCAAGAAAGGAAAACCACAGCTGCAGGCATGCTCATCCACACACCATTTCCTTGAGTGCCACCATGCCAGAGAGACAGGCACCTCCATGTGGGTTGCAAATGAGTTTGCAGGACGGGGCATGAGTTAATTAACGCACTGGGTTTGGGGAAGTTGGTGACAAGCTGCCACTTTGCATTTGGCGGTTCCCTCTCTGAACAGGTGGCAACTGACTGACAGGCATTCTGTGAAGTGGAGGGGCGGGGGGACATCTGTGGTTTTCATACTACAGAAGAGTAGATGCTTCCAAGTCACACATTTGGGAAAACAGCTGAGCCACCTTTGAGTTTTTCATGTTACGGTACAAATATGTACCTGATAGACAAACACAGTTCCCTTCCAGGACTGACTGAAAACAAATTTGCAAAAACACCCAGACACAAGCTTCATAAACACAGGCAATGGATGCTGGTCTTCTAACACCTCAGCAATTAAAAGAAGAAACCACAAAAGCAAGAAAAACAGACACAGGCTTAACACAAAGATTTACTTTAAATCAAATCAGCATTCTTTTCTCTTGTTCCCTAAAGAAGCAAACACACACACACACACACACCACAAATTAAAACTCTGGAATGGACCTATTTCAGTATAAAATAAACCAACCAACTCAAAAGAAAAGCTATTTCAACAATCATAGAAAAAAATGTAGTTCATACAGGCACTCTGTAACTCCAGGACATTTCATTAGCGGCTCCCCCCCCACCCCCTTTCCTGAAACATGTGGTGGAGGCTTATGATTTATGGGTCACCGTCAATAATCAAAGCCATCGCTGGATTGAAACTGACAATCAGACGAAGGTATCTAAATTAAACAGGAATATGAGTCTCTTTCGAAGGCTCCATCACACACAAAGGATTCTGTGAAAGATACCATGACATTTATTGAGAACACCTCAGAGCAGGCCTCAAACTGTGAACAGAATGGAAAATGTCGCAAAGAGCTCTCGAAACTAATTAGAAAAATTAGAAGGTGCTTGCAAGGAAAGCCACTGTGGGGTCTGGATGGAGGAGATGGATGTCCCAAGGGTCAGCCTCATTTCGTTTGGATGCCAGGGTCAGAGTAAGGAGATGCAGGAGGGGACCAGGGGCTGGGGATGTCTGGTTGTTATTACATAAGGTTTAAGAAAGAAACCAAGAATCATTTGACACCTTTGAAAAGCTGAGCGTCCCTAAAGTAGCCTTTCTGATGCTTTGCAGAGAAGGTAAACTCACTGAAAATCTGTGAACATCTGTAAAGTCATTGCTACAGTTAATAGACAAAGAAACCTATGGTTAGTCCATTAGAGTATAAATGGAAACTTTTTAAAGGTCATTAAGGAGAGGGGCTTGGAAATATACATTGTCCTCCTTGGGTTCCCCCCCCCCCCCCCCCGAAATGTTGTGTCCTGTGCCAGCAAGGCCTGCCAGGTAGCATTACATTGCTGACTCTGGAATATCTACTGACTAAGTGTATTGGTGAGAAATACAGAAAGCTTGCCATGACGAGATTCTCTTTTGAAAACATTTTCATGCTTTCTTTACAACTTATAGCCCCAGTCACTGACCAAAGGCTCAAAGAAGGGCCCTGGTCACAAGGCAATCAGATACACAGCAATAGGCCATGTATGCAACATGTATGTAACATGGTTAGTAATCATTTAGATCCTTCAAGCCTGTTAATATACTCCCACGTAGATGTACAGAAGTGTACAGGCCACAAGGAAAAGAAACAACATGGTCCCCTGACTCCTCAAAGGCGAAGGGGAAAGCATAGGAATATGAGGCTACTGGGGAGTGGGAATGGATGCTTGGAAAGAGGTCAGTGAGTCTATCAGATACCCAGGCTTGAACTTGGTGGACAGTGTATTAGGATAGAAGTGAAGGAAGGTCTTCATCACACCATGAGACAGGAATGGCTGCTAGCTCATTACAGCTGCTTGAAGTCCCTGTCATGTTTTATTTGATGCCTAGTTATATACTGGTGAGAATGCTCTCATTTCTCTGAGGTCCATGGAAACAGACTCCATCAAGGGAGAGAACTCAGAGCGTCTTCTTATATCCTGAAAGCAACCTCATGACACAGCGTCCAAGTTCTAGCTATCATGAGGAATCTTGTCCATGCAGCCTTCGATGCTGTCCCATGGGATCTCAGGGCAGGATAATCAAGCCCATTGTGTCTTGTTTACTCAGAACATTCCATATTTACAGATTTCCCAAGGGATGGTGCATGTAGGTACATCTAATCTGTGGCCCATAGGCCACATGCATCACAAGACAGTCATAAATTTAGTGTAACATGAAATTATAAATTTTAACTGAAAATGTTTTTGATATCTTATCTTTTGAATGTTTTGTCTTTGGGTGTTTTGTTTTCTTTCTCTTTTTTTTTTGTAACTGGATCATGCAGTTTTCAAGCACACACTTTGTAGCTGACACCCTCACGTCCTGATATCAAAAGGATGGATACCTTTGCCATACAGAGTTATGTGATAGACCCCTTACAACGGGAGCTTGCATTCAAGCAGAGTGTCTGTGGCCTGGCCAACATCACAATGTCAGCTTCAAAATACTTATAGCCATGGTGATGAGTTAGTAGTGACTGTCCTACTAATATTTAGCTGATATGTGTCACTTTCTGGGATCTACATGTGTCAGTCACCAAAGTAAACAGCCCTAGCAGCACAGAATACGCCTGGAGGAACCTTGGTCTTTGAGGATCTCTTTGGCATTGGGTCTACCTATGGCTACAGATTTCCTTCTGGCCAAGGGGTCACAGTGCACATACATACACAGGCTCAGTGTGAGGAATGCCACATGAATCATGTCTGGATAAAGCAGGTGGCTATACATATCTGCTTTCTGATGGCAGTGATTTCACGGTGGTCCCTAAGCCACATAGCCACTCTCCTCCAGTCCCTAAACAGGTACCTGGAGTTTAAGAACAATTCGTCTATTATAGTGTTGGGATGTAACTGAGCACATAGTCTACTGAATGGGAATACGAGGAGTAATAGAAAGAGCCTCTGCCCTTGATGATCAAGGATACGGACTGCCTAAATGCATAGCTACACAATAAAAATGTTCTTGAGGAAAAGACAGAGGGTAGGGTGCTCCCTCCATTTGGGAAACGTCGCCAACCAAATTGCCCAGCTTGAGACCCAAGTCAATGGATCCATAATTGGCATTTCTTTGTAATGCTTTTGACACATTTCTTCCAAACGTCAAATGAAAAAAAATCCCAAAGGAGTAAAGTAGGCTTTATGCTCTCCAGGGGAATAAATGAAGGTGGTAGCTGTTTATTCTCTAGTGAAGAAGAAGAAGAAGAAGAAGAAGAAGAAGAAGAAGAAGAAGAAGAAGAAGAAGAAGAAGAAGAAGAAAGGAATCATCTTTCTCCGCCTTGGAAACTTATTCTAAAGACAACAATAAAGGCGGTATATAGGAAAATATGCATATTGTCTGAGTCAATGACAGAATTAATAAAAGTCTGATGAATAAATAAACAGAATGGGAAAAACTGCTATGGTTTTCATAATCCACCCTTGAATCATTTCTCATGTTTCCCTCTCCCTCTTCTTGGTGCCCATCTCGGCGCCTCTCCACTCTCTAGCTTTGGAGAGAAAGTAAGGTTTTTAACCACAGTGTTTTGTTTTAATAGAAATAGAGTAAGCAGTGGCGGATGACAGGATGAAGTGGACGAAAATGGAAGAATCCGTGTGAGATTCTGTGAAAGTGCAGAAAGCAAATACTTCACCCCCTTCACTCGTCTCCAAACTGCTTTTTTAGAAAATTATTATTTTTTATTTCCTTCAGCACCAGAGTCTGGCTGGGCTTCAAAACCAGTTTCTCCATTTTTTTTTTCTAGAACCAACCATATATTGAGTGTGCACAAAAAACATGGCAGCAATTTTTTTTTTAAAAAGGTAATTATCAGAGGGAAGGAAAAAGAAAGAAAATAAAGAGAGATGACATGAGGGAACTAGGCCAGATGAAGACAAAGCAAGGCGCTTAACCCACCTGGAGAGCAAATCGGACCAGCAAGGCGCTCTCAGCCAATCGCCGGAGTCTGCGGCTGGAAGAGAGTCGGCATGGGTTCATTTGGCCGAGGAGTGTGTTTCATAAACCTTACGGTGCAGCTATGAAAGCTATCAGGATCTTCCCACGTTTCCTGTCATTCGGTAGAGACTGGCTGCTGGAGGGGGGGGTTGTTTGTGTGTGTGTGTGTGTGTGTGTGTGTGTGTGTGTGTGTGTGCTGGGGGAGCCGTGGGGAGAGGAGGTGGAGGGGGAAGAGGATGGTTAGGTGGCTGGAGGGAGACTGGTGGTAAGCAGAATCGTGCAGCCATTTATTTTAAGTGCATATACAAAGGAAAGGAGGGGGAGTTTAAAAAAAACAAACAACCCAGTGTATTCCTTTTGGGTCATGTGAGGGAGCCACTGGCAAAGATAATAATATATGAGGGGAAAGAGAAGAGAGACAGGGGGCTGGGCAATAGGCTTTCTATTATCCTGGGTATGGTGAAGCTCACTGAGGCAGCTGGAAGATTAAATTAAATATTATATCTGCTGACCCTATTGCCATGGTTACCGGACAGCGGAAAATATTAATCAACCTAAGTCTTTTCAGATGAATGTGCGTGAAGAAATACAATAAATATAAATATATATATATATATATGTATGTATGTCCTCCCTGCTCTGCTGTCTGGATAGAGAATGGCAGCAGGGCGCACCATCTGATAAAAGAAACAAACGACGAACCCTGTCGGGTCTCTAGGAGGCGGGTGATGGCTCTCCTAGGCAGCAAGGCCAGAGGTGGGGGACTGACCACTGTCCTTTCTCAATCATAGCCTTCTTCCTGTGACCACCCCCTCCACCTTCCCAGTAAACTCTCCTCTCTGGCTTGAGTACACTCTTATACAGCTGTCTGTCTTTCCATGCCAAGGGCACCTGTCCACTTCTGCCCGGCCAGTGACCCCTATGGCTGGACTAATTCTTACCTACAGTGAATAAAACCAGAAAGGGGCACAAGACACATAAAAATGAAGTCAGAAGCCTGAAGACAAAGATGACGCTATTCCAGTCTGTATTTCAGTGTGTCCAAATGGCCCAACTCTTAATCCATCCCCCAGGTTTAGAAGGAAGCTTCAGCTCTTAGGCTAGTCAGTTCCGACTCCAGACTTATGCCTCTCCGTGACTTCCTACAGCAAACAGGGTGTGATTTTCCTGCCCGCCTTGTGAAGGACTGTCACTGTTTCCAAAATAGAAAAATCACGAGATGGGAAGCTGCAAAGCAGAACCCGGGAGCGCAGATGGATTAACACACTTTGGCTCCCTGAGCCAAATCTTTCTCCCTCCCCACACATGAGGGCAGTCACTTGGCTCCTAAACAGCTCTTTTCTTCTACACATAGTCTTCTGCATCCCTACTATGCACAAGGCTCCACAGGCTTTTTTTCTAAAACAATGAAGGTCCAGAAGTTTCTGCTGTGAGTTAAAGAGGAAAGAGCTTTGTAGCATATCTCATTCAAATGACCCCACTTTGCAGATCAAAATAATAGAACCCGGAGTTGGAAAGGGATTGCCTTCAGATCCCTGCATTGAGTTGTAGGCTAAATCCTGGAAGCCTTGGCCTGACTTGAGATGCCAAGGCCCTGAGCCTTCAGAGAATGTTACTTGTTCCAGAACAGCCCTGGGTGCACTTTGACCCACACTTTCTATGTAAGGATCCCTATGGAATCTAATGATGAGACAATTTCTGATCTTTCCTGCCTCATTTCTCCACACACTCTGAACTTTGTGCTTCCACCTGGCATACCATGCCTGGGACAGAAAGCCCTGGCTTCCTGATCTCAGTTCCCCTGTTGGATAGCCCCATTTTTAGGTCAACATTGAGTCCCGAGAAAAGTTTAGTTTGGTCTAGAGAAGTTTAGTATAGACCTGCTAATAAAGCCCACGCACCATAGGTAGAATATTCCAAGGCCATAAGACCAAGCAGGTCTCCATGTTAGGTCTGCCTAGGATACCTCCTTGCCCAGAGCCATGGGGATTCAGATGGTTTTTCTCTTAGTTAAGCCTTTACCCCATGTAGCCTTGACCAAGACTAATCAGCTTTCTCCCTTCTGATTAGGTCCAATTTGCAGAGTAGGTGATATTGACTTGGTAGCTCCATCCCCATGTGCAGCCACAGTAAGCATGGGTTCCTAGCAGATGACAGGAGACAGCAGGTTGTGTCATCCTGTAGATTATTTCTCCCTAGCAACAGCAAGATTACACACTTTAATATGCACGCAGCCTGAAAAAAAAAAGCCCTCTTTCTGGCTGAATCAAAGTGAATGTGTATTTTGTGTCTAGATACCCATTCTAAACTGTGCCCTGTGTAATGGACAACATGATTTATAAGAATCTCACATGTCCCTCCTCATCTGGTTTCTTCCACAGACTTATAACGTATCTTCCTTCAATGGCGCTCCCTTTGTCTCCAGGATTTCCTGTTATACACAGACACTCCTGGGACCTGTTTAATACCCATTCTGACTTTAGAAAGCCTTTGTGCCCCAATGTCTGCATAAGGCTTTTTAGATTTCTTTAGATAGCCACCACCTGATTCAGGCAGATGTTTGATGAGGGAATATGTGAAAGTATGTCAGGAAAGAAGTGGTGGGGTGGGGTGTGTGCTGTTGATAGGAGAACAAGGTGGTATAGAGTTCAAGGCTGTTGTGATTACTGACCAGAGTCTATTGGCCAGATGACTTCAAGCTCAATACTGAATGCTTCTTACCCCATAGTGACCCTAGGAGAAAATGTCTTCTACTACTGAGGACACAGTGAAGAATGTACTAGATTCTCTATCTGAGAAAGCCTGAAATTTGTTTCTACTGCTCTTTAGTTGGTTGATTACAGAAAAGTCTGTAACCTGTCTGATCCCCAGAGGCCTTGTTAATAGTCTGAAGTAATTACAGTATGCTTGCAAAGTTTTTTTTTGTGAGGTTGTGTTAGATTGATACCTGAATATAATAGACATCCAATGAATGTCAGGCCTCAGGAGGGGACAGGGTGATAATGCTTTCCTTCAGAAAATGCATAGGGTGCAAACTATGGTTTCAGTGTGAACTGATTTCTCCCCAATGTCTATTGATCCTCCTGGGAAATCAAACCCATCAAAGCCCACCCTGCATGCAACGTTGAATCAAAGCTCATTGAGAGCTTTGTGAATATTGTTTTGCCTCCAGTTTAGAAAACACTTTCTCTAGGTCTTGACTTTCCCTATGGAAGAGATGAGATGGGCCATGAAGGTTCATGAAGCCAACGTGCTTAGGACAAAATTTCCATTTTTTTTTAAAATAAAAAGTAGTTAGATGGCATAAGAAGGGTCATTGCTTGCTCATTTTCATACTTGTGTTTCGAAGAAAGGAGATAAAAGAGGAAGAAGAGAATGAGGAACAGGAGGAAGAAGAGAAAGAAGGAAAAGGAAGAAGAGAGAATAAGAGGAAGAAATAGAAGGAAGAGGAGGGAGAAGGAGGAAAAGGAAGAATGGCAGGAGTAAGAGAAGAAAGAGACAAGGATGAAACACAGTACAGAGAATGGTATTCCCCAGAAACACGCATGTGCAGTGGGACTTAACTGTCCAGACATGAATGAAATCTGTAGCTCAGTGAGACATCGGTCTTGGATGACAAAAATAGAACCTGCGTGTCTGTCCTCTTTTATCAAAGGAAGCTATGCGCCTCTGACAATTCTACCAAAATTAGAACTGTGTGGAGGGTCTGCGACGATGTCTTTGAATAGATGTCAGGAAAAAAGATAGTTCTACACTAAACTTATAAATGGCCCAAATAGTAGCGCTCGGGGCAACTTCTAGACTCCTTGATGGGCAGGTAAGCCCAGTGGTGATGGATCTGATGCACCCTAAATGTCATTTCAAAGGAAAATGAAGACATGCAAAGTCAATAACAATCGACTCTACAGGTCTTCCTCCTCCGGCACAGCTGTGTTGATCTTGATGCTGCTGTTCTTAGGAACATGCTGGAAGGGATGATGACCTATTAGTTACCTGACTTGAATGGCTGTAACAGAGTATCTGGCAAGAGCAACTTAGGAAGGAAAGGCTTGCTTGGCTCACAGTTGGAGAGGACAGCTGGGGAGGGTGGAAGCAAGAGTGGCTCCAGCTGGGGTAGCAAGGATGCGAAGCACTCGTCACACATGCTCACAGTCAGGAAGCAGGGAGGGATGAATGCTGGTGTTCTTCAAGGTTGCATGCTCCCTTTCCCAAGTTTACTTTAGTCCGGGATCCTGGGCTGTGGGGGAATGTACTCTATACCCAGGGCACACCTCTCTTCAGTTTGGCATCTCTGGAAACACTACCCAGAGGTGTTTCTCCCAGAGGATTCCAAATCCAGTCAAGTCAGAAATGAACATCACCCATCACAGGCAGCTACTGGAACAGGGTACTTTCATGTCAGGGCTCTGCCCATTCGGTTTATTCTTTATGAAATAAAGTTCTTTCTAACCAAAGAACTTTCACAGACCTGAAAAACCCAGATCTCAATGTTTCTAAGTTATAAGATAGAAGCATCTATTCTGTATATAAGATATAAGTATCTCTTCAGTATATAAAACTGTGATCATGTCCGTTCAATTTGCATCTCTTTTTTACAAACCTCTTCCCATCAACAGCCTACCAGTCAGCGCCTATAATTGTTTTGGGGCTCGTTTATAATAAAATTTACACTGTACAATCCTGCATGACATCAATGCTAAATACTCTCCAGCACTTCATTTCTCCCGAGTGTTAGGCAGCTTTGCATTCTTCCCATCTTAAATGTGCCTAGTGTGCCAATTCTAGACATTTGTGTAGATTGTTCCTCTTCTTTAGAGTCTGCTGTGTGTGTTGGGGGGCTGTGAATATGTACGCAGAAGCACATGTGTACATGTTCACAGTGAAAGCCACAGTACAACCTCAAGTGCTGTTCTTCATGAGTCGTTTAGTGTTTTTTGAGATAGTGTCTTATTGGCCTGGAACTCATCAAGTACACAAGAGTGACTGGCCAGTGAACCCCAGATACCCATTTTTATCTACCTCACAGTATTGTGGCAAGACAGTAACCGATGGCTTCAAGCACTGTTCAACATTTAAGCACCTAGATACTGGTCAAGGAGGAATGGAAGGTAATAGAAAACTGTGTCTACTTGTTATAACCCAAGTACATCAGACTTTGTTGCTCCTCTGACTGTGTATTCTGCCACAGGCTTCTGAAGGGGAGGATACATTCACTTGAGCTCACAGTTTCAGAGGGTTTAGTCTGCTCTGATGGGGATGCCATTGCAGAGAAGAGTAGCTCATATCCTGATAGCCAGAAAGTAGAGGGGAAGAAGGAAGAAGAGAGGGGAAGGTAGATAGAAGGGAGAACTGAGGAAGGGGAAAATAAGAGAAAGTCAGAGACCGAGAGCAAAGGGAAGGAGGGAAAGAGAGTCAGAGAAGATAGAAGGAGAGAAGGAAGAGGGAAGAGAGGAGATAGAGATCCAGAGATAGATAGATAGATAGATAGATAGATAGATAGATAGATGATAGGTGGATGGATAGATAAGCAGTGGCCAGTTTTAGCCACCCTTTATTCTACCTTAGCCTCAGTCCATAAGACAACACATAAAAGGCCTTATTTCAGTTAATCTGCTCTGCAAAGACCCTGGCTGATACACCTCACAGTGTGCATTAGTAATGCCTAGCCTCTTCTCGAGCTAATCAAGTGAAAAAGAATCGATTGTCAGTTTAACAACTAAAAGTATGTCCTTAAATCATAACATCCCACTCCTACCCCCTTCCCCGAAAACCTCAGATTCATCTCACAATGCAGAAAAATGCAGAAGTCTCCACGAGTTCTATAGTCTTAACATTTCCAACACCTGTCAAACAACCCGGCTTAACGTCTTCTGTGAATCTTGATAATTATCAGATGTGATACCCATAAAGTCAAATGAAGTTACAGACTTCCAAAATACAATGCCCCACACCTATAGTTTTCATTCCAAAACTGATGAACAGGAGACTAGAAAGGAAGGACTGGACCAAAGCAAGACTAAAACCTGGCAAGGGGGACACTAAATCTTCATGTCCACATCTGGAACATATGGTATCATTATGTGAACTCTAATGATCTTGGGAACCACTGCCCTTAGGCCTTGCCATCTGCAATCTACTTGGTCTCTTTCTTGAATTCCCTCCATTCACTTGTGGCTGTACCTTGTTGAGGATAGCCCCCCACCCGCAGCCTTGTATTTTGATGCTAATTCCCCTTCCCTAGGAGGAGCTGCAGAGGAGGAGTGAATCAGTACACAGGTGACTTCTAGTGAAACCTTCTGCCCACCTTAATTTGTAAAATAAAGGCTAGAGCCAGTGATTGGGCAGCAAAGGGGAGGTGGAGAAATAAAGGTTGGTGGGAAGAGAGATAGGGGGTGGGGTGGACAACGAAGGAGGAAGACAATGGAGGGAGACAATGATGAAGAGGAAGAATGGAGGAGCAGGAGGTGAAAGGACAAGTTCGTGACATGGAAAACCCGCAAGTTCTAAGGGTCTCATAGCTGGGGAACAGAGTAGTGTAGTGGTGAATCTGCCCAATCTAGGCGTGCAGCTTATATTCATAATTTTTGAGTTGTGCTTTCCTTGACTGCTCCAATTTGGGTCGGAGATTTACTGCAACAGTACCTGACACCTGTTGTCTTGTCTTCATCCTTGTTTTCATGTTTCTATCATTTCCAAAATGCTAGCACTATCACTGCAGCGTAGGCTTCACCACCGCAGCTCCATGAAATACTCTTTCAGGGCCTGACCACAGGGACTCTGATCCTGTTACCCAATGCATGAGCTCCCAAGCTTTCCTAGCACATCTGGGTAGAAACCATCATGACCCTATAACTCTCTCAGTTTGCATACTGAAAACAATAACATTAGGTAGATGACCCCATAGTCTAGCAACAGTTGAAAGGGTAGCAAAGCTACTCTGGACCATGGCTGCTTTGGCCTCTGACTATCCGGGTAGCTGAGCATAAGAAAACAAATCTCCAATAAACAGCATCATAAGTAGCTGTGTAAGCAGTGTGTAGGTACCTCAACAGCAGTCTGTTCTCAATGGACTGCCATTTTAATGAGTTTCTATTTTCACACAACTAAAACTGCAGTGAGTGGAGTCTCACTGACTTCTGATGTTGCATTGAGATGTATTTGCCATTAGTCCATTGTAAAGCCATTGGTTTTTTTTTCTTTCACCTTTGTTTAGCCATGCCTCCTTTATTTTCAACTTTACATTCACTTCATTTTGCTCAAAATGTAAGCTCCTAAAGCTTCCCTCTGATGTGTTCACAATTCTCACTGGAAACCTGACTAAAAGCAGCCAATCGGAATCATGCCAAAGCCCGAAGGCTGGGCTACCTTGAAATTCATTCCATCAAATTAATTAAACTCAGCTTGCTGCTAAAGTTTTGACATGGACAAAATTATATACCACAGGATAGCATGAATAATCTCTGCCCAAAGTCCTAGTCAAATCTTTGCTTCTGTCTAAAACCTCACTCACGAGTATAATCTTGACCACCCACCCTTCTGTTGGCATTCTCATCTTCTGAACTCCCACCAGAACTGCCCATTAATCTCTGCTAAGAGCATGCTGGGATTTCTTGAAGTACATTCTAAATCTCTCTAAGCAGATTCTGGTTTTCTCACTGTATCCAGGAAGTGAATAGGTTGGATGGCATCAAGCACTAGATATTCCTCAAGGACTCCCAGTCTTGGGACCTAATTCCTCCAGTGAGGTCCCATCTCCTAAGGTCTTTAGAATCTCCAAACAGCACCATAAATAAGTCATCAAGGCTTGTGAGAGGTATTGTATATCCAACCAAGGCAGATGGTATTACTAATCATTATTTCCCATAGGAAGAAATATACAAGATGAAGATAAAAGTTATTGGTAATTATCATTGTTACTTTATATTTCTATGAGTAGATGTGGGGCCGCAAAGAGGTGGTTTGGTCTCCCTGGTAGAGCACTGGGTCTGAGATAGCCGGGGACCCAACAGAGACATAGCCTGTCAGGGACAGCACTTATCTCCCCACGCTCCAGGATTCCAGATGACCCCCACATGTGGTCTACACACATCCCCATTAACCTTGCAGACACCTTTGGCTCAGAGTAACTCCTCCCAGAGAGGTTTGCTAACATCCAGGTAGAGGGCGTGACTAACAGATTTCCATATTCATGAGATCTAAAGGCCAGGGGGCATAGCTAATTAAGTTATCCCTTCCCAGTCCCTCCTCTTTCCCACTCCCTATTTAAGTGAGCTCTCCCTGGCATGGTGGGGAGCGGGGAGGGGCGCTCGCATATCCAGAGCCAACTATCATGCCATGAACAAGAAACAACTCTTTGGAAACCCAGTCCACTTCCAGCCTCTGGAACCTCGGACTTTCTCTTGTATGTGGGAACCGCCAATGGGGAAAGCCCCGGGACTTCACTGTCCGCCCATTCGCTGGTTGCTGCCTCGCGGGCCCAGGGCATCTACCCCTGCCCCCCCCCCCCCATGTGTTATTTCTTACAAGTAGACACTGCTTAAGAAAAAACTTCAGAGAGCTAGGAATATAGTTTAGTTGGTAGAATGCTTACCTAGCATGTATAAAACTCTTGTGTTTTAAGCATAAAAAGAAGTATGGTAATATGTATCTATTATCCAAGTACTTGGATAGTGGGTGCAGGAAGATCATCAGAAGTTTATAATCATCCTTGGATATAATCAGTTCAAGATCAGCCTGGGATATATGAGACTCTGTTTAAACAATCAAAGAACAAACTTCACATCTATCATTTATATGGCCATCAAAAGCCCTATGAAATTGATATGGCTATTTCTCTTACATAGTAACTGACAGAAGCTCAAAGAAGATGAACATCTGGGTTATATATCTCACCTGATTAAGCACAGTAAGACCTGGGACAACCTCCCTTTGAGTATTCTATGTGTCTCTTGTTCTGTGCCTAGAAGCCCACGGTGGAGATCAGTTGCTGGCCACTGAAGTGGGTAACAATGTTGCAAAAGAATGAATGAGCTAAAACAAACAAACAAACAACCCAACAAAACCCAAAAACTACCTACCTATTTGCTCTGGCCACTGAAGTGTGTAACACTGTTGCAAAAGAGTGAATGGGTAAGAAAAACTACCTAGCTGTGTGGTTCATCTATGCCAGAAACTCTGTTGACTTAGCCTTCCTCTGCTCTTCCTCTCTCCTGTCAACCCCACACATACATGACCACAGACACAATTTGACAGTTGTCGGTCGAGCTGGCCTTAGTGAATCTACAATCTTAATATTCGAGTTTCCTTGTCTTCTCATCCATCTTAAAAACTCACATGTTGGTAAGTAAAGCATGTTCTACCGCACACATAATAAAATGTACATTCCACGTGCCTTTCTGAGGCTCTCTTATGCTTTCCCAGAATGCTTTGAATCCCAAGGCCCAGAATTATACTTTCTGAGCACACCCCCCTTCCATGCTTTTATATACATAACTTTCATTGACCTAAATCGGATTTGTGTGTGCAGAAGGGCAGCACAATGGTGGCTCAGCAAGTCTTGTCATCTCTTTGTTCAACTGCCCAGGCTGCCAATTACCAGTTCTGTACACTCAGGGATGTGAAGGACACACCAAGTTAAATTGGAGCAGAAAGCACTGACTAATGATAGCCGAGTCCAATATGTAAAGTGATTCTCAAGCAGCACAGATGTTGTGGAGGTCTGAAGCCAATGAGGTGAGGCCTCTACTAGCACAGAGAAGCAGAAAGCTTTGAGAAGAGGGAAGACAGAGGAAGAAAGAAGACTGGAGAGACAAACGTGACATTATGCAGAAGGGGCTGGAAATAATCTCTTGAAATGATCTCTGGTGAAGAAGAACTTAGGAGCTATTTAAAATATCATGGGAGACCCTGGGCCTCTGTTTTGAAGATATTTCTTAAGGTCTGCTTCTGTCTAACCATTTTGATCATCTGGCCAGCTGTTTAAAGTGGAGGGGTTGTGGGGCTACATCAGTCAAACAAACCCATCTGGAACATGGTGTAGAGACAGTTAAAGTATTACCATCCCCTTGTAAAAGCAAACATGATGTTTCCAGCATGGACTAGAACACAAAGCTAAGAGATCCCTAGGAAATAAATTATGAGTTAAAGACAGAAAGTGGGGACACAGGTCAACACCTCAATTGCTAACTTTTTGCCATCATCCTGGATGCCAAACTATGGACATTTTTTTTTAAAGAATCTAATACTGTGACTTCTGCAAATGCATTTTGAAATGTTAAACAAGCTATGCCAAATATAAGCATTAAAAGTATTGTTACCTCTAGGAAAGAGTACAGTATTGAATTGTTTCTTGCAGCTAGAATCATCCAGAGGAAATTAAAGCAGAAAGACCTTTGCAACTAGGGCTTAAATCTTATCATGACTGATGTCCATGGAACAGCATAGTTATAAAAATGCCAGTGTGTGTACATACATATGCATGCATACGTATAAACTAACTGCTCACAAGAGATGCATATACACACTCACAAAAGTATGTTTCAGTCATGCCAGTGTTTATTATATTTCCACTGGATCTAATAACTGGATGGGCTATGTTGTGATACATGTCTAGACCCTGTAGTAGGATAGTGCTAGCAAGGTAGAACATAAGGGCAAATGGTACAGTCCAAATGGCTGTGTGCCTTATGGCAGCCAAGACAGAGGAAGACAGAGGTAGAAATGATAGACAGAGAGGCAGGAAGACAGGGAGAGGGAGAGGGGAGGGTAAAGAAGAGAGAGGGAGAGGGAAAGGGAGGAGGAGGGGGAAGAGGAGAGGGAGGGAAAGGGGGAGTAAGGAGGGGGAGGGGAAGGGAGAGGGAATATACTAGGGGCAAGGGGGGAAAAGACCCCTCATACAAGGGCATGCCCACAACGACCCTTCTAGATATGTCTTTGAGTTTCCAGAAATAAATAAATACCCATTTATAATGCTATGGGCACCGTATAGTGGGCTGTGTTCCCAGTCTGAATTTAAAAGGAGGAAAGGAGGAAGTAGGGTGAATACCAATATTCATCTCTCTTTGCTTCCTAACTGCAGAAGAAGCCTGGCCAGCTGTCTCATCACCACTCCATTCCCACCATGGTAAACTATTCATTCTCAAAGAATGAGCCCCATGGAAACCCTATCCTTCATTAAGATGTTCTCATTAGGTATTTGGTCATAGTAATTGGACAAGTATAACCAATGCATGGTCTTTCCTTCTGTCTCACTCTTCTAGAGGGGGCAAGATCTATTTTGGCTCATGGTTTCAGAGGGCTCAGCCCATCATGATGGAAAAGTATGGTAGAGATGAATAGTCACTGCCAGGGAAAAGCAAAAGGGGACCACCAGTATTTGGCTGGCTTTCCCCCTTTCCCCCTTGCTCTGTCTGGATTCACAGCCCGTGGGATGGTGCTGACTACATGCTGTGCACTCTCAGATGCATACAGTGCTGTCCCTCACCAATCTCCCAGGTTATTCCAGTCTGGCCATATTGGCAATGAAGACCGACCATCAACATGAGAGCCCAGGTCTCTGGGAGAGGATATGAGAGAAGAGCTTAGAGCATATGACACAGGGGCAGGGCTCATCTTCTATTTATAATTGACACATATTTATAGCAAACCAGAAAATCAGAAGCAGAAATATTATGCAATAAACTCTTTTTGAATTATTAGTATAAACCCATTTCATCTTCTCATTTATCTAAGAATAGACACTCAGTATTTTATGCTTCTTTCAAGACTGTTCTACGAATCTTCATTGTATATCTTTTAATTCACATTTCCCTAAAATTAAGTTATTTTCTTTCCAGAAATAAAGATTCCCTCTCTTATTAACTCTTTTCTATTCTTTTCTACCTCAGACCTATTATTAACTGCTATGTTACTACGACTGACAACATGACAGGGTACAGAGTCACCTAGGAAACCAGCCTCTGGACATGTCTGGGAGGGGTTCTCTAGGTTATGTTAATGGGGTGAGGAGACCCACGTTCACTGTGGGTGCCATCATTGTATGGACTGAGGCCTTACACTGAACACGAAGGAGAGAGTGAGCTGAGTATAAACACTATCACTTTCGGTTTGTGACTGCCGATGCAATGGATCAGCAGCCTGGAGCTCTTGCTACCTGACTCCCCCACCACTAGAGACTTCATCACTGAACTATGAGCCCGAACAAACTCTTCTTCCTTCCGCTGCTTTTGTCAGGTACACTGCTGCAACAACGTAAGATGATACAATGATAATTGTCGTTTATAACTTCTCCTGATTTTTTCCAGATAACTTTGGACTTTAAACTGTGATTAGAATTTCTGTCCCTTTTACGTTTCCCACTTCTCAAATGAAAGCACCATTCTCTGCTCCTCATTCTTCTCAATCTCTTGCCTTTCTGTTCTTACGTCACCAGAGCCTCTCTTCCTGGGGATGCCAATGATGGAAAGTTCCAGAAGGCAATCCTAACACTTGGATTACCACAGTACTCCCACTGAGGCAGCAATGCATCAAAGTTGTTGTTATCAATTTCTTCCTCTTCTCTTCTGCACCTCTTCCTCTTCCCCTCCTCCTTTTTGTCCTCCTCATCCTGGTCCTCCTCATCTTTATCCTCATCATCCTCATCTTCCTCATCTCCAACCTTATCATCCCCATTCTTGTTCTCTTTGTCCTCGTCCTCCATTTCTCCATTTCTTATCCTCCTCCTGCTCCTCCTCCTCCTCTTCTTCCTCCTCTTCCTCCTCCTCCTCCTCCTTCTGTTTTTTTTTTTTTAAGGCAGGGTTTCTCTCCATAGCCCTGGCTGCCCTGAAACTTGCCCCATAGCCCACCTGGCATCATACTCTCAGAGATCCACCTGACTCTGCCTCCTGAGTGCTGGGACTAAAGGTGTGCACCATCATCACCTGGCCAACGTCTACTTCTTTCACCAAGGATACTTACCACTAAGAAAGTATTTGAGTAATAACGTCCTCAAATTTAGAAGGCATGCTTTTGTAACTTTTAAAGACTACAGGCTATTTCTAGGAAATGGAGTAGACTTTTCTAACAACGCAATCAAACTGAAAGGAAAAAAAAGCTGAAGCAAATCACATAGTTAGAGATAAAGAAATACATACACATCTGCTGCCATTAGGGACTGGTTTGTGTGGACACATCTTGTAAATTAGAGCTGATCTCATGCCCCTTGCTAGTTAGACAACCTAGTCAGCACAAAGTCTAACCTCTTCCAGGAAGGATGTTGCTGTGTTTAGATTGAGTGGTGACATGTAGCCAATCTCAATGAGTGTGAGCTGTTCTTAACAACAGTAACAATAATAACAACAGCCAGAATAATTTGTTACACTGAAACACTGCACCCTAGCTCTGGGAAGGTAGAAACAGTACATACCATCTCTTACAAACTGTTGGAATGGTGGGGTGGAGTGTGCACAGCATCTATATTTCATACTGAATCCCCATATTTAGTTTGTTTCCAGGCCCCTACACCACTCTCTTATGACCTGGAAACTCTTACAGAAGTCACAGTGTGAAGACATAATGAGAGGAAAGGAAGAAGGTAAACTGAAAAAAAAAAACAAAAAACAAAACAAGAAAATGTCCTTTTCCATTGTGACCTGGTGCAGCTAGGGCAGAAGCTCGCGATGACCACATCGTTGCGCTTACAATAACGCCCTAAATTCTACTGACAATAGCCATGGTTTCCCAGTTGTAGCTCCTTCCAAGTCCAAGTCTGCGAAGGCAACATTTCCCATAAGGAGAACCATTTCACAAGCGTCTATGAAAAGGCCATGTCCTTCTCTGTTCTGAAAAAAAGATAGAGCAAGCTTTCATGGAAGCCTTGGTTATCTAATGCTGCTCAGATGTTCTGGTTGTCAGATAAGTATGTTTTCACTAAGGGATTACAGAGAGAACTCCATATTAGTCAACCAGTGGTATTAGGGACCAGAACATGGATGTCTGTCATTGTTTAGCATAATAAAGTCCAAGTTTTTTTTAAAGGTAGAGAAACATGAAGAATAAATCAGAAATTTATTGGAATCGATAAAGACCTTTCAAAGAGTCCAGACACAGTTGGGAGAAGTTAAAGACACATCAGGAAACTAGCTTGTTTTTGGCTTTCCTCAAAGCTTGGCTGTGAAGATAAGAGTGAGTTCAACAAAAGCTGAGGCAGTTGGTCTCTGGTGTCATCATTTAGTTGAGATGTGCTTTTGTAAGATGTCTGGTCTTCTCAAGCAGGTCTACAGAAGGGATGGGAGGAGTCCCTTCACTGGGTGTCCCCGTCTCCTGAGAGCAGAGTTGGGATTTAGAAAAAGGATGGGCACAGACAAGGGATGGTCCTCTGGAATAACTGGCATAGCAGGGAAGAACTGGGTCATCAAAGTCCCGTTTTCTCACTGTAAAGTTGTGCCTGGGCTGTACTCTCTACCCAGGGAGAGGGCTATACCCTCTTTTGATTTTTCACTCTTTCCCCCATACCATGGGACTTTATTACATGACCTCTTATGGAATGACTTGAGATTTACTATGATTTGAAAATTTGCTTCTCTTTTTGGAGGCAAAATTGACTCACATGGCCACGAAAGAAAGTACTTACTTACAAAAATTAGAAATACAGCACTGGTAATGCACAGATCCAGTACTGCTTCAACCAAAGCCTCAACATGGTTACTCCACAAAGTTTCTGAATTGGGAACCAGATGTGCCTTCACTGATTACATCCACCCTGCTAATGGTGCATGTGCCACCTTAGAGGCAGATGGGGCATGACATAGTTGCCTGTCTCATGTACCCGCACACTCCTGTGAGGATGCTCCACAGGCCCAGATGGCAAAGACAGACCTGAAAAGGACGGTCACTATGATATCATTTTCACTTCTGTTTATGTAGGGTCTCAGGAATGGGGGAAATGCTGTGTTGTCCCGTGTATATATTCAGAAGAAAGGGGCAACAAAGAAGAGAGACTTCTTTTATCCCTTGCCCCACACACACCTCATGATGACTGCACTCCAGCTTTTATTAGAACAAGCCTCAAAACCAGAAGAGTTGTATGCAGCTCTTCTGCTCTCCTTCATTGAAAGCACAGAGCGAAGGAGGTGGGGTTGAAAAATTGCACCATTTTATTGACTTGCACAAAGGGGAGGACGGGCTGATGGTTGAAGAGGTCTGTACAAAGGCAGCGGAAACTTCCAAAAATCTCCATCATTGCACCTGAAAACTTCAATGGCTTAGTGTCTTTACCGCTGGAACTGCACATTAGAGAAATGAGTCTCTGGCAGCTGTCCTTACACCAAGAGACACAGTGAGTGGCTGGCACCAGTATCTGTTCGAGAGAAGGACAGGAAGCTGAGAGATTTGAATGGAGGGCTTTCTCATCTGTCAGCTAAGCCCTTCTAACAGCCAATTCAGGATGACTTTCTAGGTGTCTTGTATGTGCAAGGTCCAAGCATTTCTGACCATTGTTAAGAAGCATAAATACATTCTTTTTCCTACTCTTTGGTTCTCTCTGAGAGAGTGGCAGGCAGTCTTCTGGAATTACAGAACTGTCAAGCTGACAAGACCAATGGAGATGAGTAAGCCCAACCCCTTTATTTAAAATTGATATGTGTTGACGTTTCTTGAGAGTGGTGATTCTCTCAAAGCTGACATGGAAAGTGTGAGGGGTACAAGGCTGTGAAGCGAGGCCTCAGACTTTCAACTCTATGAACTTCCCATGATAACGCATGCATGAGAACAGAAAGGCTGAGGGCAGAACTCACTTTCATGACTGTTTCCCTCATACCAGCTCCCAGAGAACTAAGGAACCTTCTGGATTCTCATGTTCGGATCACTAGATGAATGAATGAATCCCGTCACTTAACACATTGCTCATTTCTTGAGTGAGATACAAACATTCTACTCAGTGAGGTGAAGAGTTCAAAGATGAAATGACAATGCCCTTGGGACAACATTTTGCTGTAAGTCTCATAAGGGCCATCATACATTTCACTCTCTTCCTTCCTTGGCATTTGTATTATTGGGAGGGTTTTCCAATCCACACATAGTCTTTTCCTAGGTAGGTGGAGGACAGAAATATGTGCACCATTTCACAGAAACTCAGGGGCACAGAGAAATTAAGAAGCACCTCTTTTCTTTGCCCATTCCCCCTGCCAACTACCCAGTGTGGCCAATTTGGTCACATAGCAAGGGCACAGGTTCCAAGGTCAAGGAGCAACTGGGACCAATGGAAGCACTCACACCATTAGTCTACACAGGGAAAAAAAATTCCTCATGAGGCAAGTGCTGTTCACCAGTGCTAAAGAGACACATGCACTAAGTTGGAAGAACCCACAAACAAGTCTCAGCTGGCCAGAACTCTCCTCTCTTCCACCCATACAGGGTCCCGCTGATGATTTCTCTTTGAAACGTTGGCACATTCATTTAGCAACGCTGTCAAAAGTTTACATAGGAAACCTGAACAAGTCGCAGATACGTCATTGTGGGAATAAAGATTTACATACAAAACCCAGTCATAGAGATTTGAAAGGGGCTGCAAAGAGGCATACTATTTGTTTGCTGGCTGTTACCGGGATGCAGTCCTGTCTGAAGTCTTATGTGAACTCAGCTGTGAACTCAACACAATAAACCAATGAGAAAGTCTACATTGGAGGAAGGAACTCTTTAAATGGGTTGGTTTGGTTTGGAGATAAGCACACAGGGACTGGGGTTTGGCTCAATTGGTAAAGCACTTGCCTTGCAAGCCCGAGGACCTAAGCCTACCCCCAGCACCCACATAAAAAGGCACACATGCTAGCATGTGTTTACAATCCATCCCTGGGAAGACGAGGATGGCAGATCCATAGAACTCACTGGCCAGACAGGTTAACCCAGGCCCCAGTGAAAGTCTCTATCTGAAAGATACCACCAACAAAACTGCTAGATGGCTTCTGAGGAAAGGCATCCAAGGTTGTCCTGTGATGTGTTCACATGCATGGAGTGTCTGTCTTGGTATGAAGATAATATTTTAACACACATTCACATACCCCATGACACCACTAGGCCTAAGTCCATCACCGTAAAAGATAGAAAACAGGAACATCCTCCCCCCCCCCTTGCCCATTTCTCTCAGGACCAGCAACCAACATCTCCCTGACCTCCTAGACAGACCCAGAAAGGGTTTGTGCTTAATCACGCAATATCACCTTTGCAGACTTTTAATATTTCCAGTAATTTTTCGCTTATGAGTTTTGAGCTAACATAATTCTCAAGACACTTCTCTTGTCAGCTGTGCGTCAGCAGAGGTGAGAGCATTGGGCTTGGGGACAAAGCGGGCGAAGCAGCTCCAGAGACTCAAGATTTACCCAGAGCTCCTGGCTCTTGGTGGCCTTAATGGCAGAGCTTTTAACTTCGTGAAATCCCTGCCTCTCAAACAAAGACGTGATTAAAAGTCGGTGGGGGGAGGGGAAAGGAGTATAAAGATGGAGATGTACAGGAGGCCAGTTTGGTCCCTGTCCGACACACAATCCATTCCCAGCCAGGAAAATGATTGCCGTCCAATGGCCGGCCTGGCCAGCCCAGGGCAGCTGTGTGATATAAATTGTCAGCAATGACCATAAGCACTCAGAGAAACAATTTAATTCCTCACTTCCGCCATCATGGGCTGATATATTCTTTCAAGGTCATTACCCAAGGCTAGAAGGGTCGCTTGATTAATGAGTGACAGGCCCAATGAGGGCCAGTGAGCTCCAGCAAGGCCTTATATTAATTAGACAGAAGCCCAGGAAAATAAATGCTCCATAGAAAGGAGGGGCCAAGCCTTGGGCAGGAGCTTCGACCTCGTCACCCCCACCCCGTTCACCCCGCCAAAGATAACACCCTGACCTTGATCTTTAATGTTAGACTTTCACTTTATTTTAAAAACCTATAAAATACAAAACATAAACCAGGCTTTGTTTCAGATTTAAAATGACCCAGGCCCTGGCCTCCACCTCCCACACCCTCTTTGTCTTACCCTCTCTCTGTTTAGTTATTCTAATTTATTGGTTAATTCCAAGTGGGAATGAGAACCTCTTTCCCATGAACTTTACACTCAGAAGCAGCTTAAACCATGCTGATCCAGCCAAGGGAAGTGGGGCAGGGGTGGGGGTGGAGAGGGGGTGACGCTTCAGCGTTGGAAGCCCAGTGGCTAATAAGGCAGCAACTGCTCTTTAATAAAATGTCATTATCTTGCTTAAGGAGTTAAGGAGATTTGGCACTAACAGTAGGCTTGGAGGGCAAATGGCCATCCGGAGCAAAAGGGGCTTAAAGATACCCTCTGCTCCTTATGCTGCCTGCTGTATCTCCTTGATAGCCATCCTACAATCCTCACTTAAAGAGACATAAAGGGATACATTCTCAAGGCATTTGAGTGAATTTGAAGACAACTGGATGCAAAGTGGGGTCCATTCCCCCCATCAAGCCAGAGTTTTCTTGACTCCACAGACACACTCCTCCCTCGGCTCCTGTTGAGAAAGCAACTGGGCCATTGCAGGTGCCCAGAGCCAGGCTAGACACTTGTTTCATTTTCTCAGAAATCCATTACAATTTCACAGAGTTTGGGCTCCAAAGGCAGGGTTTGTGTAGTGCTTAGAGAACAAAAGGTGGCTGCCCAGCAAGAGGCCAAGCTCACCGGCTGAGGCAGGGAGACTCGTGAGTGAGTTCACTTTGGAAGTGGAGTGCTTCCATGATCTCCTATTTAGCACCATCTTCCTACCCAACACTGTGTGTACACAGGCAAGACACTTGTTATGATTAGCAGTGCCTGAGATAGCTCATAATCATCCCAGGAAGTAGACGCCTTATGGCATCTCTTTCCTTGGCTTTGATCAGGACATAGTGAAACATTTTGATACAGTAGAATTCAATGAACAAGGGTGGGATTTCCCTTTGTAGTAAAGTTGCTGAAAGGCTGAGACCTCTACAGTCCTTACTCTTGAATTCTCTCACAGCCTTCATACCAGATGAGTAACACGACATGGTGTGCCTCCCTCCAGATCAACCCACAAGGCCAGGCATCTATGACTTCAGAAGTCCCAGATCATGTAACGCAGCACTCAAAAAACTTGGGAAAAAAATGCACTGCACTTGTGGTAGTGATTTTTCTGTTGCTGTGGTAAAACACCACAACTCAGTCAGTGTAAACAGAGAAGAGATTATTTGGGTTTGTGGTTACACGAGAGATAAAGAGTTCATCAGGCTGGTATGGTGGCCAGAGCAAGAAACTGAGAGATCACATCATTTATAGCAAGCACAATGCAAAGAGCATGAACTCAGAGTAGAGTAAGCCTATAGAGTCTCAAAAGCCCACCTCCAGCACTGTACTTCCTCCAGGAAGGCCATATCTTCAAAACCTCCTCCCAAACCTAGTGGGGATCAAGTGTTCAAATGTCTGAGCCTATGAAGGAAATTTAACCTTTAAACTCAAGCCTTGAAGTGATAGAAACTTCTAGGGGCCCCTCGATTGCATCCTCACGAAAGACCTGGAGGTGCTGAGCTAAACAGTGCCCAAATTGCTAACAGGAAAACCAACCTTCTACATTTGTTGTTGGAGCTGTTGGGTATTGGGTCATTTACTACAGATTAATGGATATAGTGCACATATTCACACCATGGGCCTGGGCAGTGCTCTGTGGTAGTGTGCAGAACAACCCAGCTGCTCAGGGCTAATTGGTTTTTATTTCTCCAAAATGGAAGCAGCCCCTTGGAGGGAATGGCAGTATGGGAGAGAGCCGCACAGATTTGGTCTTTACCAGTTGGATGGGAAATTCTAGACATTATCAGCATATGATGGGCAATGTGTTCTACCTTCTCAGATTTCTCAGTTTGGAAAGATGTAGGGTCATTATCAGGCATGGTTATTATACTATATTTTATATCTCTGAGGTATCTGTCCTTGACGGATATCCATAGAAATACCAGCCAACAAATTTGCAAAGATAACTCAGGCACTTACTCATCCATCCATTTATCCATCCATTTTTTATCTATTCCTTCAGCAAATATTTATTGAGCATGCAATAATAGCAGAATAAGAGATATAAAAACATATTCCATGTGGTTTTATGTCTTTGAGGAGTTTGCAGTTCCAGCATGGCTGACTATAGGTGGACAGTTAATTACTGGAATCTAAAGCAGGATAGGAGAAATACTCCAAGAGTAGAAAAGTACAACAGGAAAGTCAGAAAGCACAGGACCCTGCTTTGACTTGGGGAGGGAGACGGAGCTTCAAGAAAGAATCAACAATACATTAACCCTAAGGATAGACTGAGCATAAATTCTTTTTCCCAAAGTAGTGATGATTTGACTGTCACAACCTCTTGAATAGTTTGGCTCTAAATCAATACTGCACCCATAAGTGTAGAATCCAAGAGAATTGGGGTCTGCATCCAAAAAGCTAAAGTAGAAGGAACCATAGGACTCACAGGACCTCAGTTTCCTTACACTGGTTACATTACAACCATACTTTTCTAAATGTCAGCCTCCTGAATGCAGAAAGAGAAGCTGACTGCCCAGCCTCCTGAAGGAAGAGGAGCAAGTTATGGATTTCCACATACAATGGACCACACTGAGTAATGAATAAGTTGAGGCTTCCTTGAAGATGGTTAGGAACGAAATTCAAGTATGGCAAAAGCAAGGTCACAGAGCATGAATGTATTACCAGAAAGCAGCATACCTAATGAATGAGCAGTTTTCCTTTACTCTAAAAGAGAGAAAAATGCACCAAGGGTCTCAATGATCAAGCCATTGGTCAGTCCTGTATTCCTCCATCTCTCTGTCTGTCTCTGTCTCTCTGTATATATGTGGATTTACATCCATGTGTATTCTATGCTTGCATACGTATACACATTTATGTATGCATGTAGATGCCAGAGGTCAATGCTGGATGTCTTCTATGTCTTCTATAACTGTTTCTCTCTCTCTCTCTCTCTCTCTCTCTCTCTCTCTCTCTCTCTCTCTCTGTGTGCGTGTGTGTGTAGACACATACAAAAACTAGAAATGACAATGTCTTCCTTAGTTGCTTCTCCAGTTTATATATATACACATACATACATACATACATATATACATACATACATACATACATACATATATACATACATACATACATATATTTCATTTTGCCAGAAATAGCTGGCCAGTGAACCCTCTGGATCTTCCTGTGTCCATGTTACAGTGCTATGGTCACAGACATGTACTACAGAGCACATTACCTTTATATGGAGGCTAAGGCTCAAACCCCAAGAGCTAACACTTGTATCACATGCACACTGCTCAATGAACAGTCTCCCTAGCCCTTCCACATTTTTTGAGACAGGGTCTTTCACTAAACTAAGTAGATTTTGATTTATCAATACTATCTGCTCAGAGAGCCCAGGATTCCCCCTATTTCAACCTCCCCAGTGCTCAAATTACAGCTATGTGCCTTCACTCCTGGTTTCTACAAGTGTGTTAAGGATCCAAACTGGGGTCTTCACACTGCCGTGACAAGCACTTTACTACACAAGCCATCTTCACAGCCCCGGGCCAGTTTTAATGCGCTTACCTAGTCCCCTTGCATGTTAATGGCTATTCTGCCACTGTGCAGAGCAGCTGTCTATTCCAGAAGATTGTCCTGGTCAAGATATTTACTCGCACTTTCAGGTGAGCTAATAGAAACAAGCCCATAGACATGGCAGTGACCCTTTTAGGGGGGTTGAACAATACTTTCAAAGGGGTTACCTGAGACCATTGGAAAATATAGATATTTACATTACAATTTCTAACAGTGGCAAAATTACAATTATGAAGTAGCAATGAAAATAATTTTATGTTTGGTGGGTCACCATGATATGAGGAACTGTATTCAAGGGTCATAGCTTCCAGAAGGTTTCAGATCCACTGCTGGAGAGTAAACTAGAAGATGAAAACATCAAGAGGTTTGATGCCAAGAAAGGACATTTTAATAATAAAATAAATTAACAAAAACAATAATAATAAATAACACCCCATCTTGGCTCTTTTTGAGAAGCCTAGTCAGCAGGTTTCACTCATGTGATGGTTTCAAATGCTTCTGGGGAAAATAAATTTAACACAGAGCCTCTGGAGGCTGACAGGATACAGTGATCCCATTCAGAGACAGAGAACACCCTGCCATGGATGCTGCTTTCTTGGAGCATGCTAAGTTTAGGAGACATCGCTCTGACCAAAGACAACTATCCAGACATCAAATGGGACAACACCTTCCAGAGTCTGCAGAAAGACATGAGGAAAAGACACACCTCGGAAGGAGCCAATAGCACTGTATACTAGATCAGAATTCATTGGAAAATAATACCCCCATTCTCATTTCAAGCATGGGAAATAACTATAGAAGTTATAATAGTGGCAGCCGCAGTCCAATCACTTCATCTATTTCTTGGTAGCTTAATTAAGCGAGCTGGGGTTATGTATGATGGGAAACAAGAAGACAGTAGAAAGTTCTCAGAAAATAACTCCCTTGCGATTTAAAATTCATCTCTATAGGGGACTACACTTCTTAGCAGCATTTTTTTTGGGGGGGATGAACTCCATTGTAGTCGGCAGTCCAGATATATTAACAGTGTCACAGGTTAAGTACCCAATTCGAACATGTCAGATGTGACCAGGACATTCAGATATGTGATTCCATGGTTGAAAACCTATTTTTCTTATCAAAGTCATTAAATTAGGTCTTCAAGCCTCTGACATCAGAGCTGTGGAATGGTAGCATATACCCAAGGCTATTCTTCTAAGTCTGTCTAGTTCTCACCTTATCCATGTGGACTGAGATTTTCAGTTACCCAAGATGTAAACACCAGCCAGTATTGTCCTCAAATTCTCTCTCCCTTTCCCTCTCTCCCTTTTCCTCCCCCTCCCCCTCTTCCCTCTCCCTCTCTTGTTAATATTACTTAATCCATCAGGGATTTTTCTTGTCATTTTCTCAAAATACATAAAATACCTGACTGCTAAGTTTCTCAGCACTCAGCATCTGTCACCCCAGTAAGACCAGAGCGACATCAGCTCTTACTAGCATCATAACTGAAGCCTTTCTTTTCTGAAATCTATTCTCAACCCCAAATCAGAGAGATCCCTTTGGGACCTAGATGTCATCATTTTACAACTGCTTTCAGGGTGACCTAACACTCTCACCCTTCTTACCTGTATGGCTTCCTTTTTCTCATCCCCTGCCCATGAGGCTCAGTCATGGTTATCTTATCAAGGGCTTCTTTGACACACTGAACCTATTTGTGTCTTGGAGCCATTATGCTTACAGTTCTGTCTAAGGCACAAAGAAAATGGCCTGAGATTCTCCATGTCCTCACTCAACTACCTTCACCTTGACTTCTAGTCTAACCTTCCGGTGAAAATTGCTACCCGTGTTCATTCATGGATGGTTCAGTTCCTCCTATCCAGTTCTGTTTGCTGTACCCTGCAATGTGTTGTACTTAAGGTTCAACTCCCACAGATACAACACCCACACCAAGGATCTCTGCTTGTCCACTGATGTATCTTACTCCTATAGAGCCATATCTGTCATATATTAGACACAATAAATATCTGTTAAATTTAACTCAGTTTGAAAGTCCTGTGTCTGTAGATAATATGAAGGCATATAGGCAATGCTCTTAAAAATCATACTTCATAATATGGTTACTGTGGCCACCATTGTCATTCACAGACACCAAGACAAAAAGGCTTTAGGGACTTTTGGCAGACATTTTGTAGAATAAAATAAATATATACCACGTGAATAAGATTTAAGAGATTTATTTCATTCAAAAGAATCTTTAGATCTTGGTAGACAATTTTATTCGTGAGATGTGATTCCCTTACTGACTTTGGTCCCCTGACCCAGCCACTGATTTGGATACTCTAATTCTTTTTACTAGGAGAGAGGCCCAGGTCCCATTCTCCAGACTCCAAAGATATGTGTTCTAACACTTGGTCCCTAGCTAGTAATACTGTTTAGGAGGTTAACGTTAAACTTTAGAAGGTTTCCATGGGTGGGCTTGAGTTTTGATAGCCTGATTCCACTTCCTGCTTACTCTCTTCTTCTAGGTGATGTAATGCGATGCCTGGTCTTATCATCCTGCCTCTGTGCTCTCCATCATGATGGACCCTGTCCCTCCGATTGTAATCCTTTATCTCTTAAGTTGCTTTGGCCAGAGAATGTTACTCCAATAACAGAAGAGAAACTTAAGACAAGCCTTCTGAAGTGGTTAGGGGATATGTTGATAGGTGTTTAACAATAAACTGTTAAAAAGAAAAAAAGAAAAAAAACAAACCAATAGCTGCTTCTTCACCAATCTATCGTGTCAACAGTGTTTGACAGTTTCCTATTTCCATGGCGCAAACTCTTCCACCACAATTGGTTTCAAGGTTCTAGTACGACACTGAATGTGGCGTTGAAGAGACGTATGCAATAGTCTACCTCTAGAAGACACAGATAATCAAAAGTATTACTAACGGTAATGGAGTTGGGCTGAGCTACACTGATTCAGTCTGTCCCACTGATGACTTTACGTTTGTCAGCATGGATAGATACCCTTGAGTGGGAAAGTGAATTACTGCACCAGGGGGCGTGCATCTGTGAAGTAAAAACAATCCTTCAAATCATGAAGTTTACGTCAGTAGAAACAATGTTTAAAGTCGTTTCCAAATATGAATCTTAAATGAGTAAAAAGGAATAGAACATGTTCTTGGAGGTGGTGATTTCAGAAGCCGTGATGCTTTTGTTTACAGTGGCCAGTGGTATCCAGATGCACATTACTGGTCAACAGCTGGTATTGTTGTATACTTTTTGAATGATTAATCCAAAACTTTATTCCATCAAAAGACAACATACCAAAGAATGGAGATGCTCATTCTCTGTGTAATATGAAAGAGAACTTCATTATAACCTAATCCAAATGACCTGGAAAGGTACAGCTTTCATGTATTAACAGGATCTTAGTATACGTTAACTATTATGTAAGTATACTGCTACAGCATGTGCTGTCTGAGATGGTATCCAAGCCATACCTGGGAAACATTACAGCAGCCAGGCTTGATTTTTCTAAAGCTGTCCCTGTCACTTGAGGTTGGTTCTCTCCATGTCACTCCTATGTAACCCGCAAGAGTGTAGATTTGTCAGAGGCTACGTTTCAAGGCTCTGAGGTGGAAGAAACTAATCGGCTGTTATTAAAACGAGAGCAATACACGGTAGGCATACGTTTAACCAAAGGATCTGTGTTTTATTATTTGGGAAGATGTATTTGCATAGGCTAATTCAATGACATTCTTTATTAAAAAAAGGAAAGAAAGAAACTCTTTCTCGGTGAGCGGCCGTTCCTACCTTTCAGCTTCATGTTAATTTGCCTTAGGGTTGATCTGACCTCAGCAGCCCAAAGATAGCAGCAATAAGTTATCTATTTCATCACATGCTGGGCAAAAGAGAGACCTGTCTCAGTCACAACCAATTGAGTTTATCCTCTCAACACGAGTGGCCAAGCCTAAGAAGATGTGACAATTCCTGATGATGCTTATCTTCCAACCTTCAACAGCTGATGGCTCCGAGCCCAGTACTGAAAACAGTACCTACCCACCCAAAGGGAAGCATTTTCTTGCGTTGTGATTTCAGTTCTAAAGTCATGTCTTGTCGATTTCATGTTGGGGTAGGGGGTAGCTCTAACACCTTCAGAAATGGAGTACCACCATATTTAATGAGAGGAGATTGCCTGAAGGTCCTACTCTTAGTCAGCTCCAGCCTCTCACCACATCCAAAGAAGTTCACTCTTCTGGAGCTATACAGAATGATGCTAGAGCCGCAGGCACCTGCTCTTATTCCTTGTGTGTAGTGAAGGCACAAGATGATCACTGACTGCCTTGATGTTATCAAAACACTAAAGAATTCCTCATCAATGTCTTCAAATTGTGTCAAGACGTTTGGGACTTGCTGGCAGAATACTGGAAAGAGATAGGGCTTAAAGTAGCTTGTTTCCTGTCTCCATAGTTCACACCAGGAGGTCACGTGCTTCATATGATTTTTAGAACTATAGGGTGAGCTCCTCCTTGGCCACAGTTTTACACACATGGACCTTCCAAATGTAGTGTTGGTTCAACCAACTGCAGATAAAAAGTATTTGGAAAAATATTTAGTACTGAACATGTCAACTCTTTTGGGTCATAATTTCCTAAACATGTAACAGTTATTTACATGTAATTTACAATATATGAGTTATTATCAGTGATCTAGAGAGATTTTAATGTCTATTAGGGGTTACACAGGCTAAATGCAAACAGTATAGTATTTGATTTAGTGGACTTGGGTGACTTAGGATTTTGATATTTTGGGGGAAGTAGGGATCCCACCCATTCCCTGCAGATACTGAGGAACAAATATTCTGATTAATTATTACAATACTCTGATTTTTTATTTTCTGATTTAACTGTGAGGTCAGAGACATTGAGAGAATTGAGTCCACAAAATTATCCTCTGGCCTCCACATGGGCACTGTGGCATATGCACAGCACACACATATCCCATCCTTCTTCTCCTCTTCCTCCTCCTCCTCCTCCTCCTCCTCCTCCTCTTCATCATCATCATAAATACTGTGAGATATAAGAGGTAGGTAATCATAAGAACAGTCTTGTCAGCGGTGGCAGCGCACACCAGCAGTCCTAGAGCTCTGCAGATGAGGTAAGAGACCGAGAGATTGAAGCGAGCCTTGGCTACCTACCTAGACATGGTCTCAAAACACAGAAAAATAGAGAACATTCTGAGTGTCGAGTGTGAGCAGGATGTAGCTACCTGACACGTGACCATCTCAAATACTTAACTGTTCTAAGATTGTTTCCTCATGAACCACCCTATACTGAAGCACAGAAAAGCAGCACCTCTCTTGCTATGTCTTCGGGGCCATCACTACCAGCTCACCGTATGCTCTCTTCAGTACCCTCTGTGGTACAGGATTTAGAAATAATTTTGTAAATCATAAAACAAGAAGATTCAATAAAAAAATCTACAAAAGGGGTAGGAAGTAGAGAGTTACTCTCTACTTGCATACCAAACTCAAGGATAGCCCTGAAATCACCTCAGAAGCAGTTCAGGATCACTCACACACACACACACACACACACACACAAAGAAAACAAAATCCTCATGGTGTTCATATCAGCATACCTCTGTAAGAGAGTCATGGACTGTTTCTCTTCTCGCCAGGCAAGTAATTCTACCTCCCAGTAAAGCAAGAAAGAAGGTGATATTCAGACAGCAGCACTGAAAAAGAATGAACCACTTCAGTGTCCCCATCCACCACCCAAAAGCTCTTCCTACAGTCTCTAACTCTACACTACTGGCGTATGTCCACAAAATTAGTCAGTCAACTAACACAGAGAGACATGGCAGCTTAAAATCATCTCAGGCATGGACGGAGAGTTTGACATTCTACCCAGCATCAGATGGAAAAAAAATTACCTAGTGTATCTGCTCTTTCAGATCATTGGCCAAATGCCGAACACCAACTAGTGATTCATTTCCTATCTTGTTTCTAACCATCACCCTGACTTCACACTGCCATGCTATGCAAACCACACATGCTGTATAGGTCACTTCAGTAAGGGTACTTACTCATTATCACTATCCAGGACAGGATACTAGAATAACTACCAGCAACCACAGACTGAAGCAGGGGACATATATACACAGTGTCCCTACAAGGGTGAGACTCAAAATTCTGTAAATCCATGGTATTCTGAATTCCCACTAAACCCAATAATGTGTTAATCAAACAGACATTTTTCTTTTCACTCTGATACCTAGAAGAGTTGAGCACCAGCACCCAGGGGCTTCCAAATCCCTCTGTCACCCTGAAAGCCCATGTACCACACACATATCTCCACAAATTAGCTACGTCACAGATGAGTTTGTGAACGTTAAGTTCCATTCTATATCGTTCTCGTTGAAACCCATCTCACAGCCCCATTTAAGATCGCCCATGTCCCTCCTGCTGGTCCCTAAGCCCGGAACATTCCCAAACTTCCATGTCCCGAGACTGTTTCTTTTTGTATTTTCCCCTTCTTCTTCATCTTTTCTTTCCTCCTCCTCCTTCTCTTTTGAAGAAAAGGCCACTGGCTTTGCAGTTCTGTTTACCACCTAAAGCCAACTGTCTCCCTTGCTCCTTTCTCCTGTCTGTTTCTTTAAATCTCTAAGCCACAAAGCAGCATGCAAGCAACACCGTGGGTCAAGATATCAAAAGCAGGAAACTTTTACAGGTCTCCTCGATAACACGGACCATAAAAGAAGGCAGCGTACCAGCAGTATCACTGACCTTACTTGATGCCGTGCAGCAAAGAGAGAGACAGCTCCTCCGCTGCCTTGCCCAAGTGGTCCAGGCTGCTGGTGTGCGAAGAGCGATGCTCTGTATCAATACTCAGCCAGGGTTTTCTTACACTCTTACGCCAAAGCTTTCCAAGTGTTTTCAGCAAACAATATCCAAATAAACAGAAGGTTACTGAATACATTAAAGTCACTGCAGCAAGAAATTGCTTTTTGATGCCCAGTATATCCAGGTACCCTGCTTTACTCCCTAAACTCACTTGTATGGATGATGGTAGGAATCCATAGCTGGAGCTACGGCCAGTGCAGGTCTGAGAACAGAGGGCTATATTCTGAATATCATGTCTGTTCTTCCTGGGCAGCTTGAAGCTGTGTGTACCAGGGAATAGCACTGGGGTGTTGACTGTAGAGGCTGTTGTTAAATCGTTTATAATGTAGACAGGTGATTTTTCTTGGACAATGATGTGGCTGTGGGGGTGATGAGCCCACGAGGCAGGGCTTCTGAGCTCCCAAGGGATAGTTGCAGCCAGCACCATGTATGTTGGTTAAGCCCCCTGAGTGCCTATGAGACAAAAATGTCTGTTCTACATGGGGAATTCTTACCTCCATCCAATAGAGAAAGTACTCTCCCATCTAATTGAGGGTAGATGTACTGTCTCACGGGAGAGAGATGGAGGAAATGCTTCTTTGTACTTTGGGTTACCAAAGTCCTCAAGCTTTACTTTTTAATCCCATCAGAATTCCCTTAAGAAAAAATATAGTCTAGGCCCAGATGTTCCCACTTTATTAGTGAAAAAGTGTAAGAGCATAAAGTACTTTACTATCAGCAAAATGGGAGGAGGAGGAAGAAGAGTTCCCTTGTTGTCTGGAGAAATCACATTGCCTGTCTCCCAAGAAAACATACGCACACACACACACACACACACACACGTGAATGCATGCATGCACACACATGCACATATACACATATACATGCACACCCAAACATGCACACACAATAATGAAAGCATCATATTCTGTATCTTTTTTAAACGTTGTCCAGATCTGACACTGGTGTGTTATAAGAATACATGTCTACTGCAACCAAGACCAGAATCTTCGTAGTTGTCCTCTTCCACACTGAGCCACACACAGACAGAAACTCGGCAGTGAGCTTAGGATGCTGCTGACAGGGCTGGGAGCCAGCCTGAGTTCCTAGACGTGGGTATGAACTGTTTGGCCTATGGTTTGTAAACGGTCTTTGGATCCAGGCAAACAGTGTGTCCTTTTGGAATAGAGGGTAGCAGCCATCTCAAAGACCACATTTCTTCTATTCTCTGATGTGACAGCTCTGTCTCTGTTCGCCCAACAGTTAGCCAAAAGTGTCAGGTCAGCCTGACCTGGTGCCTCATTCTGCTCACCCAGCCTCTAGCCACCTATACCCTGGAACATATTCCAATCTTTATAAATATTTATTCTGGGCTCAGCAAATTTATGTGGGATTTGATATGGCCTTCTCCTCATACCTCATACCATGAAGTATTAGAAACATGCAGTCAAAAACAATACCTAGAAATCTAATTCTTCTATTTATTTTGCAGATTAAATAAAGGCTCTGAAAATGTCCTTTGACTCCCCAGCTCAGAGAAAGTGTAAGAAACCTGGCACATTGAGACTGATGCTTAGACCCTGCCATGCCTCCTGCTCCTCGGAGGGACAATAGGCTCACAGAAAACCTTTGTAGTTCTATACCTCTACCCTGTCTCTGCCTCTCTTCTCAGTCCTGTCTCCTGTTTACCTTCCTGGAGGGCTTTTTATTTTAATTGTTATTATTATTGTCTTCTCTGTGGGTATATGCAAGCACGTACGTGTTCATGTGTGTATGCAGGTACCTGTGTGCATGCAGAGGCTAAAAGTCAAAGCTGGTATCTTCCTCAATGGCACTCCATCTTATCTTTTGAGACAGGATCTCTCCCCCCAACTGAAGTTCATTGGTGCATCTAGGCTGGCAGGCCAGCAAGCCCCAGGCATCCCTCTATCTCTACTTCCCAAACTCTGGGGTTACAGTGATGCACCATCGTGGTCAGCTTTTGCTAGAGGTTCTAAGGATAGAACTTCAAGCTTCCATAGCAAATACTTAACCAACTCAGTTATCTCCTAGGGTAGTTCTTTTACTAGTGCAAGGACACAGCTACCTGAGTGAGACTAAGTCCTTCGAACATAGGATGCTTTTTTCCCCACACCCATCACAATGACTGATCTCAAACATAGGCAGGTTTACTGTTGTGGCTGGACAGAATACAGAAGTGAAAGTAGTGATGGCACAGGACTACACACACACACACAGACACACACACATACACACATACACAGACACACACACACCCATACACATACACACACATCCTGAGAATACATCATGGACAGGACCATATCACTTGAGTGGCAACAGGATGATGTTGGTGTGAACTGAGCATGTGCAAATGACAGCCATCATGGTTTGGCTTGGTTTGATTTGATTGGGTTTTGAACTCATTTTCACTTTTATATTGCTGAGCTGAGTAATCAGGTCCATCATACCCCTCGAAGTGATGGAGTTTAGCTACCAAGGCTGAGTTAGAAGACAGAGCAGAAATACCAGCACACACCATAGAACATCATTTTCCAGGTCTCAGACTATGTCCAAAAATATGTGAATAAACTCATTCATGATGATTGATTTTAAGTTGATATCATTATTTTCAGTTGTTTGTAGGAAACATCTGGAATCTGGGGGGGAAGAGGAACCTGCATAGGATGTCAGACTTAAATGTTGTTGTTGTTTACAGCAACTCAATTGAATTTAGATTTTAGATAAACAGTACATTTATTTAGTAGAAATGTAGCCCGTGCAACACTTAAGAAATAGTCATACTAAATATCTAATTTGTTGCTTATCTACTATTAAAATCTAATTGCCATTCTGTATTTTATCTAAGGATCCTAGGCCTTTAGATCTGTGTGTGTGTGTGTGTGTGTGTGTGTGTGTGTGTGTGTAGTCAGGAAAGGAGTAAAACAATATATCTTATTCTCTTGTGTAAATTTGGGGGAAATGCATTCCTGACCCCTGACTCCATGCTAGGATGGAAATTTGGCCACTGGAGAGACAATCAGATGAGCTTTGTAGTTCTCAGGCTTGTGCTAGGGGACTGGAGGGAAGGAGGGTTCTCCACAGTGCTGAATTACCACGTTAGGAGGACGGATGCTCTGCCCGTTCAGGTGTGTTTTTCAACACGGCTCTCACTGAACCCACTCAGGTGATTAGCATCCCTCAGCTGAGCCTTATAACTTCATTAGAATATTTCTCATCATAATTGAATAGGTAAAAATGCCTGGCTATTAAATACAAGCCTATCCCTCAGGATGACCAGATTATCACTTGAATTTAAAATCTTTCTGAATTTTTAATAGAGCATAACAAACAGGATTATTTATGCACTTTCTTCGAGCACTCTCCTTGCTAGGTCTACAATTATTTGGAAAACCTTTGGTTTCTGTGGGAGGGATTAAATTGGACTGAGTGTCTCTTCTTGGTCCCTGTAAAACATTGAACCAACAAGTCCTTTTTCCTTAAGGTCCTGCATTCTCTGAAGGCACAGGCTTGGCTCTGCACTTAGCACCTCCCGGTAATTAGCATTGAGGAGATTGTAAGGAGCCCCAGTGTAAAGCGGAGCTGCTGAGAATCCATAAAGCTGGCTGATGAGAAAGTCAAGTGGAAGCCTGCCTGGCTGAAACCTCTTCAATAGATCTGTAGTCTGGACTTGAACCCTGCCCTCCCACCTCAGGGTCCAATATTTCTTTCTTTTCCATTTTTT